>NC_085843.1:91957203-92284703 GCF_035594765.1 Anolis carolinensis
TATGCAGATGACACTCAACTCTACTACTCATTTCCACCCAACTCCAAGGAAGCCCCTTAGATACTGAACCAGTGCCTGGCCGCTGTTATGGCCTGGATGAGGGTGAACAAGCTGAAATTTAATCCTGACAAGACAGAGGTCCTCGAGGTCAATCATAAGTCTGATCAGGGCATAGGGTGGCAACCTGTGCTTGACGGGGTCGCATTCCCCCTGAAGGTGCAGGTCTGCAGCTTGGGGGTCCTCCTGGATTTCAGCGCTGACACTTGATGCTCAGGTGTCGGCGGTAGGCAGGAGGGCCTTTGCACAACTAAAACTTGTGCTCCAGCTGCGACCGTGCCTCGTGAAGTCTGACTTGGCCAAGGTGGTCCATGCCTTAGTCATCTCTAGACTGGATTATTGCAATGCACTCTATGTGGGGTTGCCCTTGAAGATGGCCCGGAAACTACAATTAGTCCCTCCCGGGGGAGATCAGGCAGGCCCCCACCTTTGCTTCTTTTAAAAAGCAGCTTAAAACTTGGCTTTTTCGCTGCGCATTTGAATAACTGAGTCCCCATGACCAAAAGTCAGATTAATACACCTTCTTTCACACAGGTCCCTCTTCTCATAACAAATTGCCCCGCTAGCCCCCACCCCTTTGGTCTAGAAACGCTTACACTTTGTCCTTTAGTACTTTAGAACTGTATTATTGCACCTTAGTTTAAGTGGCTCCTCCATGCCATCCCCTCCACCAACCTGGTGGTCCATTTTATCCTACTTTATTTTTAACTGATTTCTATGTTAACTGAGTTTTATGTTTTAATGTATTGTTTTGTTTAAAGTAACTGTTTTGTATAAATGCTGTTTTTACTGTGTTTTTATTACAATATGTTTTAACTGATCTACTTGTTCTGTATCTTTGGGCCTGTGTCCCATGTAGCCGCCCCGAGTCCCTGCTGGGAGATTGTGGCAGAGTAGAAAAATAAACTTACTTACTTACGATCATAGAACTAGTTATTTAAAGAGAATGATAGGCTCAGTAATTAAAAATCTGACTTTTCATTTTTACACTTCTAACATTATTAAAGTTTTATTTTGCTGTCATTTACATTTGGATGGTTGTCTATTCCTGAAATGTTGTGAGTATGAAACTGAGAACATAATTCTGAAATCTGACCTGAAAAAAAAAGTAAGGCCAGTAAGCATTTTACTATTCATTTATTTCTATATCAGATTTCTGGTGCCACCTAGGCCCCATCTACACTGACCGTTTAATGAAGTTTCAAACCAGTGGTTTCACTATACAGATGATTACATAGGAAATCCTGGAACTAGTATGAGGCCCAGATGGTGATCACACAAACTACAGACCACTGATGATATTAAGGTCTTTCTTTCATGCAATTTGTAGGAGTTTGTTGTCTAGTTTGTTTGAGGTTTGAAGCTAGTGTTAAACTAAATGTTGTAGATGGGGTCTCAGCATCATCACAGGCTATCATGTGCAGCTGAGAATAATAATGATGATGATGATGATGATGATAATAATAATAATACCTCCCCCCCACCCCCCACCCCCCGTAGGTGCCATCTTGTTGCGGTGGGAGGGCTTGACTGCTCCAATGACACTGAGAGCTGTGCTGGCGGTAGTGTAACTACCAGCAGGTCCAACCAAGCCAGAGAGGTCTCAGCTGAGGAGTGGAACTAAGAGCACCTAACCCATTAGCATTATGGATAATCAAACCAAAATGAAGTCTATACTGGCTCAGTTGTCGCCCAGGATAAAAAGGACTGCGGTGGATGCTGCTAATTCTGGACATCCATCGACTAGTGGGCAATAGAATCAAAATACGAATGAACAGTCACAGAAGCGGCATAAATATACAATGCCAGAAAACCGCACAGTCATGAAATGCTATTACAAATCTGAACCTCAAAAGCGTGGGTATCTTACTACCCCTTTGTTGTTGTTTTTGTTGTTTTTTTTTCTTTTGTTTTTTCTCTATATTTCTATATTTTTCTATATATTTTTAGTTTATATATTTCCTACTTTTCTATTTACTTAGATTGCTCCCCCACTTTTTATGTAAAAGAAATCTTTCTTTATCTTAATAAAATTATTTTTTTTAAAAGCGTGGCTCCCAAAAAAGGATGCATCAGCTGTGGAAACAAGAGTATCCTGACTCACAGATAACAGAACCTCGACTGGCTGACCAACAAAGATTCATAATCAGAAACAAAGTGTTCAGTGAAGTTGAACTCGTAGAAATCCAGGAAATCTGCAAATTAAATTAGCATCACACCAAAGCATAGACAGCAGCAGAGACTCCAGCAACACTTGGAATGGTGGAACATATTGAACCAGAAAAATGTTTGGAGCTTTTGCAAGAATTTGAAGAACTAGCACTTGAAACACCTGTTGAACCACCAGGAACCTTGACAGCAAGACAAGAAGAGCTCAAGGATAAAATCATGGCTCATGATGCAGCAAATGCAAAAAGAAAGCGGCTCCCAACTCTAAAAACAGTGCCCAAGAGACACCTGGCGCCTCTCATGAAAGATGTGAATACAGTACTTTCCACTGTCCAAATAACATCAATTGAAGAAACAAACCATTATGCCTACAATACAGCAGTGATAGTACAGAAGAGCTTGAGCTCCTACAACCAAGGCAGCCCCAAAGAAAATTGGCTGGAAAACCAAACTGGAAAGGTCAGATGTTATTTTTAATAAAAAACTTGAAAATTCACTAACAATCTGAGGATAAGTTAAACGTTCTTAGATTTGGTGAGCTCACAGTGATAGATGTGTTCTACCACTGTAGCAAATTTCATTAGGATAGCTCAAAAAATGTGGGAGAGAGAAGCCCCTCAAATTTCCCCACTGACAATGATGTTTTCCTTCATGCACATGCACATCTGCGCATTAACAAGGTATATACGAATATTCAGAATTTTCAGAAAGTTTTGAATTTTTTGCTTCAAAATTCGGAAATGACTTTAGAAACAAAGCTCCAGCGCCCCCTACTTTCGAAGTGAGTTTTGAACCATTTTTTTCATGGATCACACATGCCTACTGATAGATGATTTCCACACTGGTGGGAAGCTTCCCATAAACAAGGTGGAATATCATAGTTATAAAGGTGGAGAATAACACATTCCTATTTGATACCTGATTCCACCTTAAATGGGTCACTTTGGGAGCCATTTCTGTCTAAGACTGTTGCCATCATGTCATCATGAGGGAGCTGCAGGATGTTCATAAATTTTTCAGGACACCCAATTTTTAGGAGGATGGTCTAGCGAGCATTGCGATTAACTGTATGAAATGCCTTTGCAAGTTCAATAAATGCCATGTACAGATGTTGTTTTTGTTCTCTGCATTTTTCTTGGAGCTGTAAAGAACATGTCCACTGTTCCTCTGGAGGGGTGGGAACCATTCTGAAAGGATGTTTTTGAAATAAGTAGAAGGCAGTTTGCATGGATTCTTGCAAGGATTTGCAAGTTAAAAGTGAGATACCTCGATAGTTTCCACAGTCTGTTCCTTTATCTTTTTTGAAAAGGATGGTAATGATGGTGGCATCCTTGAAGTCTGCTGGGATTTTCTCGGTCACCCACACTTTTTCAATGTGTTGGTGGAGTGGTTGGGTCAGCTCAGGTCGAACCTCTTTAAAGATTTCAGCAGGGATCCCATCAGGTCTGCTGGCTTTGTTATTTTTTAGTAGGTTGATGGCTTTCCTGACTTTCTCCAAACTAGACAATGCTGCAAGCTCATACTGGTTTGTTGTTGTGGGATTTGGGAGAGAATCTCTTTGGCCATGTTGGAGCTATGGTTAAGGAGGTTATGGCAGTGCTCTTTTCAACTTAGTGCAATCAGTTTTTATCCAACAGAAGTTTGGTTCCATCTGATCAACACAGAGGGTGTATGACATGTTTTATGAGTCATAAATTACCTTTCTGGCTTTAAAGAATCCCTGTGTATCATCAATATCTGTAAAGTGTTGGATTTGTTGAGCCTTTTTTGTCCACCAGATTTTCTTGAGTTCTCTGGTCCTTCAACTCACAGAATTCCTGACCATTTTACAAGCTGGCTAGGGCTTCTGGGAGTTGGAGACCCAAACAGCTGGAGGATTGAAGTTTGGAGATGCCTGGGTTAAAACAAGAGGATATCATTCAGAAATTGATTTTAAGGTCTGCTCTAGTTATCTTTCAAGGCAAACAGCTTGTCAATTTCTTTCTGTCTGTTAGTGCAGTGATCCACAGATGGAGGATTACATCACTGAGTACTCTCAAGGGAAAAGAAAAAGTTGATATACATAGCTAGCAATGTCCCTAAGATACGTGAACACTCCCCCACACACCTGCAGTGATATAGCTTAACAACAATATCATGAGATATTTGCCTCTCATTTTATTTCACTCTTTCATAATGGCATGGATATCAACATTGTGAACGGTTGTACTACCTGTATATGGTTTGTTAATATGCTTCAGAAATAATAATTTTAAAAGCACCACCATGATGAGTGATCTGAATATTGGATGATAGCTCTAGGGACCTAGGTTTAAACTGTGGCTTGACCATTGAGTGACCTTAGGCATGTCATATTCTGTTAGTCTCAAAGGAAGGCAAAGGCAAACCTCTTGTGAACAAACCTTGCTAAGAAAACTCTGTGATAGGTTCCCCCTAGGCTGAAAGATACACATCATCAACAACAACCATACCATACCATACCATAATAGCAGTGCTACATAAGTGTAACTATCTTTTTAGAGGTTATTGAGCAAGAATGGGCCTTCCATAGATATGAGCACAAAGTACCCCCTCCACATTGAAAGTGATGATTTGAGCAGCATCCCCAGATCTTAGGACTTGGTCCTCTTCTCTATTCTTAGGGTAACAGGGAGGAATCTCAGGGTGAGAATGCTGCCTTGAAAAGTGTGTAGATATATATTTTCAACATTTTTAGAGTTGCAGTTATTGTTTATATGACATACTCTGTGCTCCCAAGGTTGATGACATCACTAGGCGTTACCCCTTGTCACATTACAATGGACTGGTACTAGGCACCGTGTTTTGGCATTGAATCTTCAATTCCTAGAATAATATTGACCTCCCATTAGGACATGAGTGAGCAAAGTTCAATCCTGGGGATACTTAGTACCAAGGCTGATTTTGCAACCCTCAATCCCTCCAAATTCTCTGGACCTTTTATAGAGAAAAAAGTTTGCAGGGGCCCAGGTCAAAAGATAGTTCATAAAGGCTTCAGGGTGACCATTAGTTCCAATCTGAATAACTTCATACTTCAAGATAATGTGGGTTTTTTTTAAAAAAAAAAATCAGACTTACACATTTGCTGCTATTAGGGGCATAGGACCCTTATAAAAATAAAAAACTGTGAATTAAAAATTGCTACTTTTTACCTGAGAAAATACTACTTTAGCAATGTTTAGGTCCTCTCAGAAGATGACCAATGAATTGCACCGGAGGAACAAGAGATAACAACAACAACAACAACAACAACAACAACAACAACAACAACGACTTCTTTATTTGTATCCCGTCCCATTTCTCCTCTGGGGACTCCAGATGGTTCACAACAAAAAATGGCAGCAATTCGATGCCAAAAGTACATAATAAATAAACCAAATAATTAATATGACACAGGTATATTCCTAGGGAGCTGTTTCAGTCAAATATGTGAATAATCAAATCCACAAAGTTCAAACGTGGACAACAAGTTAAACATGAGCCAACAATGTGATGCGGCAGCTAAAAAAGCCAATGGGATTCTGGCCTGCATCAATAGGGGTACAGCATCTAGATACAGGGAAGTCATTCTCCCCCTCTATTCTGCCTTGGTCAGACCACATCTGGAATACTGTGTCCAATTCTGGGCACCGCAGTTGAAGGGAGATGTTGACAAGCTGGAAAGCGTCCAGAGGAGGGTGACTAAAATGATTAAGGGTCTGGAGAACAAGCCCTATGAGGAGCGGCTTAAAGAGCTGGGCATGTTTAGCCTGCAGAAGAGAAGGCTGAGAGGAAACATGATAGCCATGTACAAATAAGTGAAGGGAAGTCATAGGGAGGAGGGAGCAAGCTTGTTTTCTGCTGCAGGGAAGGAGATTCCACCTGAACGTCAGGAAGAACTTCCTCACTGTGAGAGCTGTTCGACAGTGGAACTCTTTCCCCCGGGCTGTGGTGGAGGCTCCTTCTTTGGAGGCTTTTAAGCAGAGGCTGGATGGCCATCTGTCGGGGGTGCTTTGAATGTGATTTCCTGCTTCTTAGCAGGGGGTTGGACTGGATGGCCCATGAGGTTTCCAACTCTACTATTCTATGATTCTATGATTCTATGAAACCCACAAATATGGAGGGCCAGCTGTAATTTCATTTGATGAATATTTCATGGTGGCTTCTCAAGTCAAAAGCAGATGAAAAAAATGTGGTAAATGGCAATTGCACTCTTATGGAGATTAACTATATTTTTTCTCATCAATATATGACAAGCTGGTATATAATCTTTATTTGGTTTGTGTGTGTGTGTGTGTGTGTGTGTGTGTATCAAATGGACTGTTTATGAGAAATCAGTGAAAATAGAAATGTAAAGTAGATTACTTTACATGCAGTGGGTTCCCCCTATATTTGTTCAGTACATTGTATGAAAACAAAATGTCACTCTCTATTATTAGTTTTGTAACTGGACTGAGAGACTCAGCAGAATCTATTATTTGTTTGCTGGTTTTATTTCTAGCCTTACCAAAAAAAAAAAAAAAAGAACTTTGCACAAAACCCATGGCAATTACATGTAGCAAAGTAAGTGGAAATAAAATTTCCAACTTTTTAAAACCATGGGCATCAAAAATTAACCAGCCCAAAATCTATTTTCTAATCTTTATTTTAAATCATAATTATGTCAACCTATTCACAAGAGCTGCAATGATGCTGGAACAGATATCAATAACTTTTTGATCACTATCTGCAGCAACTCTAAACTTCTCATTTGCAAAGCAATTGCACATGAATGTTATCAGTGCTCCCTGTCTCTCAATAGGTTTAATGCTAACCCTTTTCTTTAAAGACGTGGATGTATCACATAACATAGTGCTTCTATTGCTAGGAAACAGGTCCCTTCCTGATGCACAAAAACAAAGGAAGAGTATTGTATGGAGCAGCCCTTGTAAGTCCTTCTAGGTTAGCTTTGGTTATAAATCCTTTCATGGATAATACACACCACTGTGACATCTAAGTGCTTCCCCAATATATAGTGCCTAAATGTCCTGGACAGTTATTTAGTAAATTCAATCAAGCCAACGTGATTTCAAAAGGTGTTGAAAAAACAGCCTATTGGTTACTTTAAATTAGCTTCATAAACCTCCCCATACTAGCTCCTGTTATCAACACTAGGCTGGCAATTTCTCATGCTACTCTACAAAAATCCATGAAGAATTTGTAATATTCTCCCAAATGTACTACAGTCTAATATTAATAGCTATGCTTTTATTTTAGCAATGATACATCACAGGTGTCTAATCAAAAGCAAAATCGTAAGAGTGAAATAAACCTTAAAATCCCATTTTAGGGTGTTTTAATAGAATATTGGAAAATAGAATGCTAGTATGAATCATGTATTGCACACACTATTAATTTCCAAAGTATAAGCTGTTCCTAAACAGGGAGTGTTTGCTTCTGCATTGAATGCCCATTTCCACACATGAATGATATGGACGAGTATAGCAAGCTCAAATTCCATCTGCCCCCACAATCTGCATGTATAATCAAGAGTTACTTTTCTTTCAGTCCTCTATTCCTATCAAAATCTTCACTTCCCACCACAAACATAACCTTCTAAATCTAAGCACCACCATCAAGTCCTTCGTAAGTGGAAAATAAAGACATTTTCATCTTGAAAAATGCCTACATAGTGGAAAAGTTTATAAGTAAACTTATAAATATAAGTGTACACATACCCCCAATGTGGGAGGAAAGTAGTGGAAAGAAAGCATGTTCACATATACTTCTGGTTTTCAAGATTTCAACGGTTACATTGTTTTTAAGGGGTTTAACTATTTAATGTTTAATTCAATTTTAATATTTGTATATGTTTTACATTGTTTTGTGTTGGTTTTAGTGTAAACAGTTTTGAATCTCTTTTTAGAAAAAAAATGGGATGATGATGATGATGATGATAATAATAATAATAATAATAATAATTTCAATGACAAGTTAGCAGTCATATTGGCCAACATTTCATTTGATCTGTCACTTGGTTTACATAGGAAATGTAAGCCTAAGAAATTATGTTGCATGAAACAGAAGAGTAAATGGCAACCAACATTCACCCATGTCACAGTGAATAATGCCTACTTGAAACTATGACAATAAGGTTTTGAGATCTCAGAGCTTGGCCCCTTCTCCAAGGGGGAGGAATTTCCAGACTTTTCTTAAGAATTCTCTGCCCATTATCTCTATGTTTGTTTTAAACATCATGCCACTATCGCATGGTATCCTTGTTTTTTTCCACATTGTGAGATTTTTTAAAGGAAATTTCCAGGTCAAGCATTCTAGTAGTTTCTGTTCAGAGAGGTAGGACCACTATTCTTCTAGCAGACTTGATAAAAAGAAAAAAAAAAGCAGGGTATTCAACTAGAAGTAGCATGCCTGCACTTCAGCAGAATGGTAGAAAGGGAACACAATTCTGTTTGTAATTTGTCCTTTTGCACAGCACTAAATGAATCCCTGAACTGCACGTACCTTCATAAAGGGGAAATCAAACCAGTTCAGTTTAAATGGGGGTGGAAATTATGCAAACTTGCCTGTGTTTTTATACTGAAACTCCCAGCTTCTCTGATCTTTGATTATGTTGGGCAGCAACAGTCCCACAACAACAACTGGATTACTGCACAATTTCACTATAGTTTAAATTCTCCCTTTCAAATAAGAACTTGAGTGTTTTGAGAACTATAGTTTAACAAAACAGTCAATTTCTATTTCTTTCATGTTTCTCAGCAAAACTCCAGTAAAGCAGGAATTTCTCTCAAGAGTTTTATCTCATTGTAAATAAACTGAGAATTGTATTGAAATATTTTCTATTGATAGTCATGTTAAAATTCATAAATATAAATCATCATCATTATTAGTAGCAGCAAGAGTAGTTAGTAGTCATTGCCACATGTTTCCATGCGCACATTATTTTATAAAGCAGCTGTCTGCAACACTGCATAATGATAACAGAAATGTTGTGATTAATTTGAGCTAATAGTTTATACCTGTATGAAGTTTTTTTCCTGTCTTATCTTTTAATTATGCTTTTTAAAAAGGCACAATTGATCATTTTGGATATGTTGCATTAAACCAGTCATATCATCCTAAATTAATTTTGGAGGGCACCACCTTGCTTGCTATCTTCTGTAACAGTTAAATGAAAAATCACCCATTCATTCCAAAATAATTTCAAAGCGCAATCCATCTATCAATAAATAAAATAAACAAGGTCCATACAATATGCTATAAATTTCTAGAGATTTGTTAAAATATACAGCAAAAAAATTGCTATTCTTTTTTAAACAAAAGACATTAGCATAAATACTGCAATTTATTCTATCTTATCAATACAAGCAAGCTCATTTCTATTGTTTAAAATCAATGAACGGTATGTAGCAACTTGTCACACTAGCAATTAAAGAAAACCTACGCTGAGCTAGGCAGCTGGACATATCCTGTGAACACAGGGCATTTAATGAGGATTTGTGTCAAAAATCAATATTGGTTAACAGCTGATTGCAGAATCTGGGTCAATGAGTTATAGGATATTTTGTTTTGCAGCTATTTCTCTGAAGCACTCATACAAAAGAATGTAATAGATAGATCTTAGCAATGTAAAGTGATCTTTTCTCATCTTAATATTTTTGTTACCATACTGGGGGATTTTAGGTGGAATCAGGCATGGCCTGTGGCAGCAAATAAATGCTGTGCTTTATAGGTGCTCTTTGCAGTTTTAGGATAGCCATCCAAGGAACTGAAACATATTCTTAGCACCTGACTATCTGCTGTAAAAACATAAAGTGGATTCGCCATCTTTTAATAACAGATTCTACAGCTTTGCCTGGTTGGAAAACTTGTGAGGTTTGATAGAATATAAAATGGATGTGTCCACTTAATAATTTCTAGCAGATGTTCATGATTTTCAGTGTTTTGATTTTTTGATCTTAGCAATTATTGCCACGCTCTTCATCATGCTACAGTACAGACAGTGGTAGGTAACTTCTGTTACTCTGGGGACCATTTTTCCCTCTCAGGATCTTGGGAAGCTTACATGGAATTTTCTAATTCATCCTCCCAATGGTGCCTCCAGAAACCTCTGGGATATAACTCATCATTTCATGTAGTTTCATGGACTTGGTGTCTGGTTTAGTCACTTCTGGTTTTAAAAGGCCTTTTGGAATTTTGGAAAGCATCAAAATAGCATAACATGGCAAATTGTGCTTCTTAAAATTCTTAGAAGCACAATTCAGTGTTGGAGAAAAAATCTGAGAGTGCCTTGGACTGCAAGATCAAACCAGTCCATACTTGAGGAAATAATGCCCGACTGCTCACTGGAGGGAAGGATATTAAAGGGAGCTCTGGCGTGAGCTGGTCCATGTGGTCACGAAGAGTCAGAAGCGACTCTTAGGGAACTTTTTTTGTCATTTGAGACAATTTAATTTTAGTTGTCAGTAGGAATGTAACTCTTTGTTTCATTTTTTCTCAGGCAAGCAATTCTTTTCATAGTGCAATAATATATTCAAAGGCTGTATAGTTTTCAATAACTGTTTACAGTTTGAAATGTATTCTGCATTTAAAAAAATCATAATTTTGTACATAGAGAAAGCATTTCTCTGTGTCTAAAAATGTGTGAATTCTGTGCAGAATAAAGATTCTAATTAGTCCAGGTTTCTCTCCAAGAGGGTTTTCCAACTTTTAAAGGGAAAAAATACTATGGTGCTATAGGCACTGCTACATAACCACAATTACTAATATTATAATCAATAGGGGAGCAGAAGGGAGAAATAGACTCTGAACACTAGAAATGGATTAGCAGATAGTTCCAATATTTGATAGTATGAAAAGTTTTTATACAAAGAACTATAAACCCTGTAAGTTGTGGAAATTGAAAAATATGAAAAGTTTTATTTATCAGACATGGGCCACCCAACAGTTAAGCAGGTGTTACTTGAATTTTCCATAGGCATTTTGGGGAATACATTGTCTCTTGATAAGTAGATTGTTTTATTGGGTGAATAATAATAAGTAGTTTGTTGTATTATATGCAATATACTAGAAAAACACTGCTTACAAAAATCATTATGTGCTTTATCAGTATGCTGTGATGGTTGAACATTGTAATATGATTCTGGACATCTGCTAATACATGGAAACCCACTGGGTGACATTTGGACAAATGTCACCCTCTTAGCTTTAAAGCAGTGGTTCTCAACCTGTGGGTCCCCAGGTGTTTTGGCCTACAACTCCCAGAAATCCCAGCCAGTTTAGTAACTCTTAGGATTTCTGGGAGTTGAAGGCCAAATCATCTGGGGACCCACAGGTTGAAAACCACTGCTTTAGAGGAATCATCGAATTGAAACCACGGGGGCTACCCAGCCCAACCCTCTGCCATGCAGGAACACACAATTAAAGCACACCCATCAGATAGCAATCACCTTCTGCTTAAAAATCTCCAGAGGAGTTTCCACTATACTCTGAGGTGGCATATTCCACTGCCAAACCGAAGGTTTTTGTAATGTTGATGTGGAATCTCTTTTCTTGTAATTTGAATCCTATACTTCATGTACTAGTCTCTAGAGCAGAATAAAATAATCCTGCCCCCTCCTCAATGTGACATCCTTTCAAATATTTAAACATAGCTATCATGTACTCTCCAACCTTATCATCCTCAAGTTAAAGATACCTAGTAGGGCAAAGGCAACTCCTTAAACTAATCTTGTCTATCCACATCTTTGATTCTGCTGCCAGTTATAGTAGGTCCTCCTTTGGTTCACCATATGTCAAAAACAACTTAAGGGCACACATGTGGTTTGCCACTGTAGTATGAACTAAATGTTGTTGTTTGTTTGTTTGTTTGTTTGTTTGATTTTTTAAAAAAGGAATGATTTTTTTCTACCATTTTATCTTTTTGACTTCATAAAGTTCTGTCCTGTATATGTATAATGTATGTTATTTGTTCACTGCACTTCTTACATTGTGGGTCACAATCCCAAATGGGGTGCCCTCAGTTAAATGTTGAGGTCCCAAAATTTTGAATGCAGTAAAAGTTTTTGAAATGTCATTTAGTGGTGGTGCAGTGTTTTCACTTGTTTCTGCCAAAGATGCTTTAGTTGTACTTCATAAAAAGGAAAATCAACCTCTTTAGCAAGCCTTGAAAATGCTGGTTTGTTATTAGTAAATGCTTAAGTTTCTACCCATTTTATATACCATTGGGGTCATGTAAAAATCTCTCAGTCCAAAAAGAGTCACAAGTGGAAAGGTTTAAGATGCCCTGGTTTAGTGAATCTCAAGTCAGACAATCTGTAAGAAAATGCGTTAGAATAGGATAAAGCTTGGCTGTTTGCAAGGGGCACTTCTGTGTATAATTTAAGATTTCACTGAAATATTGTTTATTATAAGATAAGAGGGGGAAAATGGAACCTCTTTTTAATTTTTAGGACCCATGAGTTGGCCGCACAACTCCAGGCATTCTTGGATGACACTGACTTTCTGGATCCGGCACAGTCTGGCTTCAGGCTGGGGCATGGTACCGAGACAGCCTTACTCGCCTTAATCGATGATCTACACCGGAAACTGGACAGGGGGAGTGTGTCCCTGCTGGTTCTGCTGGACCTCTCAGCGGCCTTCGATACCGTCGATCACGGTATCCTTCTGGGGCACCTCGCTGGGATGGGGCTCGGAGGTACTGTTCTGCAGTGGCTCCAGTCTTTCCTAGAGGGTTGTTCCCAGATGGTGTCATTGGGGGACTCCTGCTCGTCCACATAACCGTTGTCTTGTGGGATCAGTACTTTCCCCCATGTTGTTCAACATATACATGAAGCCTCTGGGAGAGATCATCCGGAGTTTTGGAGTGTGGTGTCATCTGTACGCAGATGATGTCCAGCTCTGTCACTCCTTTCCACCTGCTACTAAGGAGGCTGTTCAGGTGTCTGGCCGCTGTGTCGGACTGGATGAGGGAGAACAGATTGAAATTGAATCCAGACAAGACAGAGGTCCTCCTGGTCAGTTGTAGGGCTGAACAGGGAATAGTGTTACAGCCTGTGTTGAATGGGGTCGCACTCCCCCTGAAGACACAGGTTCGCAGTCTGGGTGTTCTCCTGGACTCATCGCTGAGCCTGGAGCCCCAGGTTTCAGCAGTGGCCAGGGGAGCATTTGCACAACGAAGACTCGTGCGCCAGCTGCGCCCATTCCTTGGGAGGTCTGACCTGGCCACGGTGGTCCACGTTCTGATTACATCCCATTTGGACTACTGCAATGCCCTCTACATGGGGTTGCCTTTGAAGACAGCCTGGAAGCTGCAATTAGTACAACGTGCGGCAGCCAGTTTAATAACTGGGGCGACTTACAGGGAGCGTACCACCCCCTTGTTAAGCCAGCTCCTCTGGCTGCCGATATGCTACCGAGCCCAATTCAATTTTGATCTATAAAGTCCTAAACGGTTCCAGCCCAATCTACTTGTCTGAATGTATCTCCTCCTATGAGCCAGCAAGATCTCTGAGATCATCTGGAGAGGCCCTGCTCTCGGTCCCACCTGCCTCGGAGGCGTGACTGGTGGGGACAAGGGACAGGGCCTTCTTGGTGGTGGCTCCTCGGTTGTGGAACACCCTCCCAAGAGAGATGTGTCAAATCCCAACTCTGTTGGGCTTCAGAAAAGCCCTAAAAACATAGCTGTGTGCCCAGGCTTTTAATCAATAAATAGCGAAGATGACACGGACCGAACTATGGACAAAGCATGAGGATGAACGGATCTGATTTTATGTTTGAAACATATATTTTAATTTACAATGTATTTTAATAGTTTTAACTGTTTTATTATATTGATTTGTATGGGCATCTAATGGTTGCCACTGTTGTAAGCCACCCTGAGTCCCTTCGGGTGAGAAGGGTGGGATATAAATGTGATAAATAAATAAATAAATAAATAAATAAATAAATAAATATTATCATTATAACTGCTGCTGCTATGTAAATGATTAGTTATTTCTTGTCTATTGAGTATTATTATTGTCCTCTATAAGCTTTTACGGGTTTGGTTTAAACAAACAACCCCTGAAATAAATTATAATTTAATCACCAAACGATGACACATGTGCTATGCATCACTCTGGATAAAACAAAGCTAAGAAAGTCATAACTGGCAGCAGAATAAAAAAAATGATGCATAAGTAAGAGGGATGGGATGGAGAGAGATAAAGAATGTGATACAGCTGTAGGACAGAACCACTTCTGAAATACAATTTTCTTGTGCTTGTCTTGTTGGCACAAGATGTTTTCCCTCCATTAACAATACTTTCCCTCTCCTTGAAAATTCATTCAAAACCTACGGAATTGATTTTTTACATTCAATATCAAACAATCATATTTATTTCTGCCTAGCAGTGAGGTGATCCATTATAACATTACAACAGTCAGCACTAGTGTGTCTGAATTTAGAAATACATGTTGGTAGGTAGAATGTGGTATCCCATTCCTGTAATGCAGCCCAACAAAGCAGCACATGTCAAGTGGTTTCAGAAGGAGCAGAGGGAGATTGTCTGATGGTACAACAATGCTTTAAAAAGGCTTGATCCTAACATTGCAGAGACAAACACTATGCTATATATAGCTGAGAATTCTCAAAGATGATTGACAGTGGTTCTGAGATTTTATTTGCAAGCATTTGAGCAGTTTCTGCAGCCCTGGAAATTTTATTTTATTTACAGTAGTTAAATCTTCCTTTACTCCCCCTCTAACGGTTCCCGTTTGAGAACTAGCATGCTTTCCACACAATCTCTAATTGTAGAATGGGCCTATAAAATATCAACAATATCTGTCTCTCAGGCCAGTGTCAGAGAAACTGCATCTTAGCAACACACTAATTTAGAAATTTTCCCTTGCATTGTGAGCTATCAAACTTTGTAAATTATAACTAGGACTGTGTATCAGATTTATCTAAAATCTAAACTATAGGGAGAATAATTGGGCACAGGAGCAAACCTGATTTTCTAGGGACCTCATCACATGGATGAAGTACAGTGTTTCCTTTCCCCAGCCTCTGTGGTAAATCAGGGTGGTAGCTGGGCAACCCCAGTGCCCCAGCCAGCAGCTGATGCTTCCCCATCATACACAGGAAAGTGTTGCCACACAGCTTAATTCCATGATAGCTACGGTAGGGGCGGTGTATTCTACCAGGCTGCCACCCGAGTTCACCCACAAAGCCCCACTGAAAGTCAGCTTATATCATCTAATGGGCAGCATGAGACTCGGTGAGTAAACTGGGGTAGAAGCATTCTAGGGTGCTTATTTTTCATGTGTGTTAAGTCCATAGGTAAATATGAAAAATTTAATTTATTTATGTGTTTGTTTATTTATGCCTAATATGAGACAAAAGCTGCTATCTTGAGACATTTGATAAATACATTTACCGAAATCCACTTTTGGTTAATAGCCTCAAACATTTTCTCTCTACTTCTTTAAAAATAGACAGAAAATGCATGTGGAAATATTTCTAGAATTAAATAATGTATATAAAAATAGAAAATATGTTTAAAAGCCTCCCAAAGCATGTGATGCAGTGTGTAATTTATTTATTTATTTTTTGCATCAATGATTCTGTTCAACTTGATTTGGACAGAGTTCACTCTGTGGTAAAACAGTCTGTTACTCCATTGAAATGTGATCTTCTTGGTCCCCGGGTTTCCTGTTATGTCACAAATCTTATTTTAGCTGTGCTGCAATTTGAATGTCTGGAGTGGAAAACCAAAAAAGCCCACTGATGAACATTCTCTCAATACATTTATCTTCCTATAGGACCAGAAGATGACATTAGTGCTTCACATTAGACCAAAGGGCTGTGGCGCAGGCTGGTTAGTAGCCAGCTGCAATAAATCACTATGACCAAGAGGTCATGAGTTCGATAGTCCTTGCTTGTTGTTGACCTAAGCAACCCGAAAGATAGTTGCATCTATCAAATAGGAAATTTAGCTACCACTATGTGCAGAGGCTAATTTAACTAAATTTACGACACCATAAAACTGCCACCGGTGTGCTGAAAGGAATGAGAAAGTCGGCTTTACAGTGGATGATGAAGCAGCTGCTCCCCCTGTGGCCAGAATCGAGCATACCCTCAGGAAGCTGGAAGCTGGAGAAGGTTAAATTGCCTCTGTGTCTGTCTCTGTCTCTATGTTCATACGGCATTGAATGTTTGCCTTGTATGTGTACAATGTGATCCGCCCTGAGTCCCCTTCGAGGTGAGAAGGGCGGAATATAAATACTGTAAACAAATAAATAAATAAATTAGCTCACTTCAAATCAGCATTCTGCTTCAAAGTTAGAAAGTATTTCTAATTCCTTTGCAATCTTGGAAGCACTTAACAAAATTTGTTGAAAACCATCAACCACTTGCAACCCACAAGTTCATCCTGGTCACTTAGCTTGCCACTTTAAATCCTTATTTTGTCATACCTTGCCTAGAAGATCAAAAAATTATGTTGAACCATGTAAAAAAGGAATCCACAAACTTGAAGTTATCAACTGAATGATTCAGCAAAGACTTAGCTTCAATTTATGAAGTAGTCCAGGATAATTTTTCTAGGATTGTGTCATCAAAAATGTCTATTAAAGCATCTTATACAATATCAAGATGATATCCCGGGGGTTTTAAAGCATTGATACAGCACTTTTGTCTTGCTTTACTCAGTGGCTTAATGTTTATGCCTATTGATACGTGACTAGTTAAAATTTATTAATTATGAGTCAGTGCTCAAAAATAATTAAAAGTCTGTTGAACCAAACTGAAGAAACCAGTTGATCCTGGATGACACATAATGCCATCATTGACTGCAACAATTATAAAGTTGTGTGCTGAAGGGCATAAAATAGGAACATGTGTTTATATCCAGGCCTCTCTTTTGTATGTCATTTTCCTTGCCTTTCATATTACTCCTATAATGATGGCCTTGATCACACAGATTCTCAATTGTTAATCCATTTGTTCAAGATGTCCAAAAAGAGTTTATGTCAGAAAGGCACCTGCAATGTTTTTTAGTGAAACAAAAAAAGTGCAGCCACTGAGAAGGCCCTCAGAGAGACTGAGAGAAGGGACCCTCCTGAAGATCTCAGGGTTAGGTCAGATTCATTCAAGGAAATAGAATCACCCATATGGCCTGGACCTGAGCCATCTAGGATTTAAAGGTCATAACCAATACTTCGAATCATGCCCAGAAACAAACTGGCAGTGAAGCTGCTACAACAGGGGGGTTACCTGCTCCCTGTAGCCAGCCTCAGATAGCCATCTGGCTGCAGCTCTTTGGACCAGCTGAAGTTTCCCAGCACTCTTCAAAGGCAGCCCAGATGGGATGTAACTAAGGCATGTATCACCGTGGCCAAATCTGGCTTCTCAAGAAATTGGCGCAGTTGACACATAAGTTAGTTCAATGTAACTAACACCAGATATGCAACATAGAACAATTGAAAACAATTTGGCTGAGTTTGCATGAACTTTTGTCCCAACTTTGAGATATATAAGCTTATGTTCTATATTTTTTCTAAGTAGTGAATACATGCTAAGATTAAAAAAAATGTAATGACAGAACACCAAATTTAGTTTGCTGAGAACTGTGACAAAAATAATTGAGAGTTCTAGTATTTGTTGTCAATATTGTTCTTCTTGCTGGTGAATGTTGTCCTAGTTACCGTCATCCTTCGGGGTGAGAAGGGCGGAATATAAATACTTTAAATAAATAAATAAATAAATAAATAAATGTTTAGCTGTGATGAATAACAAGGGGAAAATTTTCCTAATATTCAAGCTATTTGTAGCTTGAGGAGCAGATCATAGTCGATCAATACTTACTTCTTTGCCTATTTTGCTTTAAAAACTGCCTGATTTACCTTTAGCTTTAATATGTTGTAATCTACCTTTACAGCAATACAGTCCCTTCATAATAAAGCACATTGTATTTTAATATATGGCAATGGAATAGATGCTACTGCTGGGTAGGTAGCTGACAATTTATTACTTCTAAGAAGCTGTGACATGCAATGCAAACGATGCAATTCTGCAATTCTTAGCAATGTGATGTAATCTGTACTATTTATATCTTAGCAAAGTTATAGGATTGCTCTTTACATCTATGTATAATAGATTTTTACAAATAACATTTTTAAAAAACTGCAGGAGGGATCCCCTTGAATTTCTAGACAATGAGACAAAATATGCAGAGCATCATTCCTTCCAGTTTTCAGAAAGTTTTGCTTATGCCCGGATTTTTTTGGGAAAATTTTTAATTTTTATCTCTCACCTACTGAGAGGAGGATACAGCTTGCAGGAAAAAAAAGCTGCCGCTGCCATTCAGCAGCCATCGACAGAGATTTCTGGGACCTGAAGTCCAAAACTACTTCACAACAGGTGAGGAGAAAACCAGCCCTGTGATTGGCTGAGGAATACAGCAAGTGTGGCTGTGCTCAGCCCCATCACTCGGAGAGATTGCTTGCTTGGGGAAAAAACAGGCAGGTTGTTATTATTGTTATTATTATTATCATTATTATTAGTATTATCATGACACAGCAAACAAGATAGATATGCTGGATTTCATATCACAAAATCACAAGTCGAACACTTCCCAAGTGTCTAGGACTGTGTGATGTATTTTCAGATGATGTGAACAGATCCCAGCAGGGTGGCCTTTTGCAGTTGGCAGATTGTAATTTTGTCAATGTCTATTGTTTCCAAATGCCGGCTGAGATCTTTTGGCATGGCACCCAGTGTGCCCATCACCACCGGGACCACCTGCACTGGTTTCTGCCAGAGTCTTTGAAGTTCAATCTTGAGGTCCTGCTAGCGGCAGAGTTTTTCTTGTTGTTTTTCGTCAATGTGACTGTCACCTGGGATGATGACATCAATGATCCAAACCTTTTTCTTTTCCACAACTGTGATGTGTTGTGTTCCAGAACTTTGTCAGTCTGGAATTATTATTATTATTATTATTATTATTATTATTATTATTATTATTATTATTAACAATAATAATAATACCTTTCTTCTTTGGCTGACAAGGAAAAAAACATGCAGCTGCCCTTGTCTATCACATCAGCCCCACCCCCTCCCCAGCCCCCTCCCACCACAGCGTGATGGGGTACGTTGCATTGGAAAAAAAAGGTCTGAATCAACAAATCTTTTCTGAAGTTCTCCAAAGGTTTTTGGGCCTTATGTTTCAATTCATTAATGCTTCAAAAGGGTCCTTCCCAAGTTTTATTTTGGCTGTTCATATCTCTGAATTGCCAATATTTTCTGAAATCCAAATCTACATTCAAAATTTTCAGTTCCCTAAGAATTGTGTGGTCCTCCAAATGTTATACTATTAACTGCCAGCATTGTTCGCTGATTACTATGTTGTCAGTGAATTGTGGTTGAACAATGGCAACAATCGTCCATCCCTTACTTTACATTAAGGACTAATTCTTTATTGGTTATTTTTAAAAATGCATTGTATCAGTTGTTTTTCTTTTTAAAGATAGCATTGCACCTCATTACTTTAAAAATAACTATGTTACTTGCATTGCATTGCTCCCTACTGCTAGAATCCAAAGATAATGGAATCCTAGCTAGCTGCATTTGAAAACAACATGCTTAATCATTATAACTTTAACGGATTAAAATTAATGTGCATACATTAATTAAAATATTAAGCTGAAATGTCCTTTAACCATAAAATGAAAATAGATAATGTTAGAAACTTTTCCTGAAGTATTATATCTGCTCTTTCTATACAATATAACTATTTTTGAGATCACTATGCATTTTCCTAAAAAGGGCATCTCATATGTATAATGTACACTTGGCTGCTATGAAGAAACAGATGACCATCTGATATCATTTTTATTTCTTTGTTCAGGATATCTACATTTCCCTGGAGTAATCTTTTGCATCTTATGACCTTCATTCTTTTTCTATTTTTGCAGCAATAATGTATGTTGTCTAATCTCTTAGTTATCAAATATTACAAAGAGGCAATTTCATTTATGTCATTGCAGCTAGATAAAAGCAGTTTCTCCACTTTGTAGGAAAATCCAGGCATAATCAGCTAGATTCTGAAAGGGAGAGCAATGCAGTCATGTTCTACCTTAAAATGGGAACAGCTGTACCAAACATATGGAGCTGCCATGGAAGAAAAGCAGCTGGGCTTGTCGAGTAAGACCCTAATCAAAGTGATTGATGCTGGATATGATGAACAAATTCAGCAGAAATCCCCTTTGAATGAAGACACTTAGGAGATAAATACAAAATGCCCAAATAAATCGGACAGTCTGCTATATTACCAATATCTTGGGGATAAATGCTAATATATTTCTCAGCTATCTTTGCTGTGAATCATTTTCCTTCACCATTAGATACTAAAACACCAAATATACAGCGGTAAAGTGGTTACTAGGCCCATATTTATCCAAAGTGATTCTCTTTTAGTAGAGCTGATCAATTACTATCAATCCAGCTGTTCACTTGATATTCAAACCAAATTACTTTTTCCTCTGGTAGCAAGATAAATTTATTACTATTTTTTCCCTTTAAAGCAGAATTAAGATTATTATTTTGGTGCTATAAAATAATCATTCCTCGTAGTAAATTGCCAAGAATGGGCAAGAATACCTCTCTTACCACTTCTTCAGATCGGCAAGATTGCCCATCCTACAACACTTGGAGGCATGGAGTCCGCTGACTCCCATCACTTGATGTTGATCTACTTCTGGTGGGGCTCCATACCTCAAGTGAAGTCAAAGGGTCTGTCCTATCTTCGTGACTGCATCTTCCCCTATGAACTGGCACGGGCTCTAAGATCTGCTGGGGAGGCACTTCTCTTGGTCCCACCGTCGTTAGTGCATTTGGTGGGGATAAGGGAGTGGGCTTTCTCGGTGGTGGCCCCCGGCTCTGGAACACCCTCTCCAGGAACTTAGACAAGCTCCTACACTACAACACTTTAGGAAATAGTTAAAAGCTTGATTTTTCCACGAAGCATTTGATAACATTTAGACAGTAAACAGAACTGATTGCCAATCACTTAGCACTTTATATTTATGTTTTGTGCATTCAGCTGGGGTGCTATATTGATTACATCAATCATTTAACTGATTCTATTTTAATAGAGGTTGCTTTATTCAATTTATATACCTGGTTTATGTAATGCTATTATTGTTTTCATGCTGATGTATTTTATTGTATGTATTACGTATTTTATGTATGACGTCTTTGTGTGCTATTTTGTAAGCCACTCGGAGTCCCTATGGGAGATGGTGGTGGGGCATAAATAAAGTTATTATTATTATTATTATTATTATTATTATTATTATTATTATTATTATTTTAAGATTTATTGCTGCAACATGGGAGGCTTCCAGTGTTCCATAGGAAACAATGTGGGGAAGCCGGTCAGCAATGCTTCCCCTGTGGTATGAGGTGAGGGCAAGGCAGGCGATGTGGGGCAACGGGTTCCCCACACTAGGCCACTCTGGATTTAAACCAATCTGTGGTGAATCCCACCCCACAATGTGATGAGGTGCTTTATCTCCCTCTCAGCAACATATTCACTTTTCTTCTCTTTAAAAACTTTGCAATTACAGTAGAGTCTTGCTTATCCAATGTAAATGGGCAGGCAGAACGTTGGATAAGCAAATATGTTGGATAATAAGGAGAGATTAAGGAAAAGCCTATTAAACATCAAATTAGGTTATGATTTTACAAATTAAGCACCAAAACATCATGTTATACAACAAGTTTAACAGAAAAAGTAGTTCAATACACAGTAATGCTATGTAGTCATTACTGTATTGCGTAAAGATGCAGGCTGCAGTTTTCTTTCAGTAAGATAGTCCTGAAAGTCCCACTCTTAATTATTTATAAGTCTAGAAATTTTAGTCAAAAGTTGACCCAAAAGCCTGTGTTGACTAACAAAAATAAACAACTTGTCTATTTAGGATTACCAATTGGATCCATGCCAAAAAAGGCAATTGAAGTAAGAGAGATAAGAGAAGCTAGCTAATTATATGTCAACCTGACAACAAAACAACAACACAAATTGGTATTAGAAAGAAAAGGAATTGCTTGCCTTGTTTAACTCCAGGTCATCCCATAATAGATTCTATTATTCCTACTGAGCAAGAAAACTAGGACCAATTTATGAAACTAATGCAATATAGTGATGAATTCACACTGATTTTTTTTTTTTTTTTAAAAACACATTTGCTCTATCTTATAAATATCATTGTAAAATGCTGGGGGCTTCTAATAAATGTTGGCCATTCATTTTACTTGATTTCATCACCCTTTATAATGAGAGCATGTACAAATGAAGCTGAAAATATCATAGGAAAGGGGCTATGGTATGATTAAGCCACAGAAAGTCAGCTTTATTGGAAAGAAGAACAAACACCTAATATCTATATTTTATGGTCCTACTACAATAACATGTGAAACAATTATATGGAAATAGCAATTATATTGCCAGATATAACATATAGACTGTCCTTTACATGAAGACATAAAATTCTAATATCTTATTTAGAATCAGATAGCTTGAAGCTGCTTTTTTACAGGAATCTGTTAATTTGAGTACCCAACTTTTTAATTAGGTTCATCAGTGTAATTAGTGTTTTACTGCATAAGAATTTGGTCCACATAAATGTTAGGGATGAATAATTGATATGCACCTGTGCTTTCCATTGTATTAATAAATATTAGTATAAGGAGGGAACTGGGCAGATATTGGAAATGAAGAAGATAACCCAGGCAGAACGATGCATGACATCCTTCATGTCTAAATAAACAATTTAATATTAAGCAACATATGCCATTTTCAGCTTAATTAAGAAAATATCTTGAAGCCTGATCATAAAAAACATCACAAAACTACTCACTGAAACACAATATGCATTTAAATCCACTAAGTGTTTCATTGTCTTCCTTTACATCCCTGCCCTCCTTCCCTTGAAGTGTAATGTAGGTCTATCTCAAAAATATTTTAATGGTATTCATTACTTCATGCAAATGAAGTGAGATGTAAAATGTAACAAGCATATAAATACAAATTCATAATGCTAATTAGAAAACTGTTCATGATTTACTTTTTAATAAAAAACATGCAGCTTTGTGGAATACACTAAATAAATAAGTTTCTATAGACTGTTATAGTAAATGAAATGTTCTGCAGATATGCACTATTTGTGACTTAACAAGGTGTTCATGATTTATCAGTCACCTGTTACTGGCTGCCAGAAACTATCTATTTTGAAGTTCTAGTCAGGCATAAAACACCAAGATATCCATGAAATTCCTGTAGATCAGCATATGGGCTGGTCAAATATAAAAGAACAGAACGGACGTACTGTATATGCAAGAGAAATCCAGATATGTATTATAATCAATATACTTTTTAAAAAAGTAACTATGTTCTATTGTTGCTTTCTCCAATAATACACATTTGGACACAAAAAGTAACTCATAGTTATCTGACTTGAACGTCAGCAACTCATTCTGTGTAACTGATCATAATTGTTTTTTGACATGCAGTTGTGATCAATGACACAGAATGAGCAGCTAAAGTGGGATTAAGGAAAGAAAATAAATAGAAGGGGAGGGAAGAGTTTAGTTTTAGAGCATGAGTTGTGGGATGGCACATAGGGCCCATCAAGCTATTATTGGAAACCTGATGATCTCATAAATACGAAGATCAGAAATTAATTTAAAAGAGAGGATAACTAAAGTTCAAAAATCTGCTAAGTCAACACTTCTAAGAGGTAAAGAAGTACTGTGTGTTGTCATGACAATGCATATGAGAATATATAGATGCCATTATTTGTTTAGAAGTCCTTTGAATGATTCCGATTTCTGCACTGTGCACATTAGCATACTATCTCAGCAAGCAAAGCACTTCTTATTCCTTTTAGTAATATACTACCCAGGCAGACTGTGTATTTGCGCACAAATAGTTCCAAGAGCAACGACACAGGCAGTGATGATTAAATGGTTTTATAAGGAGAACTAAATGGAAATCATTTTCTAAATTCATCTTCTCACCAAGTTTCAAAGACAAATTCATGCTTCAGATGTTATACAGTCTCTGCCTCCACAACAATGTGTAAAAAACAAGGTGCAAACTACTAAACTTTGTCTGCAAATGTTGCAATGACTATCTGGGAGTTTTCATCATGTTGTCAACAATGCTGGGCAGAATCAACATCAGTGATCTAATATGATATAAAGCATTTTCTATGTTCCTCAATGGAGCAAGAAAGCAAGGTTAAAATAATTGAGAAGCTATAGGATAGCGTATGAAGCAGAAATACTTGCAAAACTAGCTAATTATTTTGACATCCTGTGAACAGTTTAGAGCCAATGAAAAAGTTAATAGTCTCAGATAGAAATAAAAGGGAATGAACAACAGCAGAACTTTGATTAAATCATGTTCTCAGCTACACATATTCTAAGAATTTGTTCTCAAAGCATTCAAATGCTTCACTTTGGAAATGATGAAAGTGCACAATGACTGAAAAATGCAAGTTAATAATGAAAACTGAATTTGGTGTTAACATTATAACCTGCTGTCATCATCACTTTTATCAGTTATATTCAAGTTAATATTTTGTTAAAGTCAGAAGTTATTGAACAGGTGTAAGAGAAATGTGCAATAAATTGACTGCTTCAGACAACATCTAAAGATGTTGACAAATATGACTAATAGTGTCTGATGACTCAGTAAACTGATGACTAAAGCAGATGCTCAGTACTACTTCAAGGAAGATTTATTTCTCATTTACCCAAGCTACGGATATTAATCTAACAGAGTGAGATTTAATGTTTCTAGTTGATGGAAGCACCTGCTTATTAATATATTTCTTAGAAGTCAATATGCTATTCCAGTCACCAAGTTCCCAGAGAAATAGTAGTATGATTTTCAGCATGGATGCCAATATTATATTTGTTGTAAAATACAATGTGGACACTCCTTTAATCAACACTATCTACAGTACAGTTGACGAGAATTGAATTTATTTGTTCTGTTATTCAAATTCACAGACTCTTCTAAATCAGGATTCTTGCTTTCTTGGAAATTGCTTCGTAACAAGGTCAGTTTGATAATTTGGATGAAAGAGAAGGGCCTAAGTGTCCACTGAAAGATCAGCAAGTAATCAGCTCTCCTCTAAAGCCCCTTCTACACTGCCATATAAAATCCAGATTATCTGCTTTGAACTGGATTATATGGCAGTGTAGACCCATATAATCCAGTTGAAAGCAGATAGTGTGAATTATCTGCTTTGATAATCTGGATTATATGACAGTGTAGAAGGGGCCTAAATAAATAACAGACTTTGATCTTACGTTTGAAAGAAAACTGTCAGTCCAACATAGTATCATTTCCAGAAAGAAAACCAGCATACGGTAGTGGTTTGAGCACTGGACAACAGCTTTGAAAACTAGTGTTCTGATTCCCATTTGACCATAGAAACCCACTGGATAGCCTTAGACAAGATAAGTTCTCTCAGTTTCAGATAAAGACAAAGGCAACCCCTTCTGAACAAATCTTGTCATGAAATACTGTGATAAATTCACCTTTGAGTCACCATAAATTGGAAACATCTTGAGAACACAAAAACAACAACAATAAATAGACACCAGAAACTGAGCCCTGAAAACATACAATTGCGTATGCCATCACAATTGTTTTAAACCATAATCCAAACCCTTCATATTTGGGATTCGGAACAGAGACTTTCTGATTTTAAACTATTGGAACTTACATGCCTTGAACCTTATCTGCCTTCTTCTCCTTAAAGGAAAAGAACGACTTGGGAAGGGTGATATTGGCCCTGTAGCCAAACAAAGCTCTAGTTATGTCAAATATTTGTTTGTGTAAGATATCCATAGTGTAACCTGACAACATTGTCCCTTGTCATTCCCTATTTGCTCCTCAGATGCAGATAGACACTGAAAATGTGCCTTTATCAGCTGAATGCAAATGTATTTGCAGTTGTTTTGTTAATGAGACAATCATTTATCACTTTAATAACAATGCTAAAATACCAAATTGATCACTCATATGAATGCACTTATTAGTCAATGTAATTGGATCAAAAATCATAATAGCTCTGTTCTGGTTTTATGGTATTAAACATATGAAGAGAAAAAATATTAGCGTTGTTCCCCTGCGTCACCAGTTCCATTGTCCTCCAAATATAGGTGACAGCATTAGGAATAAGAGAGACTTCATTATATTGTTGTTGTTTATTCATTCAGTCTCTTCCAACTCTATGTGACCACATGTACTAGCCCATGCCAGAGCTCCCTGTCAACCATTGCCACTCTCAGCTCCTTTAAGGTCAAGCCAGTCACTTCAAGGATACCATCCATCCATCTTGCCCTTAGTCGCCCTCTCTTCCTTTTTCTTTCAATTTTCCCCAGCATCATTATCTTCTCCAAGCTTTCCTGTCTTCTCATTATGTGGCCAGAGTACTTCATCTTTGTCTCTAATATCCTTCTCCTCAGTGAGCAGTTGGGCATTATTTCCTGGAGTGTGGACTGGTTGGATTTTCTTGCGGTCCAAGGCACTCTCAGAATTTTCCTCCAACACCAAAGTTCAAAAGCATCTATCTTCCTTCGCTCAGCCTTCCTTATGGTCCAGCTCTCGCATCTATAGGTTACTAGGGGAATACCATTGCTTTAACTATACGGACCTTCGTTGCCAGTGTGATGTCTCTACTCTTCACTATTTTATCGAGATTGATCATTGCTCTCCTCCCAAGAAGCAAACATCTTCTGATTTCCTGGCTGCAATCTGCGTCTGCAGTAATTTTCATGCCTAGAAATATAAAGTCTGTCACTGCATCCACAGTTTCTCCCTCTATTTGCCAGTTATCAATAATAATAATAATAATAATAATAATAATAATAATAAGAAGAAGAAGAAGAAGAAGAATACACACAAAGGGTCAGAAAAATTCTCCAAAGCAAGCTCAATGGAGGCAACACCATCAAGGCCATAAACACCTGGGCCATACCTGTCATAAGGTATACTGCTGGCATCATAAACTGGACACAGGCGGAACTGGATAATTTGGACAGAAAAACAAGAAAGCCATGACCATCCATCATTAACTGCACCCTCACAGTGATGTTGACCGGCTATATCTGCCTAGAAGATCAGGTGGCAGAGGACTCTTACAAGTAAAACAAGCAGTCAAAGAAGAAGAACATGCCCTGGCAGAATATGTAAAGCAAAGTGAAGAACCTGCTTTGATTGAAGTCAAAAATCAGAAACTCCTCAAAGCACAGCGGGGGGAAAAAAACAGTACAAGAAAACTGCACTACAAACTAGAGCTGACAGCTAGCATAACAAAACATTGCATGGAAAGTTCCTTGACAAAATCGAAGGAAAAGCTGACAAGGAGAAGACCTGGCTATGGCTCACGAATGGGACACTGAAAGAGGAGACAGAAGACCTGCTCCTTGCAGCCCAGGAGCAAGCCATCAGAACAAATGCAACTAAAGCCAAGATCGAAAAATCAGCTGATGACCCAAAATGCAAACTATGCAAGGAAACCAACAAAACCATTGATCATATCCTCAGCTGCTGTAAGAAAATCACACAGAGAGACTACAAACAGAGGCACAACTATGTGGCCCAAATGATTCATTGGAACTTATGCCTCAAGTACCACCTGCCAGCAGTAAAGAACTGGTGGGATCACAAACCTGCAAAAGTATTGGAAAATGAGCATGCAAAGATACTGTGGGACTTCCGAATCCAGACTGACAAAGTTCTGGAACACAACACACCAGACATCACAGTTGTGGAAAAGAAAAAGGTTTGGATCATTGATGTCGCCATCCCAGGTGACAGTCGGATTGACGAAAAACAACAGGAAAAACTCAGCTGCTATCAGGACCTCAAGATTGAACTTCAAAGACTCTGGCAGAAACCAGTGCAGGTGGTCCTGGTTGTGATCGGCACCATCTCAGCCAGCATTTGGAAACAATAGACATTGACAAAATTACAATCTACCAACTGCAAAAGGCCACCCTACTGGGATCTGCACACATCATCCGGAAATACATCACACAGTCCTAGACACTTGGGGAGTGTTCGACTTGTGATTTTGTGATACG
The DNA here is from genome assembly GCF_035594765.1 of Anolis carolinensis. Classification (NCBI taxonomy): domain Eukaryota; kingdom Metazoa; phylum Chordata; class Lepidosauria; order Squamata; family Anolidae; genus Anolis; species Anolis carolinensis. The sequence continues at coordinate 91,985,570 of NC_085843.1, forward strand.
AAATCCAGCATATCTATCTTGTTTGTTGTGTCGAATAATAATAATAATAATAATAATAATAATAATAATAATAATAATAATAATAATCCAGACTGACAAAGTTCTGGAACACAATATACCAGACATCACAGTTGTGGAAAATAAAAAGGTTTGGATCATTGATGTTGCCATCCCAGGTGACAGTCGCATTGACGAAAAACAACAGGAAAAACTCAGCTGCTCTCAGGACCTCAAGACTGAACTTCAAAGACTCTGGCAGAAACCAGTGCAGGTGGTCCCAGTGGTGATCAGCACATTGGGTGTCATGCCAAATGATCTCAGCCGGCATTTGGAAACAATAGACATTGACAAAATTACCATCTCCCAACTGCAAAAGGCCACCCTACTGGGATCTGCGCACATCATCCGAAAACACTTGGGAAGTGTTCGACTTGTGATTTTGTGATACAAAATCCAGCATATCTATCTTTTTGCTGTGTCATAAAATAATAACAATAATAATAATAATAATAATAATAATAATAATAATAATAATAACACTTCATTTATACCCCACCACCATCTCCCCGCAGGGACTCGGGGCGGCTTACATTGTTACAAAAGTAACAACACAAATACATTAGCACAATATACACAAGTTAAAACACAATAAGGTAATATAACAAAGTTAAAACAAAAAGTTAAAACAACAGTAATAATATCAAACAACCATTCAGTCAACTTCATAGGTGGTGTTATTATACATATTCTTAATTATATTTATAGTTATTATACCTATTCTTAATAATATCCAAAACACTGATTTTTAATATTCTTGATAAGTAGAGGGCCTTGATAAGGAACTCTGTCCTCTCTTCACAAAGTTGTTCCCTACTAGAGAAGAGAGACTGGGGAAATAAAGCTAGCATGCCAGCCCTTCCATGAATATGTCCTACTCTGTATAATGTAGCTTCTGTCTCTCACAAGAGCATGTTAGGAACCAACAAATGAGCATCAAATAATTGCTTTTTATATTATATCTGTTCCTACAAAGTGAAACATTGATTCATTTGTAACAGCATGAAAATTGCCCAAGTACTTCAATAACCTTTCACCCTTGTCTGCCTAAATTGGTTTTAATTGAAAACAATCCTGCTGTAAGATTTGCATAACAATACCCTAGTTACTTGTTCAAATAACAGGCCAGCTACACAAAGGGCAGAAAAACTGGCCAAAACATTTCATAATGGTATTCCCCATGAACAGGCAAAATGCTTGAGCCTGATGTAAGTGATTACCTAACACTTATTTCTCATTTCAGTCAATCAAGAATGTTTAGATAATTAGCAAACTATGTGATAAGTTCATTTAAAAATATCAAAGGCAAACTCACCAACATTTATGAAAACACACTAAAATTAACTCTCCAGTGGTACTTGTCAAAATGGCTCACACTGCAGGATCATATTCTTCCAAATAACAGAAAGTGTTTGGAGAAACCTGGCTTACATCATCTATTAGGATTTTGACCAGCATTTATAAGTTGCTTACTATCAGCACAAGGGGAAATTGTGCCAGTTATGAATCATAGAATAATTGAATTAGACAAGACCACAAATGCCATCCAATTCCAGCCCCTGCCATGAGAAGAACCATGGGTAGCATTCTTTGGATTTCGCCACTTAACCAATTCGCAATCACCTAACAGTAGCACTGTCTAGCCTATATTTTACTTGCTTCTTTTCTGAAAATATCACAAGGAACATTGTTTCCAATGAAATGCCACTCAATTATGACACAGAGAATTTCATAGGTATCAGAATCCTATTGAACAATCTCTCATTTACTTAGTTTGGCATATATCCTAATTAGGGGAAAGCAAACCCCAAGGCAATTTGCAGCCAGCTAAAGCTGACCCAAAAAAATTTCTTTCAGCCACCAATATTCTGCTACAAGCCTTCAAGCCATCATGACATATAAACTTTAGCTAGATTAATGCAGCCTAAGCTTAGCATATTTCTTCTATTCTTTACTTTTGGATGACACTTATACCATCCCACAAGGTCTCAAAACTCTTAACTATGGCATCATTTTAAGTTTATCTATATTATCACCCAATGTCTGTCACTTTCTCTTCTCCACCTATTAAAAATGCCTTATCTTCTCAGTTCCTGTCTGCAAAAAAGGCCCATTAGCATTTCTATGGATTACTATAACCCTCTGATCTCTGCCTATTTAATGAGCCACATCGGAAGCTATCTTCCTTACCTGCTCTACTCTGATCACACTTATCACCTTCATTCTTGACTCAACTCTGAAGCTTCCTGTCTAATTCCTTATGTGTTTAATGTCTTTCCTGTCATTTCAAGATGTTTCATGGTGTTCTTGCTACCCAAAAGTAATATCTCACATTGGTCTTTGTGAAATTTGCCTATAACTACATTCATTCATGCAGAGTTCTGCTAAGGATCCCTTTTCTGGCATTCTAACACCCCACTTGTTCAGCTACTTCACAACAAAGCAATGGTGAAAGATTTCTTCTGGGTTCACCCAGCACAGTTTCTTAGTCCTACCCAAAAGCTTTTAATTCTTTTTATATTCAAATAAATCTGAAGTTTTGAAAGGAAAGGAAGAAAAAAGTTCTTGAGCTGAAAAGAGCAGCTGACTATAGCTTTTTAGCTACTCTTCTCCTTCCTGTTCCATAATCTTTCTCTATATATTTCAAGCCTGAACTGCAAACAGCATGTCAAAAGTGCTACTTCTTTCTAAAATCTATGAATGAATGTGGGGAAGGGGATATATCTTTCTGTCTAGCTTTAGAGGGAGATCACTTGTTTTTTCTTCAATCTCCTAAATGGGCCCTAGAGACCTACATGATACAATTATAGTTTTATATTACACTTCAAGCTTCATGTCAACATTCTATAGAATACTGTAATTTGTACTTTAAGAAGGAAAACTTAGAATTATCTACCAGGAAACTCTACTGCCTCACAAAAGCCATAGGATGTTGCTCTGGAAGTTGAAATGCGAGAATCTTAGTGCTATAATTATGTCGTGTGAAAGAGCCCCTATTTTAGCAACTATGCAGAATGCTCTGAATATGAACATATATAGGCAGTCCCCAAGTTACAACATCTGAATTATAAATTACTTATAATTAAGAATGGGGGTATTTATTTATTGTATCAGAAGAAAACCGAGGGTACAGTTGTAATGTATTTAAAACACAAACAAAGTTAAAAACTTGGCATTATACTAAATGTTCTTTGACCAGTAGCTGGCCACTTGGAGTGCCTCTGGTGTTGCTATTAGAAGTTCCTCTGTTGTGCATGTGGCAGGGCTCAGACGGCATCGTAATAGGTGGTCTGTGGTTTGGTCTCCACACTCGCCATATCTAGATCAATTTCAAATACATATGAGGACATTTAGATTCTCCATCAGGCAATTTACTAGGTTGAGATTGTATACTGTTTTTACCTGCAGCAACCACTGTATTTTACTGTTTTAATCAGGGGTGTTTTGATATTGTGATGTTATGTTGGTTGTTTATTGTTCCTGGGTTGTTTGTTTGCTTGTTTTGTTTGTTAGTTTTTTGCATTTTTCGTATTTTGCATGTTAAACCTTGAGTGGTCTGTGAGCCGCCCTGAGTGCCTCTGGGAGATGGTGGCAGGGTACAAATAAAAGTTTTTGTTATTGTTGTTGTCGTTGTTGTTATTATTATTATTATTATTATTATTATTATTATTATTATTATTGCTACTACAATTATTATTACTCTGTGGGAGAATGACACCCCTAACAATAGACAAATGCATGAGCAATGAAATGGTGAGCAACAGATTTTGATTCATTTCCCATCAGTTCTGTACAGATAATGATGTTTGAAAATACCATTAGGCCAGCTCTACAAAACAAAGTTTAAAAAGAACCAAACACTATTTTTTTCAATTTTGAGCACCTTTAAATATGTGCTGAAGAAATATGTAACAAACCAATCCAACTATTTTGAGGACTAAATCTGCATAAAAGGATATATGTGTTCAAAAAATTAACAGTAAATTTGTACTAAAAGTACTACATCTCTAAATAAACCCCTCCCATTTTTGTATAAAGTACTGCATCTCTAAATAAACCTCTCCCATTTTTGCATTTTTGGACGAAGAGCTCAAAGGCACTAAATGAAACCTTTCACTGCTAAAGTTTTCATTTGTGTGCTTGACAAGAGGGGGATAAGAGCAAGATGCTACTTCCTTCCATTTGCAGCTGTATAAAGCAGTCACTTTAGAAAATGAACACTTTGTTAAATTTATAGCTCTTGTATTCTCATTTAGTCTAATCTGTGCTGGCTCAGCATAATCACACCATGTTTGCTGCACTTTTTTCCCAGCACATCCAGGAAATTCTGCACTAGCTGACAAAAAGAAAGAGTGCAAAGCTCCTGCCAGGTTTTTCGTTCCTGCACTATTATATGATTATAAATGCATATATCATAAATGGAACTATAAAAAGGGAAGCAGAAAGGCAAACATCATTTCAGTTATGTTCTGGATTCTTGAATGCACTCAATTTTGACCATTTTGGGATCTTATGTGAGCAGGATCATAATAAATGCTGACAAAATGACTGAAAAGAAAGATTCTTTCCCAGGACAAAGAATGTAACCTAAGACACTCCTCTTCAGGGAATTGTGCAATGAAACTAGTGAAATTAATTCATAACCATGCTGTTTGTTCATGATTCATTCAAAATAAACCAGAAACCTAACTCAGGGTTTGGCCTGTCCTTCAATGAACATGTTGTATTAACTTGATCTATTTTGGAGGGTTTTCTGGACACAGGAGACACAATCCCCCAACACTTCACCATTCTGAAATAAATTCAGTTTTGCTTCTGGAAGCTTCCAGAAGCCAAGGCTAGCTCTCCCCTCTGGGCTTTTTAGTTCCTAGAACAGTTATTTTTCCCAAAGCAATGAAAATGGTTTTTTTTAAAAAAAAACAATCAATTCAACAATTAGCAAAGAAATAGTATAACTTCCAGTACCCTCAGTTTTGTTGACCATATCCAAAAAGATATTATCCCTAGGAAATTATAGGTCATCCACACGAGACATTGTTTGCCATTATCGGTGGTTTCCTTTTTCACTGTAAGTTCAGGAACATATTCCCTGTGGATGAGTGGGTTGTACTCCACGGCACTTAACAGAGTATAAAAATAAGAGTAAAAGACTACATGAATACAACAAATAAAACTGATTGAGATAGGAGGACAAAAACAATCAGTGCTGTTCACTGTTCCTTAAATTCTCATGACAGTTATTTCCAGTTCAGAAAAAGGGCAGATATGGTGTACAAAAAGTCTGGTGCAGACGTTCAAATATGCTTTTTTCTCAGATCTTATTGATATTTCCATTTAGAAGGTGGGTTTTTTTTGGCTGTGATAGTTCGATTCAAAGTGCTTTTGGAAGGTTAGATTAGTTCAGTTTTACAGAACAGAAACACTGGGTGAATTTCGACATAATACCAAACCGTGATTAGGCACTATATAAACAAAGTCTAACCATGAGGAAAGGATCGTTACCTTGACGTGGTGCTGGGGCTTGTGCACCACGATGATGCCATGAGCTATACCGTGCAGGGCCACCCAAGATGGGAAGGTCATGGCGGAGAGGTCAAACTAAATACGATCCCTGGGGAAGGCAATGGCAAACCACCCCAGTATTCTTGCCATGAAAACTAAGTGGATCAGTATAACCAGAGTAATGTGGGTATACCATCAGAAAATAGGACTCCCAGGTCGGAAGATGGTCAAAATGCTACTGGGGAGGAGCAGAGGACTAGTCCAAGTAGCCCCAGATGTGATGACACAGTTAGCTCAAAGCCGAAAGGAAGGCTAGCAGCCAATGGTGCTGGAGGTGAAGGACGAATCCAATGTTCTAGAGATCAACACACTATAGGAACCTGGAATGTAAGATCTATAAGCCAGGGCAAACTGGACGTGGTTATTGGTGAGATGTCAAGATTAAAGATAGACATTCTGGGAGTCAGTGAACTGAAATGGACTGGAATGGGCCACTTCACAAAAGATGACCACCAAATCTACTACTGCGGACAAGAGGAACACCGAAGAAATAGAGTAGCCTTCATAGTTAATAATAAAGTTGTGAAAGCAGTGATTGGATACAACCCAAAAAATGATAGAATGATCTCAATTCGAGTTCAAGGCAAGCCGTTTAACATCACAGTGATCCAAATATAAGCCCCAACCACAGATGCTGAAGAAGCAGAATTAGATCAGTTCTATGAGGACCTGCAGCACCTATTGGATAATACACCAAAAAGAGACATTATTCTCTTTACAGGAGATTGGAATGCTAAGGTGGGCAGTCAAACAACAACCGGGATCACAGGCAAGCATGGTCTGTGACAACCAAACGAAGCAGGACATAGGCTGATAGAATTTTGCCAGGAAAACTCACTGTGCATAACAAACACTCTCTTCCAACAACCTAAAAGACGGCTTTACACATGGACTTCACCAGATGGTCAACATCGAAATCAGATTGACTACATCCTTTGCAGCCAAAGGTGGCGGACATCCATCCAGTCGGTGAAAACAAGACCTGGAGCTGACTGTAGTTCAGACCACGAACTTCTTATTGCAAAATTTAGAATCAGACTAAAGAGAATGGGGAAAATATACAGACCGATTAGATATGATCTCACAAATTTTCCTAATGAATATGCAGTGGAAGTGAAGAATAGATTTCAGGGACTAGACTTGATAAATAGATTCCCAGAAGAACTATGGACAGAAGTTCACAACATTGTTCAGGAGGCAGCAACAAAGTACATCCCAAAGAAAAAGAAAACCAAGAAGGCAAAATGGTTGTCTGCCGAGACACTGGAAGTAGCCCAAGAAAGAAGGAAGGCGAAAGGAAACCGATAGGGGGAGATATGCCCAACTAAACACACAATTCCAGAGGTTAGCCAGGATAGACAAGGAACTATTTTTAAACAAGCAATGCATGGAAGTAGAAGAAGACAATAGAATAGGAAGGACAAGAGATCTCTTCCAGAAAATCAGAAACATCGGAGGCAAATTTCAGGCAAAAATGGGCATGATCAAAAACAAAGATGGCAAGGACCTAACAGAAGCTGAAGAAATCAAGAAAAGGTGGTGAAAATATACAGAAGATCTGTATAGGAGGGATAAAAATATAGAAGATAGTTTTGAAGGTGTGGTGAGTGAATTAGAATCAGACATCCTGAGGAGTGAGATTGAATGGGTCTTAAGAAGCATTGCTAACAACAAGGCAGCAGGAGAAGATGGGATCCCAGCTGAACTGTTTAAAATCTTGAAAGATGATGCTGTCAAGGTGATGCAAGCCATATGCCAGCAAATATGGAAAACACAAGAATGGCCATCAGATTGGAAAAAATCAATTTACATCCCATACCAAAAATGGGAAATGCTAAAGAATGTTCAAACTTCCGTACAGTGGCACTTATTTCCCATGCCAGTAAGGTAATGCTCAAGATCCTGCAAGACAGACTCCAGCAATACATGGAGCAAGAGTTGCCAGATGTCCAAGCTGGGTTCAGAAAAGGCAGAGGAACCAGAGACCAAATTGCCAATATCCGCTGGATAATGGAGGAAGCCAGGGAGTTTCAGAAAAACATCTACTTCTGCTTTATTGACTATTCTAAAGCCTTTGACTGTGTGGATCATAATAAACTATGGCATGTGCTTGGTGGTATGGGGATACCAAGTCACCTTGTCTGTCTCCTGAGAAATCTGTATAAAGACCAAGTAGCCACAGTAAGAACAGACCACGGAACAACAGACTGGTTCAAGATTGGGAAAGGAGTACAGCAGGGCTGTATACTATTGCCGTACCTATTCAACTTGTATGCAGAACACATCATGCGACGTGCGGGGCTTGACGAATCCAAGGCTGGAGTTAAAATTTCTGGAAGAAACATTAACAACCTTAGGTATGCAGATGATACTACTCTGATGGCTGAAAGTGAGGAAGAGCTGAGGAGCCTTATCACCAAGGTGAAAGAAGAAAGTGCAAAAGCCGGGCTGCAGTTAAACATCAAGAAAACCAAGATCATGGCAACCAGACCGATTGACAACTGGCAAATAGAGGGAGAAAACGTGGAGGCAGACAGACTTTATATTTCTAGGCACAAAGATCACTGCAGATACAGGCTGCAGCCAGGAAATCAGAAGACGTTTACTTCTTAGGAGGAGGGCAATGGCCAATCTTGACAAAATAGTGAAGAGCAGAGACATCACACTGGCCACGAAGGTCCACATACTCAAAGCAATGATATTACCCATAGTAACCTATGGTTGTGAGAGCTGGATCATAAGGAAGGCTGAGAGAAGGAAGATAGATGCTTTTGAACTCTGGTGCTGGAGGAAAATCCTGAAAGTGCCTTGGACCGCAAGAGATTCCAACCAGTCCATCCCCCAGGAAATAATGCCCAACTGCTCACTGGAGGGAAGGATATTAGAGGCAAAGTTGAAGTATTTTGGCCACATCATGAGAAGACAGGGAAGCTTGGAGAAGATCACGATGCTGGGGAAAATGGAAGGAAAAAAGAAGAGAGGCTGACCAAGGGCGAGATGGATGGACGGTATCCTTGTAGTGACTGGTTCGTCCTTGAAGGAACTGGGGGCGGTGACAGCCGACAGAGAGTTATGGCGTGGACTGGTCCATGAGGTCACGAAGAGTCGAAAACAACTGAACAAGTGAGACGACGAACCATGAGGATGAAATCGTCAACCATTACTTGTGTTTTTAGCAAACCAGTTTTCAGGATTACAAGTGGCTTCTTTGAACTGTGGTTAGTTGAAAACATCCAATTCTGCTAACACTGCCTTGTTTCTTTAAACTATAAGATAAATCAAAGTTGGATGTGGGATATTATGGCAAATTTTGATCAATTGGAAACAGAAATGGAAGCATCTGAATGATCCCAACTTAGATATAGTCTTGCAAAAGAGGCTGAAGAACCTGGGTTTAGTATTTCAACAAAATCATTGTGTTAAATAGCATTTATTTTCATCTCTAGTAAGGAAACATGAAGTAGGTCATTATATTATCCTAGAAGTGTAACAAAGGAGAGAAATTTAACTTGATTGTTTTGAATTCACAGATCCACGGACAGTATACATGACCTTCAAGGACTATTATATCTGAAATCTGTTTTTAAGCAGTATTGTCTTACATGTTCACACATGTGTATAGAGTTTCACAACTTTGAAATAAATGATGTTTTGCTTCTCAGAAAAACTTGATAAATTATCTGTGCATTTCTCTGTTGCTAGAACCTTTTTTCCAGTCACAAAGGTAAAGGAAATTAGCATGCACTGAACTGAGATGCTACAAGGAAAATAGGTTAGAGGAAAAAAAGAACACCTGAATTGTAAAATTTTGCATTTCAAATTATCCACAAGGTCAATATTTCACTGATTATCTTTTCTTGTTACTCACATTTATAAAGTTAAACCAAGCAATGCTATATGATATATATGATATTTCTTTTTAAAATCTTTATTTATTCAGAAGAAAAGATATGGAAAGAAAAGAACACAATATTTTGTCCTATGTGTCAGAACTGAAAAGGCCCCAAAATTGTATTTTAAATTATTTTTCCTTATAAGAAAGGAACATTTATTTTCCTTCCAACAAAGAAAGATGAAATTGAGTACTGTGGCTTTCTAAACATGAAGGAATGTTTTCAGAGGTAACAGTAACCATCGAATAATCCTGGCTGTACCTCGGAAGGATGAATGAATACCCATTTGAAGATAAAGGATCTACTGATATCTCTGTTCTTTTGTGTTCAACTTAATAGTTCTCACCAGTGAGAATAGAAAAAAAGAGATATTTCTTGAAATCTCTTGAGGTTAAAAAAATCCTGCATTGCAGACACCTTGAAGTATAACATTATTAGTTTTATTAGGTCTTTTTCCCAATTAATTTCTCTTCTCTGTAATAACTGAATGTCTAGACGTCCAACATTTTCACTGAAACATAACAAAACCCCATACATCGTAGTGATCTGTTCCAACCACCATTTTCACAGCATACAACCTGAGCTACTAAAATAGAACAATTGCTTTCCTAATGCTTAAAACATCTTTTTCATTTAAAATTCCTCTGTTCTGTTGGTCAAGACAATTCCAAGTGTGTTTTGTGTGCAGTAGTGTCCCCTCCATATGTACTATTTGGAGATTTTTAGGGGTTTGTGGTCACATTTTGAGAGGCTACGTTCATAAAATATTTACAATGTAGAGTCTGTTTGTTTGTTTTCAAACACTGCCAATGTTCCTTTTAATAGCAAGGGACATAGAACTTATTCTTGACCTGAAAATGAAATAAAAATAAATGACTTTGCTATTATTTCTCATAAAGGAAATATTTTATAGTCTTTAATTTGTTTTCTCAGAGATTTTTGTATTGATTTTAATTAAGAATTCCTTCAGCTTGCAAGGTTACAGAACTTTAAAAAGTAGAAGGAGGACAACAGGGACTTTTACACCTAAGAGCGTTCTGCTTAAAATTCACTGGAAAGAAGACCAAGTGTTAACTATACAGTTTCTTTGTGCTCGGTCTACAGAATTACCAATATAACCACAGCAGTGATCTAAAAGAAAATTATCTGGCATTAATGTAAAATTAAACTTTTTTAGTACAAGAAAGTATCAGTGTGTATCTTCATCTCTGTGTCTAAGGTATATGAGACTGCTAGTGATTTTCCACTACTGGGAAGAAACTGAAAGTGGATCTCTTTTCATAATTGGGTATATCTGTTTATTTATATCTTATTTATATTTCATTATTTATATCTCATTTTCCCTTCAGCCCAGGATAGCTTGCAAAATATATCCAAACACACATTATATGCAAATAATTGTGCACGACAAAAAATGATGTTGCAAATCTTTGAAACAGCACAAACATGTTTTTGTTTTTATCGTTATGTCTACTCAAACTGACTCTGACAAGGTGAATGTATCCTAGGGTTTTCGTGGCAAGTTATCTTTGCAGGAGGTGGCCCTTGACTTCATCTCAGGTTGAGAGAGTATGAGTTCCTTAAGGTTACCCTGTGGGTTTCCATGGCTGACTAAGAATTCAAATCATCTTCTCCTAGAATGGCATTGAAACCACTACAAGAAACTGACCATCTATGAATTTGCTTTAATCAGTGAGAATAGATCAAGAAAAATGATTTTTAAATTGTTCATGTTAGGAAATGTGCATAAACGTCCATATGGAACAACAGTGAAACCCAATCTGAAAACAGATGGGAAGAAAATGTATTGAATAGGGAAAATGCCACAACATCAAGCATGAAAGACTTTTACATCCTTGAGGCACTGCTATTGCTATGTTTCACTTCTGTTGTAAACTTAACACCATTACCCCACAAACTTTCCATTGTCCCTCTGCTCAATGGTTGTTCAGTGCTGAGATAACTAGTTTCCTGTTCTCTACCTATTAGGCTTGAGCGATCCATGAAAAAATTGATTCTAAACTCGTTTCAAAAGTAGGGGGCGCCAGCGTTTCGTTTCTGATGTCATTTCCGAATTTTGCCCCCCAAAAAATTCAAAATTAACAAAAATTCATTAGTTTCAAAAGTAATTCGTTAATGGCGGACGCGCATGCGCAGTGGCCAAAAAAAAAACAGCACAAGGGGAGATTTTACAGGACTCTCCCGCCCTCATTTTTTGAGTGATCTTCTTCAAACTTGGTACAGTGGTAGAACACATTTAACACTGAACGTTTCCCTTATCCTCTGATTTTTGGCGAATTTTCATAGCTTTTATAATAAACCATTTTTTAATAATTGCAGAAATCTGTTCCTGGTTTGAAAGTCTTATTTCCTGTTAAATGGGGTTGTCTTTACTGTGAAAGTCATTGTTCTACTTCAGAAACTTTGTTTTTGTGGCTGAAACTTTGTTAAATTGGTGTGTGTGTGATATATACTGTGTGTGTGTATATATTAGGCTTGCTCAAATAATTGGATTTCCCCGTTAACCGTTATTAATTCGTTATTTTCGTTAGTTTTGAAGCAGTATACGGCATTGGTTGTCCACACGTCTGGATATCGCGGTTTCGAACCGCGACTGGCCGTTTTTAGTTATGTCGTCGGTTTTTTTCGTTTTTAAAAAAAGCTTTTGCAAATCACCCAAACTTGTTTAAGTGCACTGGGGCAACCTAGCGTGTTGTTTGCACCTTGTGGCCAATCAGAGAGCACGTTTAACCAGGGGGAGGGGCTGGTAGGACGTCCTGAATGAAAAGAGCGAGCACAGGGAGCCTCGTGGCTCATTTGCACCGGGAATCTGGAGAGGGTGGAAGGGAGATTCTGGGCAGGCAGGCAGGCAGGCAAGATTGCTGCGTCACAGCCTCCTTGGCTGTGTCTGAGCTAGAGCTAGACTACAGAAGACCTGGAGAAAAGGTTGGGTGGGTGAGTTTGGGAGGTGTGGGTTTGGAAATTGTTGGGTGTTGCTTTTTTAATTTTTTGCAAAGGGCCTGTGGGTGTTTTTTTCCTCACGAGATTGGCGTTTTCCATTTCCCCACCCGGCCAGCAATTTTTCTGCTGCGCCATTTTTTCTGTTGCGGTGGGCTTTCTTCTTTCTTTTTTAAACGCAAAAGGGTTTTTGGAAACAAGGGAGCCTGATTTGGCCCTTGCCTCATGCAGGGCTGTTTGTCCGTGCCAGGGACGCTTTCTGTGAATAAAAAGCCAAGTTTGGCCAAAGGATTGCACCTCCCATTGTCCTTTGTAGAACTAAACCTCCTTTTTGGGAAACAAGGGACCCAGTTTTGCCCCTTGCCTGCTCAAACAGGGCTGTTTGTCCGTGCCAGGGTCGCTTTCTGTGAATGAAAAGCCAACTTTAGCCAAAGGATTGCACCTCCCATTGTCCTTTGTAGAACTAAACCTCCTTTTTGGGAAACAAGGGAGCCAGTTTTGCCCCTTGCCTGCTCAAGCAGGGCTGTTTGTCCGTGCCAGGGACGCTGTCTGTGAATCAAAAGCCAAGTTTGGCCAAAGGATTGCACCTCCCATTGTCCTTTGTAGAACTAAACCTCCTTTTTGGGAAACAAGAAAGCCAGTTTTGCCCCTTGCCTGCTCAAACAGGGCTGTTTGTCCATGCCAGGGACGCTGTCTGTGAATCAAAAGCCAACTTTGGCCAAAGGATTGCACCTCCCATTGTCCTTTGTAGAACTAAACCTCCTTTTTGGGAAACAAGGGACCCAGTTTTGCCCCTTGCCTGCTCAAACAGGGCTGTTTGTCCATGCCAGGGTCGCTGTCTGTGAATCAAAAGCCAACTTTGGCCAAAGGATTGCACCTCCCATTGTCCTTTGTAGAACTAAACCTCCTTTTTGGGAAACAAGGGAGCCAGTTTTGCCCCTTGCCTGCTCAAGCAGGGCTGTTTGTCCATGCCAGGGTCGCTGTCTGTGATTCAAAAGCCAAGTTTGGCCAAAGGATTGCACCTCCCATTGTCCTTTGTAGAACTAAACCTCCTTTTTGGGAAACAAGGGAGCCAGTTTTGCCCCTTGCCTGCTCAAGCAGGGCTGTTTGTCCGTGCCAGGGTCGCTGTCTGTGAATCAAAAGCCAAGTTTGGCCAAAGGATTGCACCTCCCATTGTCCTTTGTAGAACTAAACCTCCTTTTTGGGAAACAAGGGAGCCAGTTTTGCCCCTTGCCTGCTCAAGCAGGGCTGTTTGTCCGTGCCAGGGACGCTGTCTGTGAATCAAAAGCCAAGTTTGGCCAAAGGATTGCACCTCCCATACTCCTTTGTAGAACTGGAAAGTACAGGTATCCCCTTGTAAAAGAATAAAAATAACTAAAACAGAAATAGACGGTTTTGCGGCAGTTAATATACCCTAAACAGAACACGTTGCCAATCAAGAAACAAGAAATATTTTCCACCACTTACACAACACCTTTCCATCCCCCCATCTGTCTCCTGAAAACACTCCTGTTATCATGAAGCGTTCAGCTGTACGCGAGTCTGGGGGAGCAAGTCCTGCTAGTGGTAAAGCCACAGCCAGGACACTGTGGGGGGCCAAAAAAGTTAGGGTGGGTCCCATCCGTCTGGAACGCCGAACTATGGGAGTGGGTGGACTTGATGAAGAAGCCGGCTGTTCGCATGCAGAAAGTTCACAGCCCTCCACACCGAGCCAGTTGTCTTATGGAGCTGAGACCACAGGACAATCAATGGAACATACAGGTGTAGCCGTCCTGGAACTACAGGTGGTGGATAGTGAGGATATAGATAACCCCACCCCTCCACCCGCTACTGACAGTGAGGAGGAGGTAGAGGAGGTTGTACCATCCAAACAAAAACTTTCTCTAGCTGACGAAAGGGTGCCCACGACTCCTATCTCAGTGGGCGTCGCCACAGTGGCTGTGGGGAGGCCTAGGTCTTATATTTGGGACCATTTCCATGTCCACTCTCAGTGTGCTACTTTGGCAGTTTGTAGGCACTGTGGGGCAAATATCAGCAGAGGCAGAGACCTGAGACATCTTGCGACCTCGGGGTTGAGTTCTCACTTGAAGCGACACCATCCCTCCATATCGGTAGGAGGGGGAACTGCAAGCCCTTCCAGTGGCAGCCTTAGCACACAAAGTTCTCCTGGTGAAGATGGTGGAAGGCAGACACAGTCCACCTTGGAGGATTGGGCCATTCCATTACCCAGAAAGAAAACGGGGGAAACATTACTCACACCCCAGCAGATAACCCAAAGTGTGGGAGAGATGATTGCCCTTGATCACCATCCCTTCCGCCTGGTTGAACAAGAAGGCTTCGTACGCCTTATGAAACGACTGTGCCCCCGATACTAAATCCCCTCCCGTCACACCTTTTCCAGAAAATTTATTCCCGGCTTGTACGAGGGCTGTAAGGAACACATTACCCAGATGTTGCGTAGCGCCATGGGAGGACACATCCATTTTACCTCTGACATTTGGTCAAGCTTGGGAGGAGGCCATTCCTACCTCTCTCTCACGGCACATTGGTGGGAGAAGGAAGGCAGTATGGATACATCCCATCGTTGGGCACTCCTCGCGTTGGAGGTAGTTGATCGTGATCACAAGGCAGAGACCATCTGCAGCTATCTGGAAAACATTATGGGGGAGTGGATGCAGTGTAGGCCGGAAGAAATGAGGAGGGGCTTTATGGTGACTGACGCTGGGAAAAATATGATCAAAGCGGTTGAAAGTGCCGGGTTTCAGAATGTGTCCTGCATGGCCCACATGCTTCACAATACCGTCAAGGAAGGTTTAAAGAGCCCGGAAGAGCAGCCAGCCAGCAACGCAAACATCGCCCTGCTGATCGAGCGCTGTAGAAAGATCGCGGGCTACTTCCACAGGAGCATCAAGGCAGCCCGGCAGCTGAGAGAGAGGCAGAGCCTTGAAGGCCTCCCGCAGCACAAGCTGCTCCAGGACGTCTCAACTCGGTGGAATTCAACCTTTTAAATGCTTGAACGCATGGTCGAGCAGCAGAAGGCGGTTCACGGCATCTCCCTCACATTGGTTGCGCCAGTTAGCAAACTTGTTCCAAATAAGCAAGAGTGGGACACCATCTCCCAGCTAGTAGACATACTAAAGCCATTCAAACATGCCACTGAGACCCTTTCGGAATCAAAAGCCCTTCTTAGCCAGGCAGTGCCCATGGTCTTGAGGCTAAGGAGGCACATAGAAAGGCTTGGGGCCGGTCGAACACTGGACTCCCTGGCTGGACCTCTGACACCACCGGCCCAGGAGGTGGTGAGGAGGTTGTCCTTTGCTGTACGGAAACGCCTTGAGCCACTTCTTTCCAGCAAGGTCCATATGCTGGCGGCCTTGTGTGATCCCCGGCTAAAGTACAACGTCTGCCCAAAAGACTTTACCGTGTGGAAGGCCCAACTAGTTAACCTTGTAAGGGAGGTCTTTGCTGCCAGGGTGGAGGAAACGGGCACAGCGGCCCCTCTTCCGGAAATGCCTGTCACCCCCAGCACTAGCGCTAGTGGCGAGACTGAAAGTCCCGGGGAGCCGGTAGGGGTTTGCCGTAGGGATACGGATCTCCAGCAGCGACCAGGAAACGTTTTTTTTGCAGAGACGGTGGCCATACTAGCCTGCTCTGTAGAATCCTCTTTGCTGGCTTCTGCTCAAAAGGTAGACTCGGCCGAATGCTCGGTCAACAGGTACTTTGAGGAGCCTCCTGAGATAATATCTTGTGATCCATTGGCCTATTGGGCTTCACGCGAACACATGTGGCCGGATCTGTCACACGTAGCACGCCAGTTCCTCAGCTGTCCTCCCACGAGCGTGCAGAGCGAAAGGGTCTTCAGCCTAGCGGGAGATGTAGTCACGCCCCACCGCAGCTTGCTGGACCCGCAAACAGTTGAGAAACTGGTTTTCCTGAAGGCCAACCTTCCCGTGTTGAATTTCCCAGATTTGGATTTTGACACCGACGGCTCATATAGCAATAGTTCTCCTTTAATCAGCTATGCTTCAGAGTAACTTTGGCTAATTTTGTGGGTGGCCGGGGGGGGGTTGCTCCTTTGGACTCTGTCCAACAACTCTCTCCTCTAACCTACAATGCTTTCCTCTCTCTTTTCCCTTCCTTTCTCGTCTTTATCATCACTCACCGTTGCCCACTGTTGTTTTTGGGTTCATCAATCACGAGGGGCCGTTTCCCGAATCATTGAATCATGGAATCATAGAAAAGTAGAGTTGGAATAGAACTCATGGGCCATCGAGTTCTCCCCCATCAAAAACGCAGGAAGTTTCATTCAAAGCATCCCCGACAGATGGCCATCGAGGCTATGCTTAAAAGCTTCAAAAGAAGGAGCCCCCAACACAGTCCGGGGGAGACAGTTCCACTCCCGAACAGCCATCACAGTGAGGAAGTTCTTCCTGATGTTCAGGTGGAATCTCCATTCCTGTTGTTGGAAGCCACTGCTCCGTCCCGTTGTCTTCAGGGCAGCAGAAAATAAGCTTGCTCCCTCCTCCCTATGACTTCCCCTCACATATTTGTACATTGCTAACATGTCTCCTCTCAGCCTTCTCTTCTGCATGCTAAACAATGATGGCCAGCTAATAAAGCCTCTCCTCATACTGCTTGTTCTCCAGACCCTTATTCATTTTAGTCGCACTCCTCTTGACACTTTCAAGCTTGCCCGCATCTCCATTTATCTGCGGTGCCCAAAGTTGGACACATTATTCCAGGTGTGGTCTGACCACGGCAGAGTAGAGGGGGAACATGACTGCCTTGGATCTAGACGCTATTCCCCTGTTGATGCAGGCCTAAAGCCCATTGGATATTTGCTCTGCCGCAAACCATAGTAGGCTCATTGTTATGTTGTTGTCCACGAGGACTCCCAGATGTTTTTCTCACACACTGCTGTCAAGCTAGGCGTACAAAAAAATGTCGCTTGGATTTCCATTATCTTTACCGAAGTGAAGTTGCTTTCATTTGTCCCTGTTGAACTTAATAAAGTTACTTTTGGCCCATCTCTGTAGTCTGAAGTTACAAAACTTTTTCTCTCCTGTAATACTGACGCTCTAGAGGTAGAAGGATTTTCTGTGGGAAATTAGTCCATAAAATCCAAGGTAGGAAATGCTTCCTCTTAGGGTTCAGTACGGATTTCATTCAATTCACTATTTTTCTTTTTTTTGGTCAAAAATTATTTCCCTCATGAGCCAGGACTGTTTGGTCTTCTCCAGATCCTCGGAGTTCCTGTACAGAAAGAGCACTGTTATATTTGATGAGGATACTTCGGATAATCATTTTAGGTGAAGGAATACGCCAGACTCACACTTTTCTGAGATATCTGTCCATCTGAACCTTTGAGGATGTGTTTTGCCACAGGGATTAATACAACACCTCGACTTTGGCCAGCACTTCTCTAAAGTTTCATCTTTCACTGTCCCATCGGCTTGAGCGGGTGTGGTCGACGCAGTGGCCGCGGGACGCCCGCCTTTGGTTCCCCTTTCCCTCTGGCCGCGCACGCGGACGGCGGCGTTTGCCCGTCAGGGCGTGTCTCTTTGTGGCTGCTTTCGAGGTGTGGGCGCAGGTTACGTCGAGTGCGAACCGCTTCTTGCTGGCTTGTTGGTATAACTCAGAGGGTCGAATCATCAAAGACAGTGGAACACCTTCGATTTTGCCCAAATTACTCCAAATGCAAACCTTGTGTCCCATCACCCTGAAAGGCTGTGATTGACGCTGTTGCTGCGGAACGGCCGCCTTTGGTTGTTCTTGCCCTCTGGCCGCGCACGCGGACGGTGGCGTTTGCCCGTCAGGGCGTGTGCCTTTGCGGCTGCTTTCGAGGTGTGGGCGCAGGTTACGTCAAGTGCGAACCGCATTTTGCTGGCTTGTTGGTATAACTCAGAGGGTCGAATCATCAAAGACAGTGGAACACCTTCGATTTTGCCCAAATTACTCCAAATGTAAACCTTGTGTCCCATCACCCTGAAAGGCTGTGATTGACGCTGTTGCTGCAGAACGGCCGCCTTTGGTTGTTCTTGCCCTCTGGCCGCGCACGCGGACGGTGGCGTTTGCCCGTCAGGGCGTGTGCCTTTGCGGCTGCTTTCGAGGTGTGGCCGCAGGTTCCGTCTCGTGGGAACTGTTTTTTGCTGGCCTGTTGGTATAACAATAGAAGAGGGTGGAATGTTCAAAGACGGTGGGACAGTGTCCCATTCACCTATAAAGGCAGTGTACTCAACGTTGTGGCCGCAGAATGGCCGCCTTTGGTTGTTCTTGCCCTCTGGCCGCGCACGCGGACGGTGGCGTTTGCCCGTCAGGGCGTGTGCCTTTGCGGCTGCTTTCGAGGTGTGGCCGCAGGTTCCGTCTCGTGGGAACTGTTTTTTGCTGGCCTGTTGGTATAACAATAGAAGAGGGTGGAATGTTCAAAGACGGTGGGACAGTGTCCCATTCACCTATAAAGGCAGTGTACTCAACGTTGTGGCCGCAGAACGGCCGCCTTTGGTTGTTCTTGCCCTCTGGCCGCGCACGCGGACGGTGGCATTTGCCCGTCAGGGCGTGTGCCTTTGCGGCTGCTTTCGAGGTGTGGGCGCAGGTTCCGTCTCGTGGGAATGGTTTTTTGCTGGCCTGAGGGTATAATGATAGAAGATGGTGGAATCACTTTAAAAATTGGGACACCTAGGCCTTTACCACTTCTCAAAATTGTCTTCTTTCACTGTACCATTGCCTTGAGTGGGTGTAGTCGACAGTATTTGATGAAAATCTTCCGCAGACTCATAAGGAGAGAATCAATCCACTCAGAAACTCTGTTTTGCTATTAAAAACAATTACTTATGTCTTCATGTTCCCTTTTGAATCAACATTAGTGCTTTGTTTCTACTTTGGATTCATTACTACTCCATTACACGCAATATCTTTCATTATTGTACTTCCTCAACTTTACTTTAACTGTATACCAACAGAAGTCATTTCCCTCTATCCAGCTCATCTGCTGGAGAACTGTAATAACACCAGAAATACACACAAGTCTTCCCTGAAGTGCAACTCCATAGAAACATGAACCCATCATCAGAGCCTTAAAACCTTCCTCTTCCAAAAAGCCTTAGAGGTCTGTGTGGTTGTTCGTTGCCTTGAATTGCTTGCCAGGCCAATAGTATTTCGCACTGCATTGTTTTTTAACTGTCAAACTGCCTCCTCTCTATTCAGCCCTCGGACCCGTGCCGTGTTTTTACACCAATGTTTTTTAAGCTGGTAATGCTGTATGCTGACTGTGACTTCAGTTATATTTTATGTCTCATTGACCCAACATTTCCTTGAATACAGAAGAGTCTCACTGATCAAAGCTGAACGGGCCTACCTAAGCTTCAATAAGGAAATATCTTGGATTGGACTGGTAGAAGTGAAGCGTATTACTCATCATTATGATTTTCCTAATAAAGCACCAAAAATTCATGTTATTCAACCAATGTGACAGAAGAAGTCGTTCAATATGCAGTAATGTTATGTTGTTATTGCTTAATTTATGAATTTGGCTGCAAAATATCACGATATAATGGAATTGTTGACTAAATAAATGGCTAGTTTTTTCCAGAGGCTAGACGGTTTGCTGTCATGGAGTGTGTCTTTGTGTCATGGGTTGTGGGGAGTGGGCGTGGGGCCGGCCAACGGTGGCTAGCCCCCCTGGTCTAAGGGGATTGGGCCCACATTTCAAAAGCATACGTAATGAAAGCATGCCCTTCCCCATGTGGGGTCTGTGGTGTGTGTGTGGGACCGGCCAACGGTGGCCAGCACCCCTGGTCTGATGGGCTTGGGCCCACATTTCGAAAGCAGACGGGAAGAAAGCATGCCCTTCCCCGTGGCTTGTGGGGTGTGGGCGTGGGGCCGGCCAACGGTGGCCGGCCCCCCGGGTCTGAGGGGCTTGGGCCCACATTTCGAAAGCAGACGGGAAGAAAGCATGCCCTTCCCCGTGGGTTGTGGGGTGTGGGCGTGGGGCCGGCCAACGGTGGCCGGCCCCCCGGGTCTGAGGGGCTTGGGCCCACATTTCCTGGTTTTTTTCTTCTCTCTGTCTCTGGGATGCGTGCCGGCCAACTGTGGCCGGCCTAGTATTTCAAAGTGTGGTCCTTGCCGGCTGTGGCTTTTTCTTTTCTTTTCTTTTGTCTTTGCTGCCTGTCGGCCTTCGTGGTTGTTTTTCGCACGTTGCGTCGCATCTCTTTTCTCTCGCGGCTGTTTTTCTTTACCCCTTGGTGCGATATTGCACAGAAGCCTCCTTTGGGGCGGCCACTCTTTTTTCCTTTTTGGGAAGCGTGCCGGCCAACTGTGGCCGGCCTACTATTTTAAGGTGTGGGCCTTGCCGGCTGTGGCTTTTTCTTTCTTTTCTTTTCTTTGGTTTTTGCTGCCTGTCGGCCTACGTGGTCATTTTTCCCACGTTGCGCCGCATCTCTCTTCTCTCGCGGCTGTCTTTCTTTACCCCTTGGTGCGATATTGCACAGAAGCCTCCTTTGGGGCGGCCACTCTTTTTTCCTTTTTGGGAAGCGTGCTGGCCAACTGTGGCCGGCCTAGTATTTCAAAGTGTGGGCCTTGCCGGCTGTGGCTTTTTCTTTCTTTTCTTTTGTCTTTGCTGCCTGTCGGCCTTCGTGGTCGTGTTTCCCACGTTGCGCCGCATCTCTCTTCTCTCGCGGCTGTCTTTCTTTACCCCTTGGTGCGATATTGCACAGAAGCCTCCTTTGGGGCGGCCACTCTTTTTTCCTTTTTGGGAAGCGTGCCGGCCAACTGTGGCCGGCCTAGTATTTTAAGGTGTGGGCCTTGCCGGCTGTGGCTTTTTCTTTCTTTTCTTTTCTTTTTGCTGCCTGTCGGCCTTCGTGGTTGTTCTTCCCACGTTGCGCCGCATCTCTCTTCTCTCACGGCTGTCTTTCTTTACCCCTTGGTGCGATTTTGCACAGAAGCCTCCTTTGGGGCGGCCACTCTTTTTTCCTTTTTGGGAAGCGTGCCGGCCAACTGTGGCCGGCCTAGTATTTTAAGGTATGGGCCTTGCCGGCTGTGGCTTTTTCTTTATTTTCTTTTGTTTTTGCTGCCTGTCGGCCTTCGTGGTCGTGTTTCCCACGTAGCACCGCATCTCTCTTCTCTCGCAGCTGTCCCTCTGTACATCTTTAGGCAATTATGCTAAGATCCTTCCTTTGTGGCGGGCCACTCTTTTTTCCTCTCTGGGATGCATGCCGGCCAACTGTGGCCGGCCTACTATTTTAAGGTATGGGCCTTGCTGGCTGTGGCTTTTTCTTTCTTTTCTTTTGTTTTTGCTGCCTGTCGGCCTACGTGTTCGTGTTTCCCACGTTGCACCGCATCTCTCTTCTCTCGCGGCTGTCGTTCTTTACCCCTTGGTGCGATTTTCCACAGAAGCCTCCTTTGGGGCAGCCACTCTTTTTTCCTCTATGGGATGCATGCCGGCCAACTGTGGCCGGCCTATTTTAATGTGTGGGCCTTGCCGCCTGTGGCTTTTTCTTTCTTTTCTTTTGTTTTTGCTGCCTGTCGGCCTACGTGTTCGTGTTTCCCACGTTGCACCGCATCTCTCTTATCTCGCGGCTGTCGTTCCGCACCCCTTTGGGCCATTTAGCACAGATCCTTCCTTTGGGACGGGGTCCTCTGTTTTTTTTTCTCTCTCTCTCTGTACGGGATGCATGCCGGCCAACAGTCGCCGGCGCAGGATGGGGTCTTTGATGCTGAGATAGACATTGGGGTTCGGATCCCCACGGGGATTTTTTCTTTCTTCTTTTTTCTCCATCTTGGACATTGCGGTTCGGATCACAACGTTGATTTTTTCTTTCTTTTTGCTCCAATTTTTCCCACTACCCCTGCCAGTGCTTTTAATGGATACTAACCCTCATGTGTATCTCAGCAGCTGAGCCCCCGCCCTACTGCTTTAGGGAAAAGGGTCAGGGGTGTGGGATCCATGCCCCCATGTCTATTTCCGCAGTTTAAGCCCACGCCCTGCTGCTTTGGGGAAAGGGGCAGGGGTGGGAGACGGGCCACGGTGGACGGCTCCCCAGGGGAGTGGGATCCAAGCCCCCATTTTTGCCATCAGGCAATAAATCAAACCAACGTCGCAGAAATCTTACATTTCTTGGGAGGGAAGGGGCTTGACCACTGGGGTATAATGGCCTCCAATATGGATGCCTGGGGAAAGTCATTGTGCATAGTGGCAGGCAGCAAAATGTGTCTCTTGGCCAATGGCCCCCAATGCCCTAAAATTTGGACAGATTTACGGCACTGAAACAATGTTACACAAGTAGAAGAAGGACTTTCACAGTGATGGAACCCCTATTGAATGAACAGGAAATAACAATTCAAAAGCAGGAACAGATTTTTTTGCAATTGGTAAAGTTTTTTATATGAACTACAAAATTGCGCAATAAATCTTAGGAAAGGGCAAACGCTCTGCAATTTAGCAAACAAACAGGGTGGATTGTGTTCTCCCACTGTACCAAATTTGATCAGTATAGCTGAAAAATGAGAGCAGGAGAGCCCCCGAACTCCCCCCCTGGGGCTGTTTTTGGGCGACTGCGCATGCGCGTCCGCCATTAACGAATTAATTTTGAAGATAACGAATTTTCGTTAATTTCGAATTTTTTGGGGGGCAAAATTCGGAAATACCTTCAAAACCGAAACGTTGCCCCCCTCTACTTTTGAAACGAGTTTAGAATCAAATTTTTCGTGGATCGATCAAGCCTAGTATATATATATATATATATATATATATATATATATATATAGTCCCTGCATATGTGTGTGTGTGTGTGTGTGTGTGTATAGGTAAAGGTAAAGGTATCCCTTGACGTTAAGTTCAGTCATGTCTGACTCTGGGGGTTGGTGCTCATCTCCATTTCTAATCCCAATAGCCAGTGTTGTCCATAGACACCTCCAAGGTCATGTGGCCGGCATGACTACATGGAGTGCCATTATCTTCCCGCCAGAGCGGTACCTATTGATCTACTCACATTGGCATGTTTTCAAGCTGCTAGTTTGGCAGAAGCTGGAGCTAACAGCGGGCACTCACTCTGCTCCCGGGATTTGAACCTGGGACCTTTCGGTCTGCAAGTTCAGCAGCTCAGTGCTTTAACACACTTCGCCATCGGGGCTCATGTATATATAATATACATACACATACACACAACGTGGAGAATATGTGGAAAGGTAGATAGATAAGTTGGGAGCCACAGCGAAGGCACCTTCCTGGGAGCAAGGTCTAATAATAATAATAATAATAATAATAATAATAATAATAATAAAAAATCCCTTACAATATCCAAGATGGCTCACTGCTACAGAATCTTGGGAGCTTTAGTTTGGTATGGTACCATTATTGGCAGACAAAGCTAAGCTGTAGGAGTTGAAATCCAATCATTTATCCTCCCTATAGAATCAATTTTATATGCATTTTTAGCTACATAAAAGCTAAAATCAGGACAGTAAAAGAACAACACCCAGAAAATGGGAATTCCAGACAGGAAACAATCAGGGCCAGCTAATACCTCCCAACAAAGGATTCCCCCAGGTAGGAAGCAGCCAGGCTTTGAAGCTGCAAGGCTATTCAATGCTAATCAAGGTGACCAATTGCAACATTCACACTTGCCTCCCACAGACAAGAGTTCTTTCTCCCACCCTGGACCTTCCACAGATATAAACCCCACTTGCCTAGCTTCGCACAGATGTCAAAACCTCTGAGTATGTCTGCCACAGATGTGGGTGAAACGTCAGGAGAGAATGCTTCTGGCACATGGCCATAGAGCCCGGAAAACTCATAGCAACCCAGCCAGTAGGCTGTTGCTGAACAACCTATGAACTTTTAGCATTAAAGGAAAAAATGCCCAAGATTTTATCACTTAATACTGTTGGCATGTCTGGAGAAGAAGAATAGAATGCTTCTATACCAGGCAAGGGCAAACTTTGCCCATGTCTGGAGTTAGGAATTGTAGGAGTTGAAATCCAAAACAATTTGACAGAAAACTGGGAGTTGTAGTTTGGCATGGTACTGGCTCTCTTCTGCAGGGAAGGCTAGGGACTTTGTAAAACTACAGCTCACATGACATGGCACTGAATCTGTTGCAATTGAGCTGGTGCCAGAATCCTTTCCGGGAGATCTCCTCAGTGGAGATATCTCTTAAAGGGATATCCTCTGGCTCTAAGGATTCCGTTTAGGAAGGCAAGCCTGGTTTTGGTATTCCCCTTTAAGCCTGGCTGAAGAAGCAAAACCAAACGGCGGCTCCAAGGCAGGGCGAGGCAGGGCGAGGAGAAGGCCAAGCGCAGGCAGGCATGTCTCTTCTCTCTTCTCTTCGCTCCCTCCCTGCTTCACGGAAGGCTTCTACTGAGCTGGTGTGGTCCCTGCGCGGGGGGGGGGGGGGGGGGCGTCTCAATGGCATTTTTAAAATGCTAGCAGATCGATGGCCATGCCTCTCCCTCCCTCCCTCTTCCGCTCTGATTGGCTGAGAGGCATGCCAACATGGCTTCTCCTCTCAGAGGGGCTACAGCTACATCCGAAGACATCAGAAACAAACGAAAAAAAGGTACTTTTATTATTCAAATTCGTAATATTTGTAAGGCAGTGAGCAGATGGTTCAATATCAATTCAAAAGTAATTATGAAACGAATTTTAAACGAATTTAATGAACTAACGAAAAATTTGCTCAAGCCTACTACCTATACAGGTGAGTATGGAAAAGTCACCATGCTGTATTGAATTCTTACCTATTGTTTAATCCAATCTACCTAGCTTATTGGCGCTGAAATACTCACTCTCTGAGACTGATATTATTGGCCTATCATTTAAAATGAAGATAGCTGAACTTTTTTTGCCCTCTTTCCCACAATACCTAGAACTGTTACTTTGCAAGCATCAAGGCAGCTATGGGTGCATCTACATTGTAGAATAAGGACCTTATCCCACCCCCAACCACATTTTAAAACAGTTACAATCCATTCAGGCAATGGAAAGTGTGAGATCCCATCCCACAAGGCATGTGTCTGTGCCCCTCAGGGAGATGGGAGAAGATGATCTGAGATTATCTCAGGAGCCTAGGATCTGTGATATTCTGTTTATAAAGTACTAAAAACATGTGGGATGGAAGCTGACAGAATCACCCACATTGAATCAAATAGGATGACATGGGCAATGGGCTGTCATGTGGGCGGTCTCATTATTTATTTATTTATTTATTACAGTATTTCTACCCTGCCCTTCTCACCCAATAAAGGGACTCAGAGCAGCTTACAATATAAAGCATATATATAACAATTACAATAACATTTCAATTCAATTTAAAATTAGATTATATTAAAACATTCATAAATACACATATAAATATACATTTAGCGCATTTCGAGTGCGCCTAAGCATCAGTGAGTTCCTGGTACTCTCTCATAAGGCAGCCACTCGATCCTTTTAGGTAATTTTTTTTTTTAAAAAAAACTAAGCAATATTGCTACTTCTGGGTTTTACAGCATGTGTAGAAGGGCCCTCTGATGCACCCTATGTCAGTCTGTATATTCACACCTACTTCACTTAGGAGTGTCTTTATTGATCATATCTAATTGACCTGCACAATAGCTACATGGCTCCCACATGTTGAAGCAACCTGTTTCAATGACAATACCATAATTGGTGGCATCTCATTAGCAAAACTACTAGTGGAACCTTGATCATCCTCTCTTTAACTTTCAGAGCAATTATTGTAATACTTTATATATCTGAAGCAGTATTCCTTGCCTAAATAAATCCCATCAAATCCATGGGGTCACCATAAGTTGACAGGTGACATGAAGGCACACACATATACACATACAAACTCTGTCACAGAAACACACACAGCGAAAATATGTAGATATGAAATGCAGAGTGACTGAGGAAGGGAAGAGACTTGCAAAAGTAGAAGTGGAAGAGACTTTAGTGCCACAGACAGTGAGGTGAGGGGAAACCTTTTTGCTCACATTCATAAGAGAGGGTTCAGCATTAATTTGTCCCAGAATTTTGTACTAGGTTAATGAAGAGAATGTGAGCATTGAATGGCCTATATAAGGCAGCTCTGCCCCCTTTCTTCCCCCTCTTTGGAGATCACCCACCCACCTTCATATCTCTTTTCACAGTGTCTTTTAGTTCCTTTGGGGCTAGATAGGAATTTTCCCTCTCATCAATGATTGTTCTTATTATTATATTTCACTTTTATCTAGATTGAGACACAAAGAACTCACAACATTAAAAATGCAGTCTGAAATCCATCCCATACAAATATTTAAATATATTTAAATATATTTAAATATTTAAATATAAGCAAATGTGTTATCTATCCCACATTGCCATGGAGGACCTAGTAATCAGAATAGTAAGACATCATTGATGAAGGAAGAGAATCTGGAACTCCTCCTGTAAATCAAGTGAACTAGGAGTTAGGGAAAATTATGGTCCTTCAGGCTAGTGCCTGGATCTTTGCCTTCACCAAGGACTTAAGGATTTATATGGCTTGTGGTCTTCCTTCTAGTTTGCAGTTAGCCTGAGAACAACCTTGAGTTTCAGGAATTCATCTTGAGGGGGGGGGGTATTTTTGTCCTGGGGAGGTCGCGATGTGTGGTTCCAGCTTCTCCCGCATCAGGTTGCTCTCCCCTTTAGTTTTACTCATTACCCAATAAAGCATTATATAGGTAATTAGCAAGTTGTCCTTATTTCATCTCATATTATGTTCCCCAGTGGTTGCAAAACAGATTTTTGCAAGAAGTCATGGTTTTGTTTAATAATTACTACATTTTTGCTTAATCAGCATTCATTAACCATAGACATTTAAGAAATTCCTTGAGTGAGGGGTGATGTGTATTTTTGGCAAGAATATATTCAATTACCTCAAACAGCTGGCAATGGTTTAGGAGTCACAACTGCTTTCAAGGTGAAGATGATAAATAAAGAAAATAGATGATCAGATCTTAATAGTGTGGCCCATCTCTAGGAATTAAAGTTGTCCCTTAAGTTTAAACTTCATTGTCCAAAAAAGAAAGTAGTCTAGAATAGCATATTCTTTGACTCTTCCATTATAAATCTTAATGGAACTTAAAAGATGCATCATTGCCATTAACCTTCCCCCTCCATTGCTGATAAAGTAAAAGTAATGTACAGTAATAGAAATGTACATGCTGGGATGAACATTTCTCTTGCAATACATCTGGGCACTAAAAGCTTTGCAGTGTTATTACAATCTATAAAATAGAAAATTAAAACAGAGAAGAAACTGATTTTTTAAATAAAAAACACTAACAAAGTGAGTATGTGCACATCTGATTGGAAAACAAGTTTCACCACTGTAATTCCGCATAAAACATGGAAAGCAATTTAAAATGGTTATTTCCTGCTTGCTTTAAAGATAAGACCCCAACTCTAATTATTGTATGTACAGTAGAGTCTCACTTATCCAACACTCACTTATCCAACATTCTGGATTATCCAACACATTTTTGTAGACAATGTTTTCAATACATCATGATATTTTGGTGCTAAATTTGTAAATACAGTAATTACTACTTAGCATTACTGCATATTGAACTACTTTTTCTGTCAAATTTGTTGTATAACACGATGTTTTGGTGCTTAATTTGTAAAATCATAACCTAATTTGATGTTTAATAGGCTTTTCCTTAATCCCTCCTTATTATCCAACATATTCACTTATCCAATGTTCTGCTGGCCTGTTTATGTTGGATAAGTGAGACTCTACTGTATATATGCCATTGCTTTAACAGAATTTTGTTTTAGCTTGTATTATGAGATGACCTTAGTCCCATATTGGGACCAAAGGTGGCATATATAAATGCTAGGCATGTGTGATTGATAAAAAAGTTTGATAAAAAAAATGTTTCAAAAGTCATTAGAAAACAAGGCGATGCCAGCACTTTGTTTCTAAAGTGTTTCTAAAATATAGTTAGTGAAAAATTCATTACTATAATGAGAGTAATGAAATTTGTTACTTTTTCATTATAGTAATTGTGCATTATTATAACTGGGGAAACGTCAGGGGCTCCTTTATCCCTCGTTTTTACAACTATTGGGGTGAAACCTGCTATCATAGTAAAACACATTTATCACCACTAGCCCACCAAATTTCAGAACATTATTCACGAATTTTTGGGAAATTTTCAACATCTTTATAAAAAACATTTTTTTAAAATAAGAAAGAAAATATGTTCCTAGTTTGAAAGTGTTATTTCCTGTTTAATAGTTTAGTCCTTACTTTGAAAGTAGTTGTTATACTCCAGCAACTTTGTTTGTGTGGCACAAACTTTGGTGAATTGGTTGAGACTCGATGAGAAACTCATTGAAAATCTACTGCACCTCAGCATGATGTCCCACAGAGTTTTTGTAGTTTAATGAATTTTCTCCTTGTTTTTATGATAGAACCAATTAGGAAATGGCATTTCTAACCTAGGAACAAAAATCATAGTGTAGAATATTAAACAATTTATTGGAACTCTGGCTGGCTATGGAGGTGCAAATCTCTCTCTCTCTCCCTATCCTGTTTGAGGCTTTCTGATGCTGATGCATTTTGGGAAATGTAGTTGAGGGCAGGACCTTTTGAATTCTCTGGCATAGGGCTCCTTGCCTTCCCAAACTACATTTCCCAGAGTTCTGTGCTTCTTCCCAGGAAACTTGGCTTTCTCCCTCCTTTCCTTGTCCTAATGGTGAGAGGCCATTAATTTACAGAGGTATGGGAGCCTTTTTGGCTTTGCTTTGCTTGCAACTCATGAAAATGAAGCTGATTTTGGGAGGGAGCTTTCAGAGATTTACAAAATACAAAGAAAAATGTATTAGGTAAGTTTTGATTCTAAAGTTTTTGGTGTGTTGGATATCACTTTGGATACAAACTTTACCCACCTTACTCGGAAGAGTAATGTCAACTCTTAAAAGTTTGCCATGACATGGACTGTAAGCCAATAAAGTTAACTTTAAAGCTAGAAAAATCTGTGGCATGTGAAAATGGATCCTGAATTTTGAGCTTGCTGGAGGTAATATGACCTATGGTTGTGTTTGACCCCGACCTTGATATCTAAATACATCTAGATGAAGAGGGCTAGATGAGTGAATATAAGCATTGCTATAGCCTTCCACGTGGAAACACATACCGCGTTTTCCCAAAAATAAGACAGTGTCTTATATTAATTTTTGTTCCCAAAGATGCTCTAGGTCTTATTTTCAGGGGATGTCTTATTTTTCCAGGAAGAAGAATTCACATTTATTGTTGAAAAAAAAATGAATATTTATTATATACTGTACAGTAGTTGTCATCACAAACCAGCATAACCAGACAAACTGTGAATCCTATCAAGAATATCTTGTTACTACCATTATTTCCATGTACAACGGGTACGTACATTTACCAATCCTATATGCTCTGGTGTTCTGTTTGGCAGATGCTGGGCATGCTTCCAAACAAAACCTTTGCTAGGTCTTACTTCCGGGGGAGGCCTTATATTTAGCAATTCAGCAAAACTTCTACTAGGTCTTATTTTCCGGGGATGTCTTATTTTCATGAAAAAAGGATAGACACTGCTGCCTTGGAAGAACCATTCTTAGTTTCCAGAGAAATAGTTTAGGATTGGAATATTTGAAGGAAGGCTGAGAGAAAGCTGGGAAGATTTGCTCAGTTGGTCATAATGGAGGTTGCTATTTTTAGGGAAACAAATGGACACCATCATTATTTCTCCTTTGTTCATATGGTGAATATAGCTCCATCTAAACTGCCATATAATGTCAGTGTAGACTCATATAATGCAATTTAACTTCATTGAGATGCTTTTTATAAGTCTACACTGACCAAATAATGCAATTTCAAGCTGCATTATATGGTGGTGTAAATAGGGCCTATGATTTTACAGTGACAGGGAACAAAAATATTCAAGAGGACTTCCCTAAGCATCATCATTCCCAACCGCACATAAATACCATGTAGGGATGGATGCAATATTTCATGCTCTTAATTCATATTCTAAATTATAAGAGTCATTAAAATATTTTGATAAAATTAAAAGCTATCCACCAGATATTAAAATTCTGTAGCAGCCGATTTAAGCTGCAGGACTTGGTAATATTCATCATTTTCATATTATTCCTGGTTGTCAGGTTCTCTTCTGCATCTAGGAATGCCCCTTGCACAAACATCCACAGGAAAGTATAACCAATAGCAGAAGTACACAGGTTCTGGTGTTGTTTTCCTATTGAGGAAATATGCAATGAGCATATAACAGGATGGAGATGGAACATCAAACTCACTGAGGAATAAGAACAACAAAAGCTCTTTCCATTTACTGGGGTTAAAAAATAGACAGTGCTTAAATTAAGTATGAAAAATTAAAGCATACAACAGACTAATTTTTACTAAGGGAATTCTAAGGAATTTACCCACCGGTATTTTCTTACCTCTTACAAGTACTTAGCTCTAATTTTCATAGGTTAATCTACAACATATATTTACACACTTGAAAGAGTAGTGGCAGAAAGGTTGTTGTATGCAATTCTATGTTTTCACATAGCAAATATGTTTCACTTGAGAAGCCTGTACAATTGCTTTTGAATTAATTATGTACATTTTTGGAGTGACATTTATTTGGATAGGTTGACTCCAATGTTAATGCAGTATACATTTGGATCAATATAACATTAAATGATGACAACTTCTACATTTAATCTCAGTCTCATTTGAGGGAAAGATAAAAAAAGCTAATTGATATCTATCCATGGAGAACGCACACGCTTTTGGGCATGGAACTCTTATATTCAACTGGGTTGGATAAAGTCCTTGAAAAAGTATTTACTATAACAGTGCCATCTATAAAACTTGTTATTTTGGGGGCTTCAGTAGGTGCCAATGTCATTTCATTCCTTTTCACAAATTAATTATGCATTTGTCTGCACTGTAGGAGTACTGTTCATGCGGCCCACCCTGTTATATTGCTTTTTGACTTTGTGTTGTACTGTACATTATTATTTATTGTATTGTTTAATTGTATTATGATATGTTGTTTTTATATTTTGCTATATTGTATTGTCCTGGGCATGGCCCCATGTAAGCCGCCCCGAGTCCCCGTTGGGGAGATGGTAGCAGGGTATAAATAAAGATTATTATTATTATTATTATTATTATTATTATTATTATTATTATTACAGTGTTTCCTCACTTATCGCTGGGGTTAGGTTCCAGGACCACCCGCAATAAGTGAAAATCCACGAAGTAGGAATACTATATTTATTTTAATGTTTATACATTATTTTAGTAGTTATACACTCTTTTAAGTCTTTATCAATGAATCCTGTGTTGATAAATCGCCTCCTTTTCCTCCCGTTGCCACTTGGGCTCCTTTTCTCTCCCTTTGGCTTCTCCTTCCTCCCTTCCTTAGGCTGTAAATTGTAATTTTTTATGAT
This sequence comes from Anolis carolinensis, assembly GCF_035594765.1. Taxonomy (NCBI): domain Eukaryota; kingdom Metazoa; phylum Chordata; class Lepidosauria; order Squamata; family Anolidae; genus Anolis; species Anolis carolinensis. The sequence continues at coordinate 92,017,478 of NC_085843.1, forward strand.
TTATAATAGTCCTTTAGAGTTTATTGAAAAACCGCAATACAGCAAATCCGCAAAAAGTGAACCGCAAAGTAGTGAGGGAACACTGTATTAGTAAATAATTGCTTTGTCCTCAAATGAATGGTTTACACTGTCTTTGTAAATATATTGGGGAAAATGTACTAAATTGAATAAGTGAAATATGGCTCTGATTCATTTTTTTTGCCAATAATGGTAATCATTGCAAAGTTGAAAAATATGAGTACTATTCCTTCTTCTGAGGACCAATGAAGTTACATTCTATGTGAATTTTATAGAGTGTTTTGCATTCTCTGAAGGTATCTTTCTGAAATGAACATGAAGTAAAGCAGACATAGCCTATTTTCCTGACACTTGCTATACACTGGAAATTCATTACACGGGAAATTCAATACTACCTCCCAAATGAAATGTAAGATAATTGCTAATTGGTTTAATTTTTATTTTGCCTTGCCTTACACTTGCTTACTTACTATTTGCTTTATGCCAAGATCTAGCAAAGCAATGCTAAATAATATTTTGGTTAAATTGCAGGGGTGGGAGCATGGCACAAAGGGCACTTTGAATAATAGTCATAGGACATCATAGAGTGAATACCATCTCAATAAACTATGTTCTCAGGTCACAAACTCTTCCTGTGCTAAAAGCGTGGTCCTAAAATACCAATATAGGACCTAACTTGTTATATAGTTTTTATGTTTTGATCTTCAGAATGGAAAGTACTCTGAAATATTCAATTTTCCTACCATTATTAATGAGCTAATTTCTCACAGGTTCATTGTAACAGGTCTATTGATGAAAATGTAGTGGTCTTTCAGAAATTAATTTATCATTTGAAATAACAGACCAAATGATATGCTGGTTTCACCTGTTTTCAGGTTCTGTTTCTGACATCCTGTACAACAAAAACTACAAATGGTAATTATCTTCATTCCATAACTAGTCAAAAAAGATCCCATTTGGAAGCTACAAGTCCACAGTGAGCCATCATGAGCAGTTATGAGCATGATTAAAAGCGGCTGCTGTGGATGTTCTGAATAATTTCAGAACACTTGGTAGTTATTTCTCAGCAGGAGATAGCAGTTACATGGAATCTTTGTGCCTGGAATCTGCCAGAACTCCTGTGTGACTGCTAAAGGAAATCATGTCTGTACTGTTATAGGTATGGCAGCGAATTATTCTCTAATGTTGCTCAATCTTTGCTCCTCCAGGTGTTTTGGACTTTAGCTCCCAGAATTCCTAACAGCTGGTATAAACCTTATATACATTATACACCTTAATTGTTAGGATTCCACTCCTTTTTTCCTCCTCTTCTTTATTTCTATTCCATTTTAGCTCTCAAAGAATCTCATCATCCATAAGCTGGGGGACAGTGGGGGAAACCATGGGGCAGTGGGAGGAAACTGTGGGGCAGTGAAGGAAACTGTGGGGCCATGCAGTTCTTCGTCAACCTACCTTCACCTGATGTTTTCCAGTTGACACCGACTTCCTCCTGTGCTTTCCTCAGATTAATTAATGAGAATACAGGTAGTCACCCGTGTTCTCAGGGCTGCCTAGGACCATCCTGCTGGGACAGAGCCCCTCTGGAAGTAGGCCTATATCATGTGATGGGCTGTATCTTGGCAGGATGGGAGAATGATCATCTCAGAATGATTGGAAAAAGAGATCCAAAACAGCCTCAATCATCTCTATTTGGCAGGGAGGGTTCCAATTGGTCTTCTTCCATCCTACTTTAAAAAAAATATTTCACTTTCTCTCATCTCTTCCCAATCCCCCCCCCCCTTCCTTCATTCTCAATTAATTTCAGTTGCTGCAAACTGAGTTCATAGTGCAAAAGAAATTTATACTCAATTAACCCAGCCAGGAGGCTTGGGGGGGAGGGGGGAGGTGTTCCCCTTCCCAGGAGGCTCAGGGCACTCCTACACTGACACTTGGAATTGGATCAAAAGGCACTGGTTTTACTGAGGGGAAAACATATTAACAGATCTAGAACTGGTTTGAGCAAAGAAGGTGATGACATTGAACATGGAACCTGCTCCCCACCCCCACCCCAATTTCCCAAAGAGATGATCATCAATGCACCAGCAGCAGTGACAGGTCAAAGCAGAGGTAATCAATGACTCCTCCGGGAAGGGGGGGGGGACTTTTTTTAAAGTACTGTATTACATTTGATATTCATTGCAGCACATATTGGGAGTGTGTTTTTGTGACCACCACAGCTTCAAGTCAGTTTAGAACTGCATTACTGTGGCAGTGTAGAAGGCCCTCATACAAAAAACTTCAACTACAGACTCTCCTAGGTTTCATGTTGTTACTTGTTAATAACTTTTTCCATCTTGACTACAATCTGATGTTGTCCAGATGGCATTTATGAATTGTTGGGAAGTGTACATTCCCCTCCTCCCTATTCAATCTTTGGGTCTCTCATCTCTTGTGCATTTCTCACAAGTATAATGGGATGCAAAGGCCTGTAAACCAAACTTCCTTCAAAATATGAGATCCTACAAATTCTGCCACAAATCAGTCTATGCCATTTAGATCACAGTGTGATACCATCTGTGAATGAAACCAGGTTAAGATAAGGCGACATGCAAGAATGCAATGCAGTGTTTGATATTAATTATCTAAATGCTTAAAATGTGTTATCATCTTCTATATTTTACTTTTTGATTCTGATGTCTTTCCCCTGAAGCCACGTAGTTGCAGCAAGATTGTAATCGGTATAGATACAAGCCACTACAGATACCATTAGCTCATAGCAAAGCAGATGGAAATGAACTTATACATAGCTATTTGAAGATTATTTTGTCTAATTAGATTCTTCTGGGTATTCTCTGTATTCTCAAGCAGTTGTAATGCTAGTTACAGAAATTTTACATTTTACGTCCCCAAGCCAGGCTACTTGCAAGCTAAAGGTCAGTGGGCCCTATCTGGTTTGACAAGGAGTACCAGCTGGAAAAAAGAACCTTAAGAGATACAAGAAATCTGGATTCCTATCCTCTTTAAATTAAAAAGAAAATACAAGTTCCTTGTAGGGCAAAAGAAATGGCAACATGAACACAACACCTAGGCCCTAATGCTGATTCCTTCCTTATTTTCCTGATTCCTTATTTTCCATCTTCATCACTATGATACTTCACCTTGTTGATGGGAAGCTTCCCACCAGAGTGAAAATCATGTATCTGACAGATGGCAAGCTATTTAACCTCAGCAGACTGAAAGCCAAAACCAAGGTCACCACAACATCTATTCTAGAACTCCAATATGCCGATGGCAACGTAGTCTGTACGCATTCAGAAGAAGACCTACAAGCCACTCTAAACACCTTTGCAGAAGTGTAAGAGAAGCTTGGCCTCTCATTGAACATCGAGAAAACTAAAGTGCTCTTCCAACAGGCACCAGCTAACCCCTCTGCAATGCCAGGAATACAGCTTAATGGTGTCACATTAGAAAACGTTGACCATTTCCGCTACCTTGGCAGCCACCTCTCCACAAAAGTCAACATTGACACTGAAATACAACACTGCTTCAGCTCTGCAAGTACAGCATTTTTCCGAATGAAGCAGAGAGTGTTTGATGATCGGGACATCTGTAGAGATACCAAGGTGCTTGTTTATAAAGCCATTGTCCTCCCAACCCTTCTCTACGCCTGCGAAACGCGGACGGTCTACAGATGTCACACTCAACTCCTGGAGCATTTCCATCAGCGTTGCCTCAGAAAAATCCTGCAAATCTCTTGGGAAGACAGGCGGAGAAATGTCAGCATGCTTGAGGAAGCAAAGACCACCAGCATTGAAACAATGCTCCTACGCCATCAACTCCGCTGGACTGGCCATGTTGTCCGAATGCCCGATCACCATCTCCCAAAGCAGCTATTCTACTTCCAACTCAAGAATGGAAAACGGAATGTTGGTGGGCAGGAAAAGAGATTTAAAGATGGGCTTAAAGCCAACCTTAAAAACTGTGGCATAGACACTGAGAACTGGGAAGCCCTGGCCCTTGAGCGCTCTAATTGGAGGTCAGCTGTGAACAGCAGTGCTGCGGAGTTCCAAGAGGCACAAATGGAGGGCTTAAGGGAGTAATGTAATGTAAACTTTTATTACGGTCAATGACCAGCTCATATCAAGGGCACCCAGTCCCGTACATCCATATGAAATCTGAGAGGTTATATACTTCAAAATTAATAAAAACTCCTATAAAATTGAATCATTGACAAAATTTAAAATCTAGGCTAAAAACTTCAACATTAATAAAAACCAGTATAAAATTTAATCATTGACAAAATTAAAATCTAGGCTGAAGATCCTATACCAGTACCATTAAGATCCAACATGCAACCCACAGGATTAAGGGAGAAACGTGCCAAGAGGAAGGAGCGTCAAGTTAACCCTGACTGGGATCGCCTTCCACCTGGAAACCGACGTCCTCATTGCGGGAGAACATGCAGATCAAGAATAGGTCTCTTCAGCCATCTATGAACCCATCCCCAAGACACCAGAAATGGAGGACCATCATCCTCGGCCTATGAGGGATCGCCTAAGTTAAGTTAAGCTGATTCCTTCATTTAACAACAACACCACAACCTTTTAGCAGCTAATATCAGGAGCCGTGCTTTCTCACAATAGAGCTCAAAGTTGTGCAATTTCAGCAGTGATATGGGAAGATAAATTTAGATCTATCTTCACCAAGACAAGCTGCCTTAAACCAGACTCTGAGAAAGACCAGGATGTCAATTTTCTTGACTTGCATGTTGGAAATTTATAGTCTGTTGACAATGTCCTGGACTTAATTCACCAGCTGAAGAACAGAAAAGCCCCGGGCATGGATCATGTCACCTTTGAACTCATCATTAAAATGGATAAACACTGGTGGGCACCTTTACTAGCCATCCTGAGGCAATGGAAGACAAACCTACCCTCTGAGCCAATCTAGACGTTGAGAAAGATTTAAACTTGCAAGCAACTTCTGATGAGCACAGGGTTGCAACTGAGAACAAAAATTGATAGGAAGCTTCAGCTAGTCCAAAATGTTGGGGTCAAACAGCTGGTCTAGTTTGGTGACAGGGAACATGGGATATACTAGTCTGGTGTTGTAGTAGAGCCTGTGAGTAACGTTACAAACAGTAGTATAAGTGCCAGAAGGGAAAAAAGGGTTACTCGGGAGCAGGAATCAGATGAAGAGCAGCAGAGAAAGAGGATCCGGGACATAGTAACAGCACCTACAGATGAGGAGTCATTTGAAGGATTCTCTGGGGATGATGATGTTGCAGACAGTAGTATGAGTGTCAGAAGGGGAAAAAAAGGTTACTTGAGAGCAGGAATCTGATGAAGAGCAGCAGAGAAAGAGGATCCGGGACATACTTACAGCACCTACAGATGAGTCATTTGAGGGATTCTCTGGGGATGATGGGTCAATGAGTGAAGGAGAAGAAGTAGACACCATGGATTGGACTAAGATAAGAGAAATGCAAGCTATTTGTGAGGCACCAACAACTAATGGTACCTTTATGGGGTTCTCTGGGAGTGAAGACTGGCAATCAGGGGATCCAACTGATTCTTGGGGGGATCTGAATCTTGACAGGAGATGGAGGAATTGGAGAGTCAAAGGAATTCACGTGAAGAGCTGGGAGCAGCTGTGGGAGATGGTGATGGGGCAGTGGTCAGTTCATCCTCTGATGATGGTTTGTAGATAAAAGTGGGTTCAGGGGTGAGGGGTCCTTGCAGAAGGCAAGGTGTTGATGTGCGTTCATGTGCTGGGTATTGGGAAAGTTTCTTGTAGTCTTGCTGCTGCCTGTTTCGTGTTTGGATCTGCAGTTTGGACCTGAACCGGTTTAGCTGGAGACGCTGCATCTGCAGACACTGGAGCAACGCTGCTTTGGATTCCTCATGCTTCAACCTTGGACTTTGGCTGACGACACTTCTCTTCTTGCAACTCTCTCTGTTAACCATTTGTGTACTGTGCCTTTTTGTTTTGCCTTAGAGCACTTTGTTTGACTTGTTGCTTTTTGCATCCAGTTGATCTGGATTACATTTCTGTTTACCCCTTTGAAACAGGTCTGGTTTGGGTTTTTGAGTTTATTTATTTATTTATTTATTTATTTAATTTTTATTTTCATTTTCAAATACAGTGCACAATTAAAAATGGGGATAAGTGCAAGAAACATAAGGACAGAGGAAGAGTGAAGGGAAAAAAACAACGAAAAACAAACAAACAAACGGGAAGTGGAGGGATGGGAACTGGGGAGAAGGGGGCTTACATTACATGAACAAAAACATAACAAACACATAATAACAGGGAACTACAATCTGAAAGGAAGTAAAACTTCCATTCCTCAATTATCTTAATATATAACACTGTATTCCGATTATCTTATTCCAAATTAACACCATTATTTAAACTATTGCAAATCAGATTTCTTAATATATTCTTCCAGTTTACTCCAATTTGTCCTTCTAGTAGGTTTCCCATTCGTATCTTTCAAAAGGAACGTAAGTTTGTCCATATTTTTAATTTCTTCTAACTTGAGTATCCAGAGAACTTTTTTTTGGAGTTTCTTCCGCTTTCCACATTTTCGCGAAAGTCATCCTAGCAGCTGTGGCACAATATGTAAATAAAATATCATCATTTTTATCAAATTTAGATTCATTATCTGTAATCCCTAATAAATAATATTCTGGTTTTAGTGGGAATTTCTTTTGTAATATTAACTGTGTTACTTGATGAATCATTTTCCAATATTTTTTTGATTTTTCATATAACCACCATAAATGATAATACGAGCCTTCCTGAGTTTTACATTTCCAACACCTGTTGTCATAATTTTTATACATTAAACCTAATTTTTTTGGTGTCATGTACCATCTATGGAATACTTTCAACCAATTTTCTTTTAAGTCAGAGGCATATGTATACCTTAACATTTTGTTCCAGATCTCTTCCCATTCTATTAGTTTGATTGGTCGTCCAATATTTATAGCCCATTTTATCATACAGTTTTTTATTTCTTCAGTTTCTATTGCCCACTCTAGTAATATCGTATAAATTCTAGAAATTGTCTTCTTCTTATTTGTCATGATTTTATCCCATAGATTGTCTGCCACGCTGAAACCCAATTAATTGTCCTTATTAAATTGTTCTTTTAATTGAGCATATTGAAACCATGATATACCCGGAAATTTCTCCTTTATTTCTTCTTGGGATTTCAATTTAAAGCCATCTTTGTTTTTACTAAAAATGTCCTTATATTTTGGCCAGTTTGTCCAACCTAATATATTTCTTTGTTCAGCTTCCAAAGGTGAGATCCATAATGGAATTTTATTACTGTAAAAACGCAGTTTATATTTTTCCCAAATTGTTATTAAGGCCCACCTAATAAAATGGTTGCCAAAGTTTTTTTCAATTTTCCTTTTATCATATCCAATATATGCGTGCCATCCACGTCTTAGGTCCATTCCCTCTAAAGTCAATATATTTACATTTTCTAAAGTTGCCCAATCTTTTACCCATTGTAATGCACTGGCTTCAAAATATAGTTGCAAATTTGGTAGTCCGAAACCTCCTCTTTTCACCAGATCTGTGAAAATAGTATACTTGATTCTTGGCTTTTTATTTTTCCAAATAAATTTAGCTAACATTTTATTCCATTCTTTAAAAATCTTATTGTTTCTAATTATTGGTAGATTTTGGAATAAGTACAGTAATTTGGGTAGCACATTCATTTTTATGATTGCAATGCGACCTAATAGAGAGATGTTTAAGAATTGCCATTGTTCCAAATCTTTCTTTATCTCCTTCCATTTTGCCAGGTAGTTATTCTCCAATAGTTTAGCATTTTTTGTTGTTATCCAAATACCTAGATACTTCAATTTTGTTATGATTTTTATATCCGTCATCTCTTGTATTTTCATCTGATTTTTCTTACTCAAGTTCTTACCAAGCATCTTTGTTTTTTCTTTGTTTATATAAAATCCCGCTAATTGACCAAAATTCTCAATTTTCTGTAACCATTCTTGTATTTATTTCTGGGTTCTTCGATTATACACATGATATCATCCGCGAAGGCCCGAATTTTAAAGTCTTGATTCCTAATTTTCAATCCTTTCAATCTATCGTCTTGCCTGACATTTCTGATTAGAATTTCAATTGCAAAAATAAAGATTAAAGGTGAGAGCGGACACCCTTGCCTCGTTCCTTTACTAATTTTTATTTCTTTCGATTGTTGTCCATTTATTAATATTCTAGCAGTTTGTTTGTTGTAGATTGATTCTAGCGCGTTTAAAAAATAATAATCTAAATCCAATTCTTTGCCCAATAATTTAAAAAAAATTCCAATTTAGTTTATCAAAAGCTTTTTCAGCGTCTAAAGACATCAACACTACTTCTTTTTGGTGATGGAGCTCGTAATATTCAATAGCATCAATTATACATCTAATATTATCCTTTAAGTTTCTCTCTGGTAAAAAACCATTTTGTTCTATTCCAATCCATTCATTCAAAAAATTTTTAAATCTATTTGCCAATATAGCTGTAAAAATTTTGTAATCTGTATTCAAAAGAGAGATAGGCCTATAGTTACATACTTCTAATTCATCTCCTTTATCTTTAGGTATTGTTATTATATCAGCTGTGGTCCATGATTCAGGGATTTTTCTCTCCTTCAGAGCAGCATTCATTATCTTCATTAGCCAGGGTAGAAGTTCATCTTCCAAAATTCTATAAAAATATATAGGAAAACCATCTGGCCCTGGTGCTTTGTTCGGTTTCATTATTTTCATCACATTTCTAATTTCTTCTTGTGTTATTTCCTTATTTAATTCCTCTCTCTGGTAATCCGTGATTTTCTGAAGCTTTTGCTTACCTAAATATTCCACAATTCTTTCTGGATTAATATCATCTTCTTTATATAGGTTAAGATAAAACTCTTCAAATTCTTGCATAATGTCCTTGTCTTTCGTCAAAGTCATCTTTTCTTTCTTTATTTTTGTAATTAATTGTTGCTGCTTTTTCTTTCTTATCTTCCATGCTAGCCATCCTCCCGGTTTGTTAGCATTCTCGAAATTGTATTGTTTTATAAATTTCAATTGATTAGCTGTTTGTTCTATTTCCAAGCTTCTTTTGTTGTTTTGCAGGCATTTAATTTGATTTACTAAATTGATATTTGTTGGATTTTCTTTTAACTTTCTCTCAGTATTCTTCAGGTTTTCATTAATTTTACTTAATTTTTGAAATTTCACTCTGTTTTTCTGAATTTTTTGCTGGATAAGGTGACCTCTAATTACTGCCTTATAGGCATCCCAAATCACTTGTTCTGTAGTTTCCCCTATTGTATTTGTCTCAAAGTATTCTCTTGTCAATTTTTTATTTCTAATGATATCTTCCTCTTTTTTAAGCAAATTGTTATCTAGTCTCCATCTTTGCCTCACTTTCTTATGATTAATTCTCAGAATTAATGGACTATGATCTGATCTGTCTCGGGGTAAAATATTAATTTCCTCTACTTTTGTGCACATTGAATTAGAAAGCCAGATCATGTCGATTCTCGACCAAGTTCTATGCCTATGGGAGTAAAAAGTATAATCTTTTACTTCCAAATTGTTCATCCGCCAAATGTCTTTTAAGTCAAACTCTTCTTTCAATTTCCTAAAGTTTTGTGGGATTAGTCTTATCTTTTCCGCTTTTTTATTTTTGGTCACCTTACTTGTATCCTTTTTCATCTCCATTATGCCATTGAAGTCCCCTAAAATGATTAGATGGTCAAATTCCGACCCTGTAATTTTTGCTCTGAGTTCCTTCACAAATTTAGTTTGTGGTCCATTAGGGGCATAAATGTTACATATAAGTATCTTTTGTTGTTCAATTATAATTTGCACTGCTAGCATTCTTCCTTCCTGATCTTTGAATTGTAATGTCGCAGGAATATTGTCCTTTATATATAATACCACCCCTCTTTTTTTTTGATATCTGAAGAAAAGAATTCTTTACCGAGAGATCTATTTATCAAATGAGAACATTGCCTTTGCGAAATGTGTGTTTCTTGTAATGCTATAACATCAAATTTTCCCTTTCTTAATTGTAACATTATTTCCTTCCTCTTACTTGGTGAGTTTAAACCGTTCACATTGTTAGAATAAAATTTTAATTGTCTAGAAATGTTACCTCTATCCAAGTCTAGCTTCTTCCACGTCGTCTACTTCATGTGTTCCTCTTCCTTCTTCCATTTTCTCTTCATCTTCCGACACAATCACTGGTTCCCTTTCCACCTCACTTTCTTCCTCTTCCTCTTCTTCTTCTACATCTGATTGTTCTGGTGAAGCAATCGGTGTTCCATCTTTATTTCCTTTGGTCTCTTTTGGAGACTGAAGCCTAGCTCTTTTAGGTTCTTTCCTTTTGGTAGACGAGGGCGGAGAGGTTTCAGGAGGATTATTTTTTTTCTCTCTCATTAATTTCTGGTAAAAATCTTTGGCCTTCTCTATATTGGTAAGCCAAAATTTCTCTCCATACCACGTTACCATCACTCCCTCATTTCTTTCCCACCTAAATCTTATTTTCTGTCTTTTGAGTTCGTCCGTAAGAAAAAAGTATTTTTCCTTTTATCCAAGGTGGACTGGGGAAATTCTTTTAGTACAATTATTTTCTTGCCTTTATAACAAATAGGATTTCTGTTATTATTTATCAAAACTTCGTCTCGAACCCTTTTTTTTAACAAAGTTTATAATAGTATCACGTGTTGCCCGGTTTCTTCTCGAAAAATTTGTTTGAATTCTGAATACTCTATCAACTTCATTTTCTACATAGTCTTCCTCTCTCTGGAGTAGATCTGCTATCATTTTTATTGCGATTTTCCTTATATTTTCTCCTGATTCTTCCTGTATATTACGAAATCTCAATTGAAAATCCTTCTCATTTAGTTCTATTCTCTCCTGTAGTTTTTCCATTTTAGTATTTTTATCCTCCAGCCCATCTACTCTCTTTTGAAGTTTGGAGTTTAGTTTAGAAATTTTTAGATTATCAGATTTCAGATCATTTATGTCCTTATGAGTTTTTGCCATTTCCATTTTCAGAAGACCAATCTCCTCCTTAATCTCTCTCTTCATTTCCAACATCTCTTGACACATTTCTCTTTGTTGTAAAGAATGCTTGTCTAATTTCAGTTGGGACTCTTTCTGATATTCTGTTTGCTGCTCTGCCAGTTTCTGGATCTCCCGCAAGATATCTTTAAGATTTACTTCCTCTGCTTGGGAGGCTCTTCTACCAAAACCCTTGTATTCTCTAATGTCCTTTTCAAATTTTTGTTTTGCTCCTGCCATTTTTTGTTTTATTTAAGGGAATTCTTTCCCCTAAATATTAAATTTAATTGAAAATAGTTAATAATATTTTTAATTAGAAACAAATTTAGGTTCAGTTGTTAATTTTATACTATAATTGTTTTTATAATTTAATGATAATTATGTCACATCATTTGATGTATGATTATCTAATTACAGTATTTTGTATTTTTTTTCCCCACCATCTGTTCCTTTATAAATAATTTGCTCACAGTTCTAGTTATCTGGTAAATTAGGATATGTTATTTTGCACTTCTATTGCTAACAAATGAACTGGCTAACTCTCTAATACAATCAAGTTGATAGCCTTAGATCCAATCTATCAGTCTTTTCCCAAGTTCCCTTTTTCTCTTTATTGTTTAGGTTTCACTTATTCGATATTTTCTAGTCCTTCCATCCATGTATTCATGCAACTGTCTCCTTTTATTGTATTTATCCCCTCAATATGTTTTCTTCTGTGGCAGGACCTTTATCTTTCTCCCGCAGAGCTGCTCCCACTGCGCTGCAGTCCTTTTCTTTTTTATTTGATTTGATTTAGTAAGTTAATTTAATAAATTTCCAAATAACCTGATACCACTTACATTCAGAGATTCTCTGTTAGTGGGGAATGTCTTCTTCTACGTTCTTTTTCTATGGTTCCTGATCTTCAGTCCTCCACAGTATCCCACAAAACTTCCTCCAAAATCACAGTCCAAATCAGTCAGTTGTGATTTGCCCACGGACTCTAAAGGCTGGTACACCACTTTGAGCTTCCGTTACTGCAAACTCCTTCGCCCTGTGGTACTTTCTGACCTTCTTGCTCTCCGTAGCTTTCCAGACTTTAGAATGTTTACACGAAGGCGCTCTAGTCATAACAAGATACCACTCAAGGTTAGTAAAATGGCTCACTTGTCCTTTCGGGTTTCCAGTTTGATTTCTAGCTTTATTTATATCTCCCACTTCCTTTCCATTTCCAAGTTTGATGTAATTTTGGTGCTGCTAATAACACATGGTTGGCTTGAGTTTTGAAGGGAAAGCCCAGTGAAGATCTTGGGATAATCCCGGCTTTTCTTTCTTTCTTTCTTTCTTTCTTTCTTTCTTTCTTATTTTTCAATCAAAAGAAAGATTTATATGTTCTTCTTTAGCTACCGGACCCGTTCCCCTCGGTCTCCCTGAAGGTCGGATCTACGGTGCACCAACGCGACGATGTTATAAAAAGTCAGTTAGTTCATTTATCTTTGGAGCCTTAATGTTGTAATTGTAATTCTCTGATTTTCTTTAAAATTACATATTCTTCATTTTGAACCTTCAAGCAGCGAATAGTATTATAAAAAGTACTACTCACAGTTCCCTTTTCAGTTCTTAAGTCTTCTCTTTGAGACGCTTTTTAAAAAAGAGCTGGGCTGGCAGTTAGTGCGGGCTTTTGCCCACTGCCGTTATCGCGATCCGCGCTCCCTCAGCAACCGGACCCGTTCCCCTCGGATCTACACCCGAGGGTCGGATCTACGGTGCTCTCCGGGCCTTGCGTCCCTTCTCACTTCAATCCGTGAGAAGAGGGGAGTCCAAGACTCTACCCGATCACTATTGATAACGGAGGCTTGCCAAGAGCCCTTAGCAAGTCCGTCCTGCCACCATGAGAGCTCAACCGGAAGTTCTGGGTTTTTGAGTTTTTGACCAGTGGAACTGCATTTAAGTGTCCCTGCATCCTTTTCCTTTTGTTTCAATAAATTCTGTTTTGAAGACACTTTTAAGTCTGACCCTTTAAGGCGTCTTTGATTCCAACACCTGCACTCTGATTCCAGCTATGTTTCTGGTAATAATTTATAAGACCTGATATGCCAGAGCTATCTGGAAGACCATGCCCTCCCTTACAAGACTGAGTTGTTAGAAAAGGGATCTTTCTTATCTCTCCCCCCTCCCCGGTACTACCAGAGATATGTTTGATGGACACAATAGACACCTTTTTCAGTAGCCGTTCTCCAGCCAAGGAGGCTCCATCTCTATGTTGCCTTCTTTGCTTGCTCAGATGCATTTCAAGTGTGTTGTGTGTTTTTTAAAAAAAGTTTTAATTGATAAATTCATGATAGTGTTTTTTCTTTGTGTATTTATTATGCAATGTTGTTAATTTGAAATTCCCAATCCGAGATGCCTTGAATGTCATTTCTCCTGAATCAAACTTTTCTCAATCTATGAAAGCTCACATGCTTAAGGAAGTTCTTACTTTAATTTCAAATTGAGTCATGACTCAAGTTCCAAAACACATTTTTAATGCTGGTGCTAAAGCAGGATTTTGGGCACAGTTAAGCCTCACAAATTCTGTGTTCCTTACATCATTAATGTGTGGAGTTTGCCATATTATTAAAACTGGAGGAGGCAATTTACAGTACAGAAGTTAGAAATGCATCTCTACCTGCATGTATTTTTTAAAAAAATCCGTTATTATATAAAATATGAGAATTGATCATGAGTGACAGCAAGTTTTGTTTTCTTTTATTTGGGGGCTTGTTTTGTCCTCTTTTTGTCTCCTTTGAAAAATGTGCTTGCTGAAATTCGGTCTCTCCAAACAAAATTGCTGTTGCTATGTTTGTCAAATTACTTAAGTCTTCTAAAGTAAATAATAGCATGTCTCTTCTAAGTTCTCCCACTTCAAAGGGTGAAAAATCTTTAGTTTAGATTGATTGTCAGTGCAAAGTTTGTGAAGAAAGCAAACAAAATATCAGGAGACAAGTGGTACATATTGCAATACAAAGGCAATGAGAATACCATGATCAATGCAACACTGTAAAGATGCCCACAAGCATAATACATTTCCAGCCATATAACATTTGTCCTTTTGCAGTGATGGCTTTTTAAATGATGTGAGAAAATTCTTCTCCTGATATTGAAGTACTAAGCTGGTGTAATAACGTGACAACATTGGAAGCCTGAGAGCAAATTAATTATTTCTAAACTGCTCTGAGAATGTTTGTGATTGAAGGGCGGCGTATAAATTATCTAAATAAATAAAACACATATAAATAAGAAGGGCTGGACCTGAGGAGTGGGTGAGATAAAGACATTGGGGGTTACCAGAAGGCAGCTGTTTACATTTAGTGTAAACTGCCACATTGTCCATTTCTTGAGATTTCTTGAGTTTCTGTGATTTTTTCCTGATTCACCATTTTCAAAAAAAATCTTTTTTAAATGCTTTGATGGGAAACTTTGTTCAATTCTGGTCCTCCTGGTACATCTGCTTTTCTTTGTCAAAATGGACTTTTCCTGAGATAACATTTGTTCACATTGGTTCGTTTGTACACTGGTGGCTGATTTCCTTTTGGTGAAATCATATCCTGCAGACATGGCTTGTAATTGTGCTGATTCCAACTTCACCAAGTATTCATCTATGAGTAAGGAATTACATTCTGAAATGAAGAATTTTATTAGTTGTAGGACTTTATTGATATTGTTAACATGCCTAATTAACTCTGCATTAACCCAATTCTGTTCAACATCTTTATTAATGACTTAGATGAAGGGTTAGAAGGCACGATCATCAAGTTTGCAGATGACACCAAACTGGGAGGGATAGCTAACACTCGAGAAGACAGGAGCAGAATTCAAAACTATCTTAACAGACTAGAGAGATGGGCCGAAATTAACAAAATGAAGTTCAACAGGGACAAATGCAAGATACCTCACTTCGGCAGAAAAAATGGAATGCAAACATACAGATTGGGGGACGCCTGGCTTGACAGAAGTACGTGTGAAAAAGATCTTGGAGTCCTTGTGGACAACAAGTCAAACATGAGCCAGCAATGTGATGTGGTTGCTAAAAAAAGCCAATGGGATTCTGGCCTGCATAAATAGAGGTATAGCATCTAGATCCAGGGAAGTCATGCTACCCCTCTATTCTGCCTTGGTCAGACCACACCTGAAATACTGTGTCCAATTCTGGGCACCACAATTGAAGGGAGATGTTGACAAGCTGGAAAGCATTCAGAGGAGGGCAACTAAAATGATCAAGGGTCTGAAGAACAAGCCCTATGAGTAGCGGCTTAAAGAACTGGGCATGTTTAGCCTGCAGAAGAGAAGGCTGAGAGGAGACATGATAGCCATGTACAAATATGTGAGGGGAAGTCATAGGGAGGAGGGAACAAGCTTGTTTTCTGCTGCCCTGCACACTAGGACACAGAACAATGGCTTCAAACTACAGGAAAGGAGATTCCACCTGAACATCAGGAAGAACTTCCTCACTGTGAGAGCTGTTTGGCAGTGGAACTCTCTGACCGGAGTGTGGTGGAGGTTCCTTCTTTGGGGGCTTTTAAGCAGAGGCTGGATGGCCATCTGTCGGGGGTGCTTTGAATGCGACTTCCTGCTTCTTGGCAGGGGGTTGGACTGGATGGCCCATGAGGTCTCTTCTAACTCTACTATTCTATGATTCTATGCATGTTTCTCCTCTTCCCTTTTTTCCTGAGACAGTCTCTGTTGCTGCAAGCCATCCACTTTTCCAAATTTCCATTGAAAGTGTTTTCAACAGAGGAAATTTCAACTGCCAAATTTGTGTTTTTCTCATTGAATGGATTGAACAGAATTTGTCTGTGGTTCAAGGACCAATCTAAAGATGAATCAGAGATCAGTTCTGGCCCTGGGCTATTTTTTTATTACTGGCAAAAATAGATAGAGGTTTTATTTTGTATCAGGATCTCAGCAGATGTAATCTCATCCACTAGATACACTTCTGTCACATAACACAAATCCAATGCAAACTGATCATTGTTCAAAGTCCAATCTGTTGCATGGCCAGGGACTGGAACTTGTCTTCTATCATCTGTTTCTGCAATTGGGTTGAAATATGCCAAGATCTTTGTCGTCAAATAAGAATTATCCCAAAGAAATCCTCCTTCAGTTTCACATAGTAGTGTAGTTAACTTAAAATTTCCATTGAGCATATTATTCTTATTCTTATTTATTTCCTGCCTTTCTCCCAATGACAATGTATTTAAGCAATTAGACACAATGCAAATGGCAATTTAAACTGAAAAGGAAAGAAACAATTTATAAATTGACAGATTAAAGCACTAATATGCATTGAAAGACTATATATAATCCCTAAAAAACTTAAAACTCACAGTATTAAAAACCCAAATTAGTCAGTCTGTAAAGGCCTGATTGTACAGAAATGCTTTGACCTTCTGCCAAAAAGGATATCAAATACCTAGACTATTCTAAGCCTCTTTAGGAAGGGAACTACAACATCTGAGTGCAATCATCAAGAAAGCCTTTGTCCTTGCCCTACCAAACAAGCCTCTTGTGGTGGTAGAACAGAAAGATGGCCATATCGAGAAATTCTGGGCACATCCTAGGAGAAAGGATTTTTCAAAATAAACAGGGTTTTATATGCAAAAACTAGCACTTTGAATTGGGTCTCGAAATGGACCAGCAATCAATTGAGCTGTTGTAACAATGGAATTGTGTGCTCTCATTAACCAGACACAGAGCCCTTCCACACAGCCATAGAACCCAGAATATCAAGGCAGAAAATCCCACAATATCTGCTTTGAACTGGGTTATCAGATCCTGCCATATATCCCAGTTCAAAGCAGAAAATGTGGGATTTCATTCAGCTGTGTGGAGGGGGCCCTATCTGACAATTTGACTAAAGATCTTTAGGCCATCTTGGGCCCTTCCAGACAGTCCCAAAACACAGGACCTGTCTCACTTTTATTTGAGGTTTTCAACCAGTGCCTCAGGATGGTTCCAGACAGAGAAGAAGTCCACGCCAACCCGGGTTTAAAAAACCCTGGTCAAGGTAGCATCCTGTCTCCACACCAGCTCAAAAGCCCGCATTTTCAGTGCTGGGTGTCCAGATTTGCGCCTAGAATCTTCCAGGAGAACATCCAGATACCCTAACTCCCTCCCCCAAACCCCTTAAAAACCCCCAAACCCCTTAAAAATAACTTACGGGCCCAGCATTTCCCTGCCAGGACCTATTTTCCTCCTCCCCTGTTCTTCTGGTGCATAATTCCTAAGTGTCAGGAGAGGGCCAGCAGCAGGGAAATGCCCACCCCATAAGTTATTTTCTTTTTAAAAGAGATTTTGGGGGGATTTGGGGAGGGGGTTGGTGCCGTCACCGTTTTCTGGGCTGCATATCTATATATATAAATGAGTTCTGACATCACGGCGACACACTAAACAACACAATCACACACCCCCAACCTCAAAAATAGGCAACACAACCCAAAATCCCCGCTTAAAGGCCAAAACAACAAAATTGAACAAAAAAAAAACAATCACAGGGCCAACAACAGCCCAAAAACCACAACAGCCCCTCTGTGCCTACGCCAACACAGAATCCTATAAACCCTTCCCACACACGCACACATACCCCTTGCCCATGCGCTCAACTTCTCCCTCCACCAGCACTGCCGCCATCTTCCAAAAAAAACACATCATGAACTATTCTACTCTATGGCTCCGGTCACTGGGTGTCGCTGCAGCCGGAGTGGAGGCCGCCCACGCTCCAGCCGGCTTCAAATCCAAAGCGTTGCCTCCCCACTGGCAGGAAGGAAGGCAAGCAGGTGGGAACGCCCTAGCGTGGCTAACATTGGAGACAACAAACATGATCGCAGGAGGCGGAGGCAGCGGCGGGAGCACCAACTACTGGGAAGGTCAGGAGACTTCCGGGGTCGTAAAATATTGACTACTAAAAGGTACACTGTATTCCATAATCTACAACATTGGATAAGCAAAAAATTTACCTAATTGCAACACTCATACTTACCTTCAACAGACATTTTTTTTCTATATTCACAACCTTTACGAAATAATATCCCCTCATAATGCAGCGTGTTAAACAGCTAACCTACTGAACTACTGGACTAAAATGTTACAGGTCTGAATTGGGGGACCACACACAACCCCCACTGTTAACCTCAACTTCTACCAACTCTAAACTTCAAAAACATACAAATAACACTACATGAATAGGTACTCCTCTGCTGACAAGGTAATGGCCCTCCATACAATCATACCACATGACCTTACAGGAGTCTACGGACAACGCCAGGTCTTTGACTTAAAAATACACATAACCACCAACCCCCAAAGTCAGACACGACTCCACTTAATATCAAGGCAAAACCTTTACCCTTTACCATAACTACCACCAATACCTCAATACTTTATTTCCAATACCACCATACTTTGCCACAGCAACGCGTGGCCGGACACAGCTAGTGTTTTATATGTTTGTACCCACTGACTAAAGCATGTATGGGTTGATTTTACAATTGTGCACATTTTCTTTGTGCAGTTTTCATTGTTCTTGAGTACATTTAACCCTTTTTTCTGGAGCACCAGAAAGCTCAGGATAGGCATATTTCCAACCAGAAAACACATCTGCCTCTGTGATCAAGTTTAAAAGGTATGGATAGAGTAAATCAGTTTTAAAAAACTTGATGGAATTAATTTCTTATCTATCCCTAGGGTAAAGACGTAAGAAATCCATGTTTGATTGTTTCAAGGAAGAGAAAAGGAGTGCAAGTTCTAGTTAGTGGACTGCATGAATCTTCTTAAACTCCAATACAATACAGCTTCCTGGAGGCTAAAGCCAGAAGCTTCTTTATGCCAGACTTGAAAGCATGTTATTATGTGTCTTTATCATTTCCATGCCTCCATGAGAAATCTTTTCTAACATAGAGCTCAGACTTTGTATCTGTAAATAGAAAATAAATTGTTAACCATGCAGACAATGGAATATTACGAGAAAGGTGTATCTCTTGATGAAAGAACTCACACTCGGGTTCTGATTAGGAAGTTAGATCATCTCCTAGTCTATATAAATATTATTGAGTGACAGCAAGTACTCCACTCAAGACTGTGAAGAAAAATGCTCATATGAGTAGTGACTTAGAAAAAAGAGGCTCAGGACTTAATGGCTTCCACCTGAGCCATGGTTGATATTGTAAGCAAGACAGCTGTAAAATGGTCAGTCCTGATTCATTAAAATCACTCATTAGAATAGTGGTATAATCTTACTTGAACTTCTGCAGTTCTGGTCAACTATTCTGTTATGTAGGACTTGAATTGTATACTCTTTTTCTGGATTATCCTTATCTTGTTATGTTTGTGCTTTGCTTATTTTTCTTACTCCTGATTGCTTTGATCTTTGTTGGGGAAGTCTGTGGTCTGAATTAACTTACTGGCTTGTAAGAATTAGTTTTGACTTAATGTATCCCCAAACATGCCTTGTCTTGTCAATGTCTGGAGTGACCTGACAACTCTTTAACCCAGGTTCAAATTAGACTTTGATTAGAATTAGATTCTTTAAATCTTAAACTAGAGTGAAACCTTAACTTAAGAGTTTAATTCATTCTGTGACCAAGCTCTTAACTCAAAATGCTCTTATCCCAAAGCAATTTTTAATTGAAATGTTATTAATCTGTTCCAAGCCCCCCAAAAACCCCTCCCCATTTTTGTTACACATTTTTAAATAAGAAAATGTAATTTATAAATAATAAATTATGTATAAATGCACATTCACATATAACAATAATAAAAAAAGAAAGATCAACTTTAAAATGGTAGAAGCACAAAGTTGTGGTAAGGAAGCACATTTGAGGCCACAAAAATGTGTGTTGGCCAGTATGAGAGAAAGGTAAAACCAGAACATTCACATGCAACAGTAAACAAAGGAAGGCCAACTTTAAAATTGTTGAGGAACAAAGTTGTGTCAAAGAACCACATTTGAGGCAACAAAATTTGTGTTGGTCAGTGTGAAATGAGAGCAAGGCAAACAGCATCATTTTCTTTATACTGTACAGTACAGTACTAATTACAACCTCCCTCTCTTTTGCTCTCTTTCTCCCTCTATTCTTGAAGCAAAACATACCAGGAATAAAAAGCACACAAAATGAACTATCACACACTTCTTCAAAGCAGACAGCAATCTCCAAAAACAGAGAAGAGGCAAGCAGGAAGTAGACTCCCAAATTGGAGAAGAGCGTGTGGCATGTAGGCAGAGGCACTGAGACATGAGGCAGAGGCTGCTCCCTTGAAGCCCTTATTCTCATGTGAGTGCTCCCTTTGGCCTGAGTGTGCATGCTCTATCTGGCGTGAACATTCTCTTTGGTGCTGGTGTTCAATTTGGCACTCGCAGTCCATTTGGTGCTCATGTGAGCACTCCCTCTGGGCTACTTGCATGTCAAAACAGACCTCAGATATTAAATCAAAACCTAAGCCGAGCGACAGCCCCTAGGTCAAAACGTACGGATGTTGGGCTGCTCATAAGCTGAGGTTCCAGTGTATGACCTCTATAACCAGAAAAGCATGATCTTGCCTCTTAGGGAAACTGAGTAAATAATTTTGTTTTTGTGCTCCTTCTAACTCAGCAAGGGCTAGGGATATAATTCTTCAGTCCTTTTCTACTTGAAAGAAATGAGTAATGTTAGCAGTAATTTTCTTACTGCTGTAAAAGTATCTTCAAAACCCAAATGTGTCAAAGACTAGTTGTAGCTCATAACTTACTGTACACAAAGTTTGTACCGTAATCTTAGAAGAAAACAGAGGTAAATATTTATTGTGTTGGGAACATTTACTGTGAAGAAAATGTGGTTTGGTGTACAAAATCACTGTAGTTGCAAAATTTTTATGCATAAAGTTTGCAATTTTTTGCACAGGACAGGAAGCAATATTTGCATGCAGGATACAACATTGTTTTTTCTGCACAAAAATGTGAAAACATTTCACAGAAAGAGTCCCCAAATTATTCTGAGGATTCTTCCCATCAGAATTTCCCAGTATTTCTAACATTTTTGAAATACCTTTGTTTATGCTTATCATCATAAATATGCACCCAATTAATATTTATAATTTTAGTACTGCCTAGGGTCATCATTTAATCCTCTGCATACTTTCCATAAAGAAGGACCTGGATGCAAAAGGTTTATACAAACTATTGCTTTCCTTAGTAACAATACTGAATGCAAACTTATTTCAAGCAAAGTCATCAACACAAAACAAGTTTAATGCACATCATCCTCTTGAGAAGACTCATGTTAGTTCTTTTTTTTTAATAGCTTACAAAAGACAACTACCATGATCACTGTTGCGGTTGTTCATGATCTGGTTCCCTTAAATGATTTACTTGATGGTTAACTTCTGAAAATAATTCCAAAAATAATTCTGAAGAAAAGAGGCCTAAATCTTAACTCAACATTCAACCAGTGATTCATGCTTTTGATCTGGGATGGTGATACCTCTCTCCTCACATGAATATATAAGGCTGCAAAAAAGTGACCAGTATTCAAGGAACCAGAAGATGGAACAGGTGAAGAAAAATGGTAGATAACAGAGCAGCTGAGAAAATGTTTCCTCACTTCTGCTGGCTCAAACCATCCCAGCCAACACATGATCACATTTTCTCTCTTTCCCTTCCTTGAAAAGATATAGCAAAATGCTCGAGATATAAGTGGTAAAGATTTGTGAGAAAGTTGATTCATTGTAAAATGAACCTACCTTAACTTAACCCTCAAACTGTACAAAAAACATAAAGATATTTGCAGTCAAAAATCTGTATGTTTTCAGATTTGTGATTCACTTCTTGAAAGAAATAACCCTCAGAAAAAGTATGCAAACTCCAAAATCTGAACAGTAAATAAGGAGCAACACTTTGAAAACAGAAGAATTCCAGACATGAGTAAATCAAGGGCAGCTAACAACTCTGAACAAAGGATTCCTGCAGGCCAGGATGTGAAGCTTGGAAGGCCATTTAATGCTAATCAAGGTGATTAATTATAACATTCACACTGGCCTCCAACAGACAAGAGTTCCTACCCCCACCCAGGACCCTCCACAGATATATAAACCTTCCTTGCTTAATTTCTCCATATACCTCACAACCTCTGAGGATGCCTGCCATAGATGTGGGCGAAACGTTAGGAGAGAATACTTCTGGAACATGGCCATACAGCCTGGAAAACACACAACAACCCTATAATAAATCTTTATTTATATCCCACTTTTTTCCCTGAACAGGAACCAAAGTGACTATATGTGGGAGATATATTGGTCCTTTCTGACTGACCTGCCTATTACAACACCTATAATACATACTCTTTAAGAGAATCAGACTATGTGAGAAGAGATGGACCTGGACACTACAAAACAATAAATAAGACATTAGTTCTTGCAAAGTTTTCAAATTAATGCACCAGAACAAGTTGGGACAAAACGGTTCTATTGGTATATAAAATTCTCAACCATGTATTAAGTCAAAAGATATCTGGTTTCGGGCCTGTTCAATAAGTGGACAATACTATAGGTTTTCTGCTTTAACCACAGATGGTTGTTCTGCATTTTAAACTTTATTTTCTCTAATAATTGAGAATTATTCTGGGGCACATAAAGATGTCTCCAATACACGTTGAAGCAGGGGCACAGACACCAGTGTTCTACAATTTACTGTCACTTTCAGGTGCTCACAGGTATACCGCAGCTGAACATACATAGTCTGTTGTAACTCTGTTACATGGACATTCAGATTTTTTTTTTGTTTGAGCCAAGAGTGTGGAAAGAATGTTTTATTAGAGTTGCTGCATTCACCACTTTCAGGGAACTTTGCCATTCTTAATTTTACCACCAAACTGCACAAATGATTACTGTAAACAAGATGACTCACACAAAAAAATATCCTTTGGAGGAACAAAACAAACTCTTGGTATGATTCATATGGTCATCATTTACATCCAATTTAGGTCAAGTATATTGTCAAAAATCTCTGGATCTTGAAAAATTATGATGAATATCTAATGGCCTCAAAAGGAGATGAAAAAAGCTATATCTCATAAAAGGGCATTGTGGGCTTTTATCAGCACAGACTTACTCTTAACAAAATGGATATATCTGAATTTAAAGAGTGACACATATGAAGTATTTTAAATAAATTAGGTAATAAAAATCTAGGTAATATGGGACTGAATATGTCAACAATCCAGTTTAGGAGCTTTTCATCTCCATTTTCCATGCTCACTGATTGTAACAACTTTAATAAGGGGCGGAGGTAAGGAAAACAGTTGTCTTTGGAGCTTGATTTATGAATCAGTTTGTTGAATTTTCAGATAGTATTCCACGGTGAAACTTAAGTCTAAGATTCTCCCTCCCCACATTACAATTCTCATAAGAGCTTCCAAAATCCATTATATTCACTTTATCTTATATATGATCAAAAGCCAGCATAATTGGCAAATGGGGTTTTAAACTAGGTTGTTCATAAAATGGGTTGATCCAAGTTCCTTTAAAGCTATTATTAGCTGAGCTAAAAAACAAAAAAAAGTAGGTCTTGGGAAAAAATATTAAAAATCAGGGGATGACCCAAACATTATGAAATTTGTTGGGCAAGCAGTGGTAGATGTGTCCTCCAAGTGTGGCCATTTTCAATCTAATAGCCCTGAAATGATGGAAAGGGGAGCCTATGAACCCCCCCCCCATTTCCACCAATGGGGCAGACCTAGCTGCCTTTTTGGGTTTCAGGCCAAAAACATCCATATGGGCACCCACCTGTTTTAGGAGATGCATGAAAATGGGACTGCCCCCCTCCTGGAATCCAGATAGCAGAAACTGCTTGAGGTTCAGCTGAAATGTACAAGCCTAATAGACATTATGCCAAGAAAACTCAGTTTCATTACTTCTGACATTAATTATAAACTCAGATTAGAAAATATGCTATTTGTAACTGATTAATTCATAGAATCATAGAATCATAGAATAGTAGAGTTGGAAGAGACCTCATGGGCCATCCAGTCCAACCCCCTGCTAAGAAGCAGGAAATCGCATTCAAAGCACCCCCGACAGATGGCCATCCAGCCTCTGCTAAAAGCCTCCAAAGAAGGAGCCTCCACCACAGTCCGGGGGAGAGAGTTCCACTGTCGAACAGCTCTCACAGTGAGGAAGTTCTTCCTGATGTTCAGGTGGAATCTTCTGTAGTTTGAAGCCATTGTTCCACGTCCTAGTCTGCAGGGCAACAGAAAACAAGCTTGTTCCCTCCTCCCTATGACTTCCCCTCACATATTTGTACATGGCTATCATGTCTCCTCTCAGCCTTCTCTTCTGCAGGCTAAACATGCCCAGCTCTTTAAGCCGCTCCTCATAGGGCTTGTTCTCCAGACCCTTAATCATTTTAGTCGCCCTCCTCTGGACGCTTTCCAGCTTGTCAACATCTCCCTTCAACTGCGGTGCCCAAAATTGGACACAGTATTCCAGGTGTGGTCTGACCAAGGCAGAATAGAGGGGGAGCATGACTTCCCTGGATCTAGACGCTATACCCCTATTGATGCAGGCCAGAATCCCGTTGGCTTTTTTAGCTGCCGCATCACATTGTTGGCTCATGTTTAACTTGTTGTCCACGACGACTCCAAGGTCTTTTTCGCACACACTGCTGTTAAGCCAGGCGTCCCCCATTCTGTATCTTTGATTTCCATTTTTTCTGCCGAAGTGAAGTATCTTGCATTTGTCCCTGTTGAACTTCATTTTGTTAGTTTCAGCCCATCTCTCTAGTCTGTCTCTCTAGTCTGTAATTGGTTAAAAACTATTCAAAACTTCAAAAGTAAAATGGCTGAAGTTCTGCCCTTTATCGAGATAAGGGAATAATATGTTCAGTTGCACCACAGATCCTAGACCATGGAGATTTTTGCTCTGAGTTAATCACTAAATTTCATACTTCATGAATCTTCTGATCCAGCTTTTGACTAAAATTTTATCTCCATATTATTTCTACATTTTTCACTTGCAAGCCTCTTGTTCCATCAATTATCATTTATTTTATTACTTTATCATTTATTTATCATTTATTTCATCATTTATTTTGTTTGCAGTTTATAAACACAAACACACTTGCACAGGCATGACATACCTAATATTTTTTCTAATTCCAGTATACACAGTAACTGCAATTGCACCACTCACACATATCAGAAAAATATACCAGATCCAAAATAACCTCCAAGAATACAAAATGCTCCCATCCTATTTGCCCAATCATGATTCAGTGAAAAATTGAAAGAAAACAAACCTTGATTTGTGGGAGAATGCAAAGTAGTGGCTACATGGGGGGGGGGGGGGGGGACAAAAACTAGGCAGGAAAATAAATTATTTTATTATTATTATTATTATTATTATTATTATTATTATTAAACTTTATTTGTACCCCGCTAGCATCTCCCGAAGGACTCGATGCGGCTTACAAAGGCCAAGGCCTCAACACACAATATAACAATACAAAACAAAAGGCAAATTAAAAACAATTAAAACAGTATAAACAACAAGCAATAAACAATACGCTAAAACACGATAAAACTGGGTCGGGCCAGAGTAATGGGTACAAGATTAAAAGTGCTGATGTGACAGGTGATATATAAGGCTTATAGGGCAAGTGCAGAGTGCGATATACGATCTAAGTTATAATAAAGTGCTTATGGGACTTGTTATTGGAGGTTTCCTATTAATCTGGGAAGGCACATTGGAACAGCCAGGTCTTCAAGTTCTTTCTGAAGACTGCCAATGTAGGGGCCTGTCTGAGATCCTTGGGGAGGGTGTTCCAGAGTCGGGGGGCCACCACGGAGAAGGCCCTGTCTTGTGTCCCCACCAACCGTGCTTGCGAAGCAGGCAGGATCACGAGCAGGGCCTCTCCAGATGACCGAAGTGAACGTGTGGGTTCATAGACGGAGATGCGGTCACGGAGGTAGGATGGTCCCAAACCGTTCAGGGCTTTGTAGGTAAGCACCTGCACCTTAAACTGGGCTCGCAAAGTAAATGGCAGCCAGTGGAGCTCCTTGAACAGGAGGGTTGACCTCTCTCTGTAAGGGGCCCCAGTTAACATCCTGGCTGCCGCTCGTTGGACCAGTTGGAACTTCTGAGCCGTTTTCAAGGGCAGCCCCACGTACAGCGCATTACAGTAGTCCAGTCTGGAGGTGACCAAGGCATGGACCACCCCGGCCAGATCAGCCTTCGCGAGGTACGGTCGCAGTTGGCGCACGAGTCTCAATTATGCGAAGGCCCTCCCAGACACCGCCGATGCCTGAGCCTCGAGCGTAAGCGATGAATCCAGGAGGACTCCCAGACTGCGGACCTGTGGCTTCAGGGGGAGTGTAACCCCGTCCAGCACAGGTTGCCACCCTATACCCCAGTCAGGTTTACAATCGACCAGGAGGACCTCTGTCTTGTCGGGATTGATCTTCAGCTTGTTCCTCCTCATCCAGATAGACACAGCGGCCAGGCACTCGTCCAGCACCCGAGAGGCCTCCCTGGAATTAGGTGGAAAGGAGTAGTAGAGTTGTGCGTCATCTGCATAGAGGTGACACCCAACTCCAAAACTCCGGATGACCTCTCCCAGCGGTTTCATGTAGATGTTAAAGAGCATGGGAGACAGAATAGAGCCTTGCGGGACCCCACAGCTCAAAGGCCAGGGGTCCGAGCAGGCGTCTCCCAGCTTCACCATCTGGGATCGACCCTCCAGGAAGGATCGGAGCCACGACAAAACCGTGCCCCTGAGACCCATCCCAGAGAGTCGTCCCAGAAGGATACCATGGTCGATGGTATCGAAAGCCGCTGAGATGTCCAAGAGAACCAACAGGGTCACACTCCCCCTGTCCAGCTCTCTACGGAGGTCATCCACCAAGGCGTCCAAGGCTGTCTCGGTGCCGTGACCAGGCCTGAAACGAGACTGTGACTGATCTAGGTAGTTGATGTCATCTAGAAAGCCCTGGAGCTGGGAGGCAACCCGCTCCAGCACCTTACCCAAGAAAGGGAGGTTGGAGATTGGTCTGAAATTGTTCAGCACCGTGGAGTCAAGGGAAACCTTTTTAAGGAGTGGACGAACCACAGCTTGTTTCAGGTAAGATGGAAACCCCCCCTGCTCCAACGATGCATTAATGATCAACACAAACCAATCAACCAGCCCCTCCCTGGCCGATTTAATTAGCCAAGATGGGCAAGGGTCCAGAACCGACGTGGTTGCCCTCACAGCCCCAAGGACCTCCACCACGGTCTCAGGAAGAACAAGCCTAAAAGAATCCCACAAAATCGGACAAGCAGATGCCTCAATCACCTCCCCTGGCACTGTGGTGGAATTGGAGTCGAGCTCAAGGCGTATCTGAGCGAATTTGTCTGCAAAATGGTGTGCGAAATCGCGACACCGAGTTGCTGGGTCGTCAAAAGTCTCCTCCACCACAGGTGGCTGAATGAGTTCCCCAACGACCCGAAACAACTCCGATGATCTATTTGCTGCAGACGCTATACGGGTAGTCATATAGGACTCCTTGGCTGCCCGTATAGCCACGGTATACGCCCTAAGAAAGGCTGTAGCCCGTGCTCGGTCGGATACGTCCCAAGAACTCCTCCAAGTGCGCTCTAGCCCCCTCCTCGTATGCTTCATCACAGCCAGCTCCCCGGCGAACCAGGGAGACGGCTTGTCATGACGCAACGTGATGGGGCATTCGGGAGCGATCGTATCTATCGCCCTGGTCACTTCCCTGTTATAGAGATCGACCAGGACATCGACAGGATTGCCAGGCTCCATAGCAGGAAGGACCCCAAGGTTCCTCAGGAATCCCTCCGGATCCATCAGTCTCCTGGGGCGGACGATCTTAATTTGTCCTTCACCCCTGCGGAGGTTTAGGGTTGCCGAAAGCCTAAAACTGACCAGATAATTATCAGACCATGACACAGGAAGGGTGTTTTGTTCTTCCACTCTGATCATTCCACTGTCCGCCACAAAAACTAGGTCAAGTGTGTGATGAGTCATGGGCCATGTAATCCCATTCATGGCACTGTAGTCCCAGATGAAGAGGAGAACTTGGGTTTTTCACCGTCTCAGTCAGAATTGGAACCTTCCCAGCCAGATCTGGGAACCTTGCACCTGCAAGAGATTTGTCTTCCAGAAGTCTGTCAAACAAGCCCTGAGCCTAAATCTCCTGTGTTTTCTCGCCACGAGTTTTGTAAACAACAGAGAGGAGTTCAAGCGGCCTCTCGCAGGAGTGCTAGGATAGCTGCTAAGAATTTAGCTGATTAAGCCTGTTTTCCATGAGAAACTTTAAGGAGTCATGCATCTGGACTCAGAGATTAGCTTTCGTTTCTGGTTCCCCAGTGAACTGTTCTTTGGTGGGAAAACTAGACCCTATTTAGGTGTTTTACCCACAAAGGGATCTTGCGGAGTCAATTCGTCAGCTACTGGAGTAAGTTGTGTGTGGACAGCGCGCTCCGTTTCCAAGCCTCGTTCCTGTTTCAAGCCTTGTTCCTGATTCCAAGCCTTCGCTCCCGTTTCCAGCCTTGTTTACCTCCACGGACCTTGCCTTGTTTTCCAGGACTCAGCCTTGCCTTGTTTCCCGGGTTTTGCCAAGTAATTCCACGGACCTTGTTCTCTCTCCTCGTTCCTTGTTGCCTTGTATCAAGCCTTGTTTCAAGTTATTTCCTAGCCTTGCTCAAGTTCATGGACTAAAGGACCTTGTCATCTCCCCTCACTTTGCCTGGCAAAGTGAGTGTTTCGGTTATTGGATTACAACTTTGGACCTTAATATTTCATATTGGACATTGTTTTCTTGGACTAATTTTGACCTTCCCTGAAAGGTCTACTTCTGGACTATTTCATACACTTGCTTTTATTAACTTTATATATTTCCTTAATAAAGATATTAGATAGAATCTGGCCTCTGTGTATGGTTATTGGTGCTCTTCAGCCTGGGTCGTGACAGTTTGACTCCGCCACCCTAAGCACCAATTAACCTAGGCCAGAATGTCTACCGGAGCCGGACCGGGAGGCCAGCCACTCAGCTACACCATCGACAAGGAGGAAGTGGATCGCATCCGTGATAAGCTCAATGCGCAGGAGGGAGAAATAAAGGGATTGAAGGAACGCGGAATCCGTCTCCCGGCCCTGGCGTTGCCAACCAAGTTTTCTGGAGAAGCTTCTAAGGTTCACGTTTTCCGTCGCCAATGCCAGGCTTATCTAGAGGCCCGCAATGCCGAGTTTCCCCAAGAAGACATCAAAGTGGCGTGGATCTACAGCCTTTTAGACGGGCCAGCGGCCAACTGGGCGACGGCACTGTTCGACCAAGTTTCCCCACACCTAAGATCAGCGCAACACTTCTTGGATCACATTAAGGCGACTTGGGGGATCGAAGACAATTTGGAGGCAGCCGGCCATAAACTCCGGCGCCTCTCTCAGGGGGACAGACCCTTGTCCCAGTACATAGCCGAGTTCCGAGTGCTGGCCCACAGCACCGGATGGAATGATATAGCCCTCAGAGGACAATTTCGGGAGGGTCTCAACATCGAGATGTTGGAGGAAATTTCCAAGGTGGATCCCCCCCACTCTCTTGAAGCACTCATTGATCAATGTTTACGAGCTGAAGTCATGCTTGCCAACAGAAAACAATGGGTCCGAGGCCAGAGCGGTAGAGCTGGGGTGAAACCTCCCGCTCCCACCAGCGTCCAGCCGCGTCCAGTATGGAGACCCCCACCACCAGCCCCATACCCCAGGGGGAGCGAGGAGGTGCCGATGCAGTTGGGCAATGTGCGTCCCAGGTTAGATGCCGCCGAGAAGGCCCGCCGCCAACGCCTAAATCTCTGTTGGTACTGCGGGAACGGGGGCCACTTCGCCAGAGAGTGCCCAGCCAAAGGGAAGCCCGCCGCCCGTCTGGCGGCGGCGTCCTCCACGGAGACGAAGGCGTCTGAGGCGGCTGGCGCACAGCCGGCGGGGGAAGCCAGCGACCGGGCGTAGAGAGGCTCGCCAACCCGGTCAAAAAACCCACTCAAGAGCCGCCAACCAGGGTCCTATTTCTTCTAGTGGTCACCTTGTGGTCAGCAAAAAAGGGGCCAGTCATGGTCCATGCCATGATAGACTCAGGAGCCACAAACAATTTCATTGATAGAGAGTATGCCGACTCTCTGGGATTACAATACCATGACTTCAAGAATGCCCGTGTGGTGCAAGCCATCGATGGCCGCCCCCTCAAGACGGGTCCCGTAAGCCAGTGGTCGGAACCCACCAGAATGTGGATAAGGGAACATATGGAAGAGATTTCCTTCTTTGTTACCGAGGTTCCCCATTTCCCTGTGATTTTGGGAATTCCATGGCTGACACTTCACGACCCAAGCATCTCCTGGTCCAACAGAGAACTGCAGTTTGCTTCAAAATATTGCCAAAACCATTGCCTTGTAGCCAAGGTCTGCCATGCCACAGACACTGAACCCATTATCACCTTGCCCAAGAAGTACTCAGAATATTGGGATGTATTCAATGAAAAAGAGGCCGAGAGATTACCCCCACATAGACCTTATGACTGTGCCATTGACTTGGTGGAGGGGCCCCCGATCCCGCGAGGACATCTCTACTCCCTGACTGAACCGGAGCAAGAAGCTCTCAGGGAGTTTATAGAGTCAAACCTTCGCAAGGGATTCATCAGACCCTCTCAATCCCCAGCCGCTTCCCCAGTGATGTTTGTGAAAAAGAAATCCGGGGAATTACGCTTGGTGGTGGACTATAGAGCATTGA
Source organism: Anolis carolinensis (assembly GCF_035594765.1). Taxonomy (NCBI): domain Eukaryota; kingdom Metazoa; phylum Chordata; class Lepidosauria; order Squamata; family Anolidae; genus Anolis; species Anolis carolinensis. The sequence goes on from NC_085843.1 coordinate 92,048,318, forward strand.
ACAATATCACTAAGCGGAACAGCTATCCCCTGCCCTTAATCTCGGACCTACTAGACCGACTTCGAGGAGCCAAGGTCTACACCAAGCTGGATCTTCGGGGGGCGTATAATCTAGTTCGCATCAGAGAAGGGGACGAGTGGAAGACCGCCTTCCAGACTAAATTCGGATTATTCGAGTCCCGAGTTATGAATTATGGATTATGTGGAGCTCCCGCAACGTTCCAACATTTTGTCAATGACATCTTTCAGGATTATCTAGATCGGTTCTTGATCATCTACCTGGACGATTTTTTGGTGTTTTCTAGATCACAATCAGAACATGAGAACCACGTCAGAATGGTGTTACAACGATTGCGAGATCATGGACTTTATGCCAAGCTGGAAAAATGTGCTTTTGATCTACAAGAGGTAGATTTCCTGGGGTACCGCGTCTCGCCACTAGGGCTCTCCATGGACCCGGCAAAGGTTTCAGCAGTATTGGAATGGCGGGCGCCCACCAACAAGAAAGAGGTGCAACGATTCTTGGGGTTCGCGAACTACTATCGCAAGTTCATTCCAGACTTTGCCCGCTGGTCTGACCCAATCACCAGCTGCATCCGTGGGAAACAGCCCTTCCGCTGGACAGATCAAGCAGAGAAAGGGTTCCAGCAACTAAAGAAATTATTCACGTCCCAGCCAATCCTTCAGCATCCAGATCCTGAAACCCTTTTTGTCGTGCAGGCGGACGCCTCCGATGTGGCAATTGGGGCTGTACTCCTACAACCGGTGGGAGATCATCTTCATCCTTGTGCCTTTTATTCCCGTCAATTGACCGCACCAGAGAGAAACTACACCATTTGGGAAAAGGAACTATTGGCCATAAAGGCAGCCTTTGAAACTTGGAGACATTGGTTAGAAGGGGCCAAATTTCCCATTGAAGTCCATACTGATCATCGGAATCTAGAGCATCTAAGAACTGCCTGCAAGCTAAATCAGAGGCAACAACGCTGGGCTTTATTCTTTGAACGTTTTAACTTCCAAATTCATTATGTAACCCCAGCCCAGACCAAGCAAGCAGATGCTCTGTCACGAAAACCGGAATACGCTGCAGGGAGCAAGGAGACCTTTGAATCTCAGCTGCTACAACCCGAGAACTTTGCCACGCTCACAGTGGGAAACACCAAATCCACTCCCATTGAATCAACTCCCTCTACTCCAGGGCCCCTTTGTGCTCAGGAAATCAGGGCCAGCCAGCAAGTAGATGCCTGGGCACAGGACCAACTTCGCCAAGGACTACATTTTCCCTTTTCGCTTAAGGATGGGCTACTTTGCTATAGAAATCATGTTTACATCCCCCCAGGACCGGGCAGAGAAAAGGCACTTCGTCTGTGTCATGACTGCAAGCCAGCACGGCATTTCGGACTATTCAAAACTATGCATTTGATCCTAAGAGATTTCTGGTGGCCCAAGATCCGCAAGGATGTGGAAAAATATGTCAACACCTGCCCAGTATGCCAGCGCTCCAAGACAAGAAGGGAGAAGCCCTCAGGGCTTCTGCATCCCCTCCCTACCCCATCCCACCCATGGGAAATAATCTCTGCGGATTTTATCACTGATCTACCACCTTCCTGTGGATTCACCACAATCCTAGTGGTGGTGGACCTTTTCACCAAGTTAGCCCATTTCATTCCCTGTGAAGGCCTTCCCACGGCCAAAGAGACTGCAGATCTATTCCTCCAACATGTTTTCAGATTGCATGGATTGCCCAAGAGTTTGGTCACAGACCGTGGGTCCCAATTCACCTCTCGTTTCTGGAAAGCACTACAAAAACTATTGGGCATAGACTCTCGTTTATCTTCGGCTCATCATCCCCAAACAGATGGGCAAACTGAGCGCACCAATGCCACTTTGGAACAATACCTTCGCTGTTATGTGAACTACCAACAGGACAATTGGGCTTCCCTGTTATCGTTGTCAGAATTTGCCTACAACAATGGGGTCCAGGCTTCTACTAAAGAAACCCCGTTCTTTGCAAACTACGGCTTCCATCCACGTTTCTTTCCTCCTGTCATTGAAACCTCAGAAGTTCCCGCAGCAGAGGACTGGCTGCAGGAACTCACAGCGGTGCAACAACTCTTGCTCCAGCAACTAGACCAAGCCAAGGAGGACTATAAACGTCACGCGGACAAACATCGCCAGCCGGGCCCCGAAATCAAGGTAGGAGACCGGGTTCTTCTGTCCACTCGCTTTTTGCCCTCCCATCGCCCTTGCCGGAAGTTAGATGCCCGTTTCATTGGCCCCTATCCAGTGGTGGCGCAACTTAACCCCGTGACTTTCAAACTCCAACTTCCGCGCTCAATGCGCATTCATCCAGTGTTCCATCGCTCCCTACTCCTTCCGGCGGATGGTGCGCGCCCTGATACAGACCGGCCGCCCCCCCCTCCTGTTTGGGTAGATGGAGAGGAGGAGTTTGAGGTTCAGGACATTTTGGATTCTCGCTTTCACCGCCGCCGCCTACAATATCTCATTGACTGGGTGGGTTTTGGCCCCGAGGAACGCTCTTGGGAAGACGCTTCCACAGTCCATGCTCCTGATCTAACCCGCCGCTTCCATCAGACCTATCCCGCCAAGCCGCGGCCTCGCGCCTCGGGGAGAGAGTCCCAGTTTGAGAGGGGGCTTGAGGAGGGGGATAGTGTGATGAGTCATGGGCCATGTAATCCCATTCATGGCACTGTAGTCCCAGATGAAGAGGAGAACTTGGGTTTTTCACCGTCTCAGTCAGAATTGGAACCTTCCCAGCCAGATCTGGGAACCTTGCACCTGCAAGAGATTTGTCTTCCAGAAGTCTGTCAAACAAGCCCTGAGCCTAAATCTCCTGTGTTTTCTCGCCACGAGTTTTGTAAACAACAGAGAGGAGTTCAAGCGGCCTCTCGCAGGAGTGCTAGGATAGCTGCTAAGAATTTAGCTGATTAAGCCTGTTTTCCATGAGAAACTTTAAGGAGTCATGCATCTGGACTCAGAGATTAGCTTTCGTTTCTGGTTCCCCAGTGAACTGTTCTTTGGTGGGAAAACTAGACCCTATTTAGGTGTTTTACCCACAAAGGGATCTTGCGGAGTCAATTCGTCAGCTACTGGAGTAAGTTGTGTGTGGACAGCGCGCTCCGTTTCCAAGCCTCGTTCCTGTTTCAAGCCTTGTTCCTGATTCCAAGCCTTCGCTCCCGTTTCCAGCCTTGTTTACCTCCACGGACCTTGCCTTGTTTTCCAGGACTCAGCCTTGCCTTGTTTCCCGGGTTTTGCCAAGTAATTCCACGGACCTTGTTCTCGCTCCTCGTTCCTTGTTGCCTTGTATCAAGCCTTGTTTCAAGTTATTTCCTAGCCTTGCTCAAGTTCATGGACTAAAGGACCTTGTCATCTCCCCTCACTTTGCCTGGCAAAGTGAGTGTTTCGGTTATTGGATTACAACTTTGGACCTTAATATTTCATATTGGACATTGTTTTCTTGGACTAATTTTGACCTTCCCTGAAAGGTCTACTTCTGGACTATTTCATACACTTGCTTTTATTAACTTTATATATTTCCTTAATAAAGATATTAGATAGAATCTGGCCTCTGTGTATGGTTATTGGTGCTCTGCAGCCTGGGTCGTGACAGAGTGTGTGTCCAGCCTGATGGGTAGGACCAGCTATAATTTGTGATAGCCCCATGGTCATCATGGCGGCCATGAAATCCTGAGCTGCACCAGTCAAGGGGGTCTCAGCATGAATGTTAAAGTCTCCCAGCACCACCAGGCGCTGGGAGACCAAGGCCGAATTGGAGACCACCTCTGCTAGCTCAGTCAGGGAAACTACTGGGTCGCGGGGTGGGCGGTACACCAGCAGAAACCCCACGCTATCACGGTTCCCCACCCTCAGGTGGACGCACTCAAACCCAGATGCCTGCGGAACAGAGCATCTGACCGCGGCGATGGATTGCCAATAGACAACTGCAACCCCTCCTCCGCGCCCCCCTAGCCTGGCCTGCTGATGCACTCCGAAGCCTGGTGGGCACAGCTGAGTGAGATTTACTCCCCCCAGCTCGTCCAGCCAGGTCTCGGTAATGCAAGCCAGATCCGCCCCCCCATCCAGGATCAAGTCCTGAATGGCAGCGGTCTTACCATTGCCGGATCTGGCGTTGATCAGCAACGCCAAATCAAATGAGAAATCTGGAGTGAAGCAGAAACACAGAAGAGAAAGAGGTATTACATTGTTGTATGCCTGGGTTAATTCCGGGTTGTGCAGTTTTCACACTGAAGGAAAGGCAGTTCACAGTATGACATTTTGTTGCATACTACATTGGAAATATTCTATATCCTTAAATGTGTATTCTAGTCCAGTTAACTGGCCACCAGCACTGAAGTTGCATGAGTCACAAAATCAACTGTCAGGCTCATACTCAAAGTTTCCAAAGATGTAAAATAAATATTCAATGAAGAAATAACCACTAGTATCCAACTCAACACATGTTGTGTTATAATTTTTCACAATAGTTATGATTTGATGTGTCTACAGTCTACTAATGTCCAAAGAAAAGCTAAATGACTCTTCTTGAAGCAAAAATATCTGAGCATAGAGCATCAAGGGCATATAGAATGGAAATGGAAAATGCTGCTTTCTGAAAACAAAAAGGCATAAAATAGTATGTGGATGAAAACACATCCACGTAATTTCCCATAACTACATAGTACTTAACACATTTGTTTAACAGAAAATGAAATGATTCTCATTCCAAAAATTCATAAGACACCAACAAAGAGACCTTGCCCCATTGTATGCACTCCACATCATTACAGGCTAATACCATAACAGAAAGGCTTAAATCACAGCTGGGCAAAAGAAAGTAAAGGTCACATTGCATAAATATGCAATGAATATTTACATAATTAGTTTACCATGTGAAGTAAAATTGGAATATCTGGGGCCCTAGCATACCATTTTGTAAGCAAGGATAGTAAGTAAAATATGATTTCAAGGATATTATCAGAGTTTATGAAGTGAGTAGTTCAGCTCATATTACCTCTTCCCCCCATTATTTGATAACATAAAAGAATCTATCATGGTTCAGCAGAACACAGAACCTTTATTGGCAGCAAGTGAAATTAAGCATCAGACTCTAAGGGACAAAACATATATGATATGGAGTTTTAGAGCATATTCTGTGTGTGTGGTGGTGGTGGGGGCATATAGGCAAGAGAAGAGAAAACAGCCTATATGGCTATATTCTGAATTGAAAACCCCATAGAAAAGAAACAGAAGATTCTGAACGATTTTATTCCTAGTGTTTTTCTACAGAACATCATTCCTCTCAATGTTATATAGTCCATATGAGGTGATGGATAGAAGTACTTGCATCTTTCTTCTTTGTGCCCTCCTTCCAATTTATAGAGAAGCAAATTCACAATTGTCATTTGAAAAACCATTTAAACAGATGATGCACTTGAATACCTAATTAATAGACATGTAATTAGGATGAGTCTCTTTTGTGGAGAGGAAAAGTGGAGTGGTAATAATAATATCAATAACAACAACAACAACAACAACAACAACTCATTTATATAAGGTAAGCTGTATTTTAGCAGTTAGTTTTCTATATATTGGGCCAATGAAATCTATCTATGGGACTGACTATATATCTGCTGTCCAAACTTTACTTAAATGTTTAGTAGCTGCAACACTAACTCATGGTAATGACCTTTAATAAAGTTCCAATAACACAATCTGCAAAACAAATGTAGCAAATTGGTAGGGAAAAATTATAAAATAATGTGAACATTGGTAAACATGGCCATTTGTCAACTGATTTGTAAAATCAGTTTTGTAAAATTGCATCTTTAATAACACCCAGGTACTTTAAAATTAAAGCACACATCACAATAATTACACTCTACCTGTTTCAGTGATCAGAAGAGGTATTTAATAGTACCTGTTTGGCAGTTGAGAAATCCATACAACATACCTATATGCACTAGTACTTGTTAAGCAAGACAATACATAAATTGCTGTAATTCTTAATGGAGTGGACACTGAAAAAGCAATAAGGTTTCACATTTATTATATCTTCAGAAAAGCATATCAAATAGCTAAGCTGTGAACACCTTTCTATTATTCCTGTCAGGTGCTCAAATCAATGTTTGCAATTTATGGATGTTTTGCTCAGTTTTATCCTCTTTTTCCACATTTCATAATGCTTGAGAAAATGGAATCATAATGGATTAGTCTGAGAAGTAGTTTGTCTTCTTTCACTGTCTTAAGGGACCTCTACAAATATTGTCTACATGGGCGAATAAAATGTATAATTATATTTACTTATATTTTCATCCAAGGTTGACCTTTAATGGGCCTGGAAGTGTCTCAATGATCCCTAAGGGCCCTTCCAGACATGCTTCCACCTCCACCTTAACCACAGACTTTACCTCAAGAGGTGGCTACATACCCTCCCTGGTCAGTCAGAGGTTGACCCAGAAGGGCATCCAGTCCCCATCCTCCCATTTCCCCCCCCCCAAAAAACTGTGGAGGGGCAACATGGGCCCCTCCAGAGAGCTCTCCTGATTCCTGAAGATGACACATAAGAAAAGAGGAGGGTAGATCCTTTCTCCCCACCTCCTGATGTATCATTTTCATGAGTCAGGAGAACTCTCTGGAGGGGCCTATGTTGCTGGCAGGTGCCCCAGATATATATATATATATATATATATATATATATATATATATATATATATATATATATATATTTGTGGGAAGGGAAATGAAGGACTGGGAGGGGAGAGGAGGGTGTCATCCCACTCCTTTGGGCTCTTTGAGTTTGAAAAATCTGGATTGCTTAAGGTCCAAATCTTTCCAGGTGTTCAATTAATCTGGAATAAACTGGTATATCCCAGTTTACTCTGGATTAACTTAGTTTTACCTGCGGCATCACTTGGATGCTTCAGATAAAAACCAAGACAGGTCTTGGATAAAAGGCCTATTTGGAAGGGCTGTAAAAGGACATAGAAGGACTGAATCAATTGCCATGAGTAAGCAGTGTTCCTATGTAGTTACTGTGGTCAAAATGCGAATAATAATAATATAATAACTTTATTTTTATACCCCGCCCCATCTCCCCGAAGGGACTCGGGGCGGCTTACATGGGGCCTGGCCCGATAAAACAAACAAATAACATTAACAAAGCAATAAAACAATTATCCCAGTAAAAAACATCAACATCAATAAAACAATCATTAAGATCAACAAGCAGGATACAGTATTAAAAACAGGGGAAATCGCCAACATGAATAGGGATCATATCATTCAATAACATGACAAAGCATTTATTTAGGATCATCATCTAAATTTCTTAATATTTTATACAAGTAGCTACATCCAAGTAATAAGAGCCTACATTAACAAGAAACCTAAAGAAACCAATGAAAGCTAGTGTGCTTCATGCCCATTTTAGAAATGTCTACTCTGATTATATATGTCTTATATGCATCATTTTTGGATTCCTGTAAAATGCTTTATTTGTAGCTGAATTTAAAGAGACTTTGAAACCACAATGATCCAACACCTAGTTTGATCTCTCAAGCCACATAAGGCTTGTAAGTTCCAGTAGGCCTGCCTAGGCTCTGAGGGGCACTTGTCTTGATCTTGTCATTTTCAGAGATATAATCATTGGTATGAGAGAGGGTTTTTTCATGATTACTTCAAGATTGTGATATTGTCTACCAAGGAAGTACAATATCCTATTTGGAGAAGCAGGGGTGGCCTTAGTTATAAGCGAGCTACACTTTTGTGGATGGCGCCAATCCCCTAGGGGTGCTGTTGAGGCGCTCCCTGTTCAGCGCCCAGAGAGAGAGAGAGAGAGAGAGAGAGAGAGAGAGAGAGAGAGAGAGAGAGAGAGAGAGAGAGAAGCAGGCAAACAAAAGTTTACTTCTCTGCCTCAGAGCCACCTCTGCCTCTGACTAAATCCCCAGCCAGATGCTCAAGAGCGAGAGCAGCATCCAAGCCTGGGAGAGAGTCTCTTGCTGCCACCGCATTTGCCTTTCCTACCCAGTTCCTCCCACTTCCCTCCTTTGACTCTCTCGAGCCCTGTGAGTGAGTCTGTATGTCTCCCTCTTCCCCTGGCCAAAGTCCGTGGGGTCCTAATGCCCTCCCTCCCCTCCTCTTATTGCCAGTTTTTTAAAATTGTCTTGGGTACCTAGCGATTCCTGGGTTATTTGTAAGGGGCATTGTTTGTTTTTTGGAAGTTAGGGTAGGTAATATCATATGTCACATGAGGCACCTTCCGTACTGCCCCTATATCCCAGGATTTGATTCTGTACACTGCCAAATAATTTGTGATAAGAAGAAAATCTAGGATCAGATCCTGGGAATTAGGGCAATGTAGATCCAGCCTGAATCCCCTTCCACACTGCTGCTATATCCCAAGATCTGATCCCAGATTATCTGCTATAAACTGGATTATATGACACTACACTGCCAGATAATATGGGATAAGAAGATAATCTAGGATCAGATCCTAGGAATTAGGGCAGTGTAGATCCAGCCTGAGTCCCCTTACACACTGCTCCTATATCCCAGGATCGGATCCCGGATTATCTGCTTTGAATTGGATTATATGAGTCCACACTGCTAGATAATTTGAGATAAGAATTTAATCTAGGATTAGATCCTGAGAATTAGGGCAGTGTAGATCCAGCCTGAATCCCCTTCCACACTGCTGCTGTATCCCAAGATCTGATCCCAGATTATCTGCTATGAGTCTACCTTGCCAGATAATATGGGATAAAAAGGTAATCTAGGATCAGATCCTGGGCATTAGGGCAGTGTAGGAGAATCGGGACCCCTCTATCCCAGTTGCATGTTAGAGAGATCAAGTCCCCTCCCCTCCTGCCAATCTATGCTGAGTCCCCTTCCACACTGCTGCTATATCCCAAGATCTAATCCCAGATTATCTGGTATGGACTGGATTTTATAAGTCTACACTGCCAGATAATCTGGGATAAGAAGATAATCTAGGATCAGATCCTGGGAATTAGGGCAGTGTAGATCCAGCCTGAGTCCCCTTCCACACTGCTGCTATATCCCAAGATCTTATCCTAGATTATCTGCTCTGAACTGGATTATATGAGTCTGCATTGCCAGATAAACTGGGATAAGAAGATAATCTAGGATCAGATGCTGGGAATTAGGGCATAGATTCAGACTGAGGCTCTTTCCACACTGCTGCTGTATCCCAGGATCTGATTCCAGATTACCTCCTTTAAACTGGATTATATGAGTCTATACTGCCAGATAATCCAGGATAAAATAATCTGGGATCAGATCCTGGGATATAGGGCAGTGTAGTTCAAGCCTGAGGCCCCTTCCACACTGTTCATATATCCCATGATCTTATCCCAGATTATCTTCTTGATAAGGCCAACTGCTTAATCAATAAATTGTTGTTGTTGTTGTTCTTATTCCAGATTATATGGCAGTGGAAACTCATAATCCAGTTTAAATCAGATCATCTGTAATCAGATCCTGGGACATAAGGCAGCACAGAAGGGGTCTGATTTCCATTATTAATTCCAATGGGTTTAAGATGTGGGAAAAACAACCTCAATTAACGTATCAATTTTTAAGTGTGTATACCTTTTTTGGGCCACCGTGTTTAGAGCAAGTTCAGATGGAAAGTGGGGCTCTTAATACAGGAGGATTAAAGGCATCATAATCTATCCACACTGACAGTTTCAAACCAGTATTGTAAGGGGGAAATGTAGAAAATCCTGGAACAAATTGGAAGCTTGGAAGAGGAGGGAATTGCACCAATCACAGAACCTTGTTCCATGTTAAGGAGTTTGCTGGAGTTCTCAGGAGTTTGTAGGAAGCTACATGTAAAGGATCATCCTAGATTGGCAGGAGGGGAGGGGACTTGATCTCTCTTCCATGCAATCAGGATAGGGGGTCCCAATTCTCCCCATTTGCATTGATCAACTAACCTGAATTCCCGGCTGTATGCAGCTGATTGCTGTAGGTTTTTTGGACTGTATGGCCATGTTCCAGAGGCATTCTGTCCTGACGTTTCACCCACATCTATGGCAGGCATCCTCAGAGGTTGAGGTCTCTTGGAGACTGGAGAAGAACCTACAGCCCGAAAAACCTACAGCAATCCAAAAAACACACTGCTTTCTCAAAATGTTAATTGTTCCTCCCCCCATTAGTGTTTTTTTGTATTGACTCTTGTTTTCCAAAGTTTTAATTTGTATTTATTTTACTCTTGGTAACATACTCTTGGTACATCTTAGGACCTGATTGGTTTTGTGCGGGGGGGGGGGGGGATATTGTTTGCTTATACTTGAAAATTACCTAGGGCTGGCTCTGTGGAGAAGGCTTCTTCAGTCAAGAAAGAAGAGAAGAGCCAAGATAATAAGCTTAAAAAGAAACCAGGAGATTAGCAATCCTGCCCAGGAATTGGTGCCTGTACTCTTCCATATAGAACTTGAAGGGAGGGAGCTGTGGGCTTTGGAATATAACAGAATAAAATAGCAACAACAAAAACATAGGGAACACCATAGTGTCTCTGGAAGAAAAGAACTTAACTTTGTGGATTACAGCTAGCTATGAATTAACAGAAGCAAAATTATTGCTCTTCCTGCTCTATCCCCCAACAAACTCCAAAGTGTTAGTTTGGCATTACATGACATCATAGAATCATAAAGTTGGAAGAGCTCACATGGGCCATCTAGTCCAATCCACTGCCATGCAGGAAAAGTATAATCAAAGTACCCTTGACAGATGACCACCCAACCTGTTTTAAAACATCACCGCTGACCTTTTGGTTTACTCCCTTGTTATTCCCTTCAGTGATTTCTAACTGGTTTTTGCCACATGATTAAATTGCCTTTCATGTTTAAGCAGTTTGCTCTGGATTCTTGGGGAAAATGTGGAGTGACCCACAACTTTTAAAATGTGGTTCAAGGCTGTGTCAAGCACCCTTGGCCTATGTTAACTAACATTAGCTCTGTATGTCATTCAGCTGCCATTGATCTCCTCCTCTATGACAATTTTTTAATATTCATTCCATGCCTATTTTTCTTCTTCTTTCCTAGGATGTTTTCTAGATAGAGTCCAACGGATCCCATCAAATGATGCGTAGCTACTTCTGGTGGGACTGTATAGGAAGCATCCTGGCAGCATTCTAGGAAGCTGCGCAGAAAACACGGGAGGCTTTCAGTGTTCTATTAGATATAATAGGGACAGCATGGGGAGAAGCCGAGCAGTGACGCTTCCCCTGTGGGATGGGGAAAGGGTGATGTGGGCCATGCGGGGCATGGGGCAACTGGTTCCCAGGCTGCCCACCATATTTTCCCCACTACCCAACAAATGCCCCACTGTTCTTCAGCTTCAGTATCTCAATCTGAGTAGGTCCTATATAATCTCTGATGGAATAAGTCTACTCACAACTTCTGCAAAATCTTATAGCTCTTGAAATGTGGAATGTGAATATAGGATTGTACTGTAAATATCATAATCAAAGGTTCAACCAAGAAAGGTTTTAAAGTCCAAACTATATTGGACATTGATTCAAGTTTAGTTTCTTCCTGAGGCCCCATTTCATCACAAATACAATCACAAATATGGTAATATGCCTTTGAAGGCACACATGGGTGACAAAAGCTTATTAAACAATTTTATTTACATAGTTTATTTACTGCAAATACTTTTGCAACCCCCCACCCCAGCTGGTTCTTCCCCATTAGACAAACTGGTTAAGGTGACATAGGAATTATCCAATAATTTTCAAAATATGACTTCTGAGTTAAATTATATATCAGGATGATTGAGACCCTACATTTATGTGTATTTTTTTCCTTTTGACTAGAGGTCAGCATAAGTCAATGCACACATGTATAATTCAAGAAATGACAAGAACTACAACAGAAATACAGAGAGCTCACAGCTCTCTTCTAAAGGGTATGCAACTGTAATTTTGTCACCAGGTACTAGCATCAAAGAGATCTCTGAAGAGGAGATCCTGTCGATAGGATTGTGACAAGTCTAGTGATGAATCCAAACTGCTGAATATATGCTAACTTTGCTCTTTACTGTTACTGGTTTCAGTCATGAAAGATTAATGTATAATTTTTATAGTACAAGACATCACTGCATATAATAAAAAACCTAAGCAATATATATTATTTTGTTGTTGAAAGCTTTCATGGCCAGAATCACTGGGTTGCTATGAGTTTTCTGGGCTGTATGGCCATATTCCAGAAGAATTCTCTCGACATTTCACCCACATCTCTGGCAGGCATCCTCAGAGGTTGTGAGGTCTGTAGGAAGCTTGGCCAGTGAGGTGTATAGATCTGTGGAATGTATAGGATGGGAGAAAGAACTCTTTTCTGAGGCAAGTATGAATGTTGCAATTAACCACCTTGATTAACATTGAGTGGCCTTGCAGCTTCAAAGCCTGGCTGCTTCTACCTGGGGGGATCCTTTGTTGGGAGATGTTAGCGGGCCCTGATTGTTTCCTGTCTGGAATTTCCCTGTTTTCTGAGTGTTGTTCTTTATTTAATGTCCTGATTTTAGAGTTTTTTAAATACTGGTTGTCAGATTTTGTTCATTTTCATGGTTTCCACCTTTATGTTAAATTGTCCACATGCTTGTGGATTTCAGGGGCTTCTCTGTGTAGTCATCAGATATCTGAAGAGCTGCAAGACCAGGAACAAGCCACGATAGTAAAGACAAAGATCCACCGAAAGGAAAAGTGTTCTTACCATACACCAAGGGAACCACTGGCTGCATAGGGAAGCTGATGAAGAAGCACAGCCTACAGACTATCTACAGACCCACTGAGAAAATCCAACAAATTCAGCAAAGGACAAAAGGGATTCTCACACCTCTGCAGGAGTCTACCATATATACCATGCAGCTGTGGATAAGTCTACATAGGGACCACCAAATGCAGCATTGCCAAAACATGAATCAAGGAACATGACAGGCACTGCAGACTAAATCAGCCACAGAAGTCAGCCAGAGCAGAGCACTTCATGAACCAACCTGGACACAGAATATTATTTGAGAACACAGAAATGCTGGACCACTCTCACAACCACCATGTCAGACTACACAAAGAAGCCATTGAAATCTACAAACATGTGGACAATTTCAACAAAAAGGAGGAAATCATGAAATGAACAAAATGTCTTGGTCTTCAAATAGCATAACATAGCATAGCACAGCATTTAATCACAAGAGATAATTGAAAAGCTGCTTTAAGTATTAACATTTTTTCCAACATGATGGTGGCACAGTGTGGCCCATAGATTTCATGGATCCTTGGAGCAATATAATTAATATGTATTTTCTATATAATGAACCATTATACCTATCATCAGTTCACAGTCATGTAAACGAAGAACCAAATTAGAATCCTAGATTTTGAACAATTCATACAAAGGGGAGGAGGGAGGAAAGGTGGGATGAATAGATAGATAGGTAGATAGATAGATAGATAGATAGATAGATAGATAGATAGATAGATAGATAGATAGATAGGTAGATAGATAGACAGACCAGACTTGGTGTGTAAGACTAAGTAAGATATAAAGATCTGCACAATCAAGAGCACCTTTCCAAAAGGATGAATAAAGGCATGCTATGCCTCCCCTTAACATTCTACTTTTCTCCTGTGTGAAGTACACCATTTTTACATCCTAAAGGGGAAAAAAATTCCTTGAAGTGATCTTTGAAATTAAAGGACAAAATCCCACATTTTTCCTCTTACTAAATGTATCCTTTCTGTCCTTATTGCTAAAGTCCTCTATAATTTACTGTTTCTCATTTTACTTTTATGAAAACTATTCCTTGAAAGTCACATAAAATGGATGTTCGTGGTTCTTTCAATTTTTTCTGAAGAAGTTTTAATAAGAGGTGTTTATTGGAATGTAATTTTCTTTGCATTTGGTAAAGATATTTATCTTTTTCTTCATTTTTATGGAGAAACACGTAGACAGAATCAAAGGAATGATTTGCATCCTTTGGGGGAAGCACTGTTTCTGGGACTACACAAACCAATCTCATCTAAATGTAAAACTCTGCTTCTAATCCCTTAGGAAAAACTCTTACTAGCATTCAGTAGTGTCACTCTAACTTAAATGCTATTTAAAATCTGCTACAGTGCATAATGAGATGAATTTGGAAGAACTTTTAATTAACCTTTGTATTGGTTGTGCGTTGGAATAAGAATGATTTGCGTCTTCTGGAGTACTTCTAAGAACTGTTTCACTTAGTACATTTATAGGTGCACTTTTAATTTGCATGTACACATAAGTATGCATATGACAAGTGAATACATACTGCAAGCATATTTGGTGATATTTGTTCAGTATAGAGTAGAGGTTCTCAAAAGCTGACAAGGAGAAGACCTGGCTATGGCTCACAAATGGGATCCTGAAGAAGGAGACAGGGCCTGATTCTTGCAAGCCATCAGAACAAATGCAATTAAGGCCAAGATCGAAACATCAGCTGATGACCCAAAATGCAAACTATGCAAGGAAACCAACAAAACCATTGATCATATCCTCACCTGCTGTAAGAAAACCACAGACTGACTACAAACAGAGGCACAACTATGTGGCCCAAATGATTCATTGGAATTTATGCCTCAAGTACCACCTCCCAGCAGTAAAAAAACTGGTGGGATCACAAACCTGCAACGATAGTGGAAAATGAACACACAAAGATACTGTGGGACTTCCGAATCCAGACTGACAAAGTTCTGGAACACAACACACCAGACATCACAGTTGTGGAAAAGAAAAAGGTTTGGATTATTGATGTTGCCATACCAGGTGACAGTCGAATTGATGAAAAACAACAGGAAAAACTCAGCCACTATCAGGACCTCAAGAATGAACTTCAAAGACTCTGGCAGAAACCAGTGCAGGTGGTCCCAGTGGTGATGGGCACATTGGGTGCCAAGCCAAAATATCTCAGCCAGCTGCAAAAGGCCACCCTACTGAGATCTGCGCGCATCATCCAAAAATACATCTCACAGTCTTAAACGCTTGGGAAGTGTTCAACTTATGACTTTGTGATACGAAATCCAGCATATCTATCTTGTTTGCTGTGTCATACTATGCTGTTGAGTCAACAACAATCTATATATATAAATGAGTGATGGCATCATGGCGACCAACAAAACAACAAAACTACAGGCCCCCCAACCTCGAAATTTGACAACACAACCCATCATCCATGCCTCTAGGTTGATACAACAAAAAGAAAACAAAAATAAAGTCCTAATTAGAGGGAGAGGAATAATTGTTTTTATCCAATTGCTGCCAATTACAAGGCTAAGCTCCACCCACTTGGTCTCCTAGCAACCACCTCAGCCCAGGGAACAGGCAGACTTAGACCTCAGGCCTCTTCCACAGATTATCTAATCTGCACTGGATTATATGGCAGCGTAGACTCAAGGCCCTTCCACACACCAATATACCTCATTTATAATCTTATATTATCTGCTTTGCACTGAATTATCTTGACTCCACACTACCATATAATCCACTTCAGTGTGCATTTTATACAGCTGTGAAGAAGGGGCCTCATATAATTCAGTTCTAAGCAGATAATATAAGATTATCAATATACAGTAGAGTCTCACTTATCCAACATAAACAGGCCAGCAGGATAAGTGAATATGTTGGATAATAAGAAGCAATTCAGGAAAAGCCGATTAAACATCAAATTAGGTAATCGTTATACAAATTAAGCACCAAAACATCATATTATACAACAAATTTGACAGAAAAAGTAGTTCCATGCGCAGTAATGCTATGTAGTAATTACAGTAGAGTCTCGCTTATCCAACACTCGCTTTTCCAACGTTCTGGATTATCCAACGCATTTTTGTAGTCAATGTTTTCAATATATCGTGATATTTTGGTGCTAAATTCATAAATACAGTAATTACTACATAGCATTACTATGTATTGAACTACTTTTTCTGCCAAATTTGTTGTCTAGCATGATGTTTTGGTGCTTCATTTGTAAAATCATAACCTAATTTGATGTTTAATAGGCTTTTCCTTAATGCCTCCTTATTATCCTACATATTCACTTATTCAACATTCTGCCAGCCCGTTTATGTTGGATACGTGAGAGACTACTGTACTGTATTTACAAATTTACCACTAAAATATTACAATGAATTTAAAACACTGACTACAAAAACATTGATTACGAAAAGGCAAAATGCGTTGCATAATCCAGAACATTGTATAAGCGAATGTTGAATAAGTGAGATTCTACTTTAATATGAAATTATTACTGGGATAGAATAATGCAGAACAATATAATCTCTAAAACCAGGACAGTAAATAAAGAGCAACACTCTGAAAGCAGGGAAATTGGAAATCCCACAAAGGAAACAATCAGGGCCAGCTAACACCTCCCAACAAAATATTCCCATCATCAAAGTCTGGCAATTCCTCTGTTTTCTGAGGGCCACAGACAGTAGAAGCACATAAAATATCGCAAACAACACCATTTTGAAAACAATTCCAGACAGGAAACAATCAGGGCCAGCTAACACTTCCCAACAAAAAAAATCACTCAGGGAGGAAACAGCCAGGCTTTAAAGCTGCAAGGCCATTACATCCTAATCATTTTTCCTAATTGCAGCATTCATACTTGCCTCCAACAGACTATATATATATATATATATATATATATATATATATATATAGTATATTCACAACCTTTAGGAAATAATATCCCCTGATGGTGCAGCATGTAAAAGCGCTGAGCTGCTGAACTTCTGGACCAAAAGGCCACAGGTTTGAATTGGGGGAGCGGAGAGAGCCCCCACTGTTAGCCCCACTGTCTGCCAACCCAGAAGTTCAAAAACGTGCAAATGTGAGTGCATCAATACGTACTGCTCCAGCGGGAACGCCGCTCCATGCAGTCATCCCACATGACCTTGGAGGAGACTATGGACGACGCTGGCTCTTCGGCTTAGAAATGGAGATTAGCACCAACCCCCAGAGTCAGACATGACTGGACTTAATGTCAGGGGAAAACCTTTACCCTTTACCTTAACTACCACCAATTCCTCAATACTTTATTTCCCATACCACCATACTTCGCCACAGCAACGTGTGGCCGGGCACGGCTAGTAATAATAATAATAATAATAATAATAATAATAATAATAATAATAATAATAAAATATTTAAAATGAAGAACAATTTTAACCAACATAAACTTAACAGTATTTCAGTGGAAGACACCAAGGGTCATCCAATCCAACTCTTTTCTGCCATGCAGGAAAAACTCTATCAAAGCACCTCCAAGAGATGGCCATCCATCCTTTGTAATAAGAGGGTCCCCTCCTCTTCTTCCTCCTCCTCTTCTCCTAATTGGTGGTTGTTTCAGAGGTGGTGGGGGGAGGGGGGTCCCGTCATCGTTTTCCTCTCCTCTCCAGCAGTGGCAGGTCCCTCGTCATCATCCTGTTCCCTTGTGCTCCAAAGGTTGCTTCACATGTAGGTAACATGGTCACCAGGACCATGTGGCCAGCATGCTGCAATGGTTGCTCGCCCCATATATTGGGAAGAGAAGGGAAGAGAAGCTATGGGTGATGAAGGAAGGGAACCAGTGCTCCGGGAAGGGGGTGGGGTGCCTGTGGAGTCCCTGAGCAGCTCTCGCAGAGCCCCAAGGGCTCTGTGGAGTACACTTTAAGCAGCTCCATTATGAAACATATGTTAATATTATAATAATGAGCTGCAAGAGAACCTTAATGGCATTCTCATCTTAAAGTAGTAGCAATTGCACTATGGTGACAAGACAATACTTACCCAGTGCTTAAAACAAATAGAAATAGAAAAGAGAGAGGTCCACTTATGATAGGATTAATATTACCTTCAGTGGATTCCTTGCTTTTCTCTTTCCCTCTAGCTCTCTAATGTTTGTTCATTCAGCATGTGCTGTATTCACATATCCCAAGGACATGTCTGCCTAGACAGAATATAAATTCTGACAGCTACTTGAATCAGGATTCTGAAGTTAAGTATCATTCTCCCAAATCTCAAACAGCTACTTACCTACAATAGGACATATACACGTAACATGGATGGAGAGACAAGAACAAGACTTTGCGCAGACACAAATGCCAACTTTGCCTTCATATCAACCCAAGCAGCACCATCATAAGCACTAATAAGATAGCTCATAGCATTAGATGTGCTCTTGCTTGTTAATTCTTTAAAGTGATATATACTCTTTTTTTTTCTCAATAATGTCCCTTGTCACTCTACAGCGGATGAACATTATGCTAGAATGGCAACTTCTCCCTCCCTAAGCAAAGTGGTGGTGGGGAGATTGGCTTGCTGCCTCTGCAACTGAGGGAAAGTGGGCAGGGTTTTTAGGGTTAGCAAATAAATTGTTATTAATTAAATATTAGGAATGAAAACATGAGAGCTAGCATGGTATAATGATGTGGGGAATTGGACAAGGACTCTGCAAACCAAGAATCTTGGGCAAGGCACATTCTTCCATCCTCAGAAGAAGATAGTGGCAAACCTCCTTCAAATGAATATTGTAAAGAAAGTCCCATTAGAGGTTGGCCTTAGGGTCACCATAACTCAGAAATGTCTTGAAAGGATATAAAAGCAAATGGGCCTAATTGTACAACACTTCAATCTTGCTGGATATTCAGGTCTCTGAGCAATAATCCTTAAACAAAATGAGTAAATAAATAAATATTCAAAGGGACACAGGAAAGAGCCCCCCATATACAGTAGAGTCTCGTTTATCCAACACTCGCTTATCCAACGGTCTGGATTATCCAACACATTTTGTAGTCAATGTTTTCAATATAACGTGATATTTTGGTGCTAATTTTGTAAATACAGTAATTACAACATAACATTACTGCGTATTGAACTACTTTTTCTGTCAAATTTGTTGTATAACATGATGTTTTGGTGCTTAATTTGTAAAATCCTAACCTATTTTGATGTTTAATAGGCTTTTTCTTAATCTCTCCTTTTTATCCAACATATTTGCTTATCCAACGTTCTGCCGGCCCGTTTATGTTGGATAAGTGAGACTCTACTGTATATATCTTCACAAAGTCTAGTTTGTTGGCAGTGGTTTGAACAGAGGAAATAGTTTCATGGCAGACAATTAAAATAATATTAGACATTCCATGGACTAGATAGAATTCTCATGAATGCTTCAGTGCTATACTTTATTCATACTTTACCCATATCACTGCTCTAAATCAAGAACTTCCCCCCATATTCATAGTAATTTCTTTTTCTCAGCTACTCCCAAAGGTACTACAGGATTCCCTTGTATCTTTTTTTATAATTAATGTGCTGAATTTGCATAATTAGAATAAAAATTAAAGCAATTTTCATCATTATTTTGTACAAATTATATATCTAAGTTGAAAAAGTAGAATATGAAAACCTAAAAGGACTTTCCAAATGCACAAATATTAAACATTAACATTTCTAGAGATATAGTTTGCTGCAGAATCTACACACAACTTAGTCTACAATGTGAAACATTATGTGGTATTGCCATCTGCACAACTGCCAACATTTTACAAATGTCAGCTGTTTCCCATTTACAGATTCTTTCATAAGAAAAAAATATTCCAACCAACCTATTTATTTGTCACTGAGGTTACTTATGATATTTTTCCAGGCAACATAATATACGGACTGGACTGTCTCTATCTATCTATTAATCTAATACCATCTGTCATCCTGTATTTGTCTATATGCATCCTTCACAGAATTTTGGGTAAGACAACATATAGCAAAGCAGAACTGACATGTTTTGACTCAATTCAAAAATCACTATGAGACATTCGAATTATCATTGCGACTAGAAAATACAAGATATGTATGTTATGCTGATTCTATTCTGCAATACATTAGGCCATTATGGAGTTGCAACTCACACAATATTTTTTCAACCTGATACATGATTGCTATACTACGTTTAGTGAGAAAGATAACAAAAAACCCTCTAGGTTTCCCCACAATGAACTGTTTATATTTAAGATGGAAAGCAGATACTTTAATTTCTTTTCCTCTATTGCGTGAAAGTGGCAAGGTAAGGGTTGGTTGTGTGAGCTTGAGGTTTGCACCAGTTTGGGAAACAGAACTTACTCCTTATTCAGTCGGGCTGTGGTGCAGGCTGTTGAGCGGCTGCAATAAATCACTCTGACCATGAGGTCATGAGTTCGAGGCCAGCCCGTGGCGGGGTGAGCACCCGTCAATTAAAAATAAAAAATAGCCTCTGCTCGTTGCTGACCTAGCAACCTGAAAGATAGTTGCATCTATCAAGTAGGAAATAA
Organism: Anolis carolinensis; assembly: GCF_035594765.1. NCBI lineage: Eukaryota > Metazoa > Chordata > Lepidosauria > Squamata > Anolidae > Anolis > Anolis carolinensis. Next base: position 92,068,670 of record NC_085843.1, read on the forward strand.
GGTACCACTTATAAAAAAGCGGGGAGGCAAGTTTAACTAATCTACGACCTGGAATGAGGAAGTGCCATCAGAGTGGATGATGAAGCAGCTGCTCCCCCCTGTGGCCAGAATCGAACATCCCCTCAGGAGAAGGTTAAATTGCCTCTGTCTCTGTCTGATGTGTTTATGGGCATTGAATGTTTGCCCTATGTGTGTATAATGTGATCCGCCCTGAGTCCCCTTCGGCGTGAGACGGGCGGAATATAAATACTGTAAATAAATAAATAAATAAATAAATAAGCTGTAAAGCAACTTCAGATCAGAGTTTAGCCAAAGAGTCCCTGATGGCTTAAAAATGAAACTACAGAAAACACTAAAATCTTAATTCTTCAACATTATGTCTAAGTATGTGGTACTGAAAGATACTCTCAGTGAATCTCACCTTCCTGCTTTTACACTTGCAGTAAAATAACTCAGAGCAAATTCATTCTTCCTCATTGTTTAACTGGAGCTTTATTGTTTTGCAATCATTATGCAGTTTTCATTTTAAGATAACATGCTTTGCTCTCTGGCACAATTAAAGCAATATTTTTCCCTTTAGAGAATTCACTAAGGCAATTTCATTGTTGCATCCAATCCAGCTGCCATACATATGACATTCATAAAATGAACTCACTTTCATTTTCAACCCACATGATTTTCTCAGTTCACCAGAAAGACATTTTAAGGCTATGAAAAACGCAATGACACGAGTTGGTTTTGTGCCTAGAAAATAGGTATCTTTAGTGGCAGCTGTTTAGGACACAGGAGAGAATGATCATATAGAAGAAACCTTTGAAATAGCCAAAGCTTCTCTTATTTTGAGGGGGGGGGGTATTTTTTGATTTTGACAGTATTAAAAATTCCATGACTGAAGGTCTTTCTAAAAGAAAAGATAAGGGGCATTCACACTGTTAACCCAGATTAATCCAAAGTAAACTGGAATTTCCCATTTTACTCTGGATTAATAAAACAGATCCAGACCTTACTGAAAGTCCCAGATCTGTTGAGGTGTTAGGTCTGCATTCCCCAATCCCAGGTGTCAATCCCCATTGCTTTTCCAGTTCTTCTAAGGAGCAGGATGGCATATCCACCCTCCCCTCCCAGCCCTATGTTTGCTCCCTAAACGTACCAGAGGGTCCTGGGTGTATGCTCAAGGCTGCAGGCCCCTCGAAGAAAGCTTCTGATGTGTCAAAATGACATGTCAGGAGCTTTGAAGTGGTAAGTTTAGGAGGTGAACAGGGAGGGCAATGGCTAGATGTCCTCCAGGAGACCATGTAGCCACTCCATCTTCATAAGCACGGAGTTTGGGCCAGCTCTGTGGCCTCAGTCCCAATGAGTGGAGAATCCCATCAATCTGCAGATAAAAGATATAGTTCCATAAGCTTGGGATTGCTGGCACATTAGATGCTCTGTTGGGAACTTCCCAAAATATATAGCCATACAGTTGCTTAAACTTTCCATTGAGGCTATTTCCATTTAGAAATACAGCTTAGCCACCCATGAAAAAAGAACAAGTAAATTACCACAGGCATAGGAAGGCAGCAAATATTCCATGTTTCAGGTGTGACCTATTTTCAGCGTTTCACTCACTGCAGTTATAGAAATTTGGAGGCTGAAGGAACATTCAGATGGTGATAGAAATTCTTATTTGACGAGAAATGCTCTGATTGCTCCCTCCATGGCTATAGCCAAATCTAAACTGTTATAGGTAGGGAGAAAGCAAGAACTGAACGTACTGGTTTTGTTGATATTTTGTGCTACCTCTTGGTTATCTATTTTTGCTAACAGGTAGTTTATACAAGGTGATTGAGAGCCATTGCTCTTCCACTTTTGGACTTTCAAAAATTAATAGGTATGGGAGATGATCAATGAATGCCTGCTGCTGTAAGCCATTTTCAGAGGAAGAAATGGGTAAAACATGTCTGAGTATTCCTTGCCTATGAAAACCCTATGAAAGTCATCTGGTCACTATAAGTCAATAGACAATTGAAGAGGAGACAATAGACTCCTCTTCTTCAGAAAATAATTTTAAAAGATAATAATAATAATAAAATCCCAGCAAACAAACAGAAAAGCCTTGTTCACAGAAAGCTACTACCAAGTTACCTACCTACCTATAATTTCATTTCTTTGGGGAAAAAAATTCTCTCTGTTTATATTTTTCTCTGTGTTCTCTGCCTTCCAAAATTCAAATAATAATAATAATCATCATCATCATCATCCTTTGGCTATTGCCAGAAGTAAGAAAAACTAAAAAACTTAGTTTTGGGCTTCAATTTGTAGAGAAACGTTGCCAGAACCCATCATTTCTTGTGAGAACAAGAAATGCAAAAGCTTTTGAAGAAGTTGCTTGCTGTTGCTTTTTTTTTTTTGTTAGTAAAGAAGAAAGTGCAATAGTGGGGCATCTTTGTGGAAGTTAATCTTTGACATTTGGCAGGAAGGAATGGTGCCCTGATGCTACTCCTGGAGAAGTTACAGGGTGGGGCCAGCGGGGAATATCTTTTGGGGATATTTTTTCTAAAAAGAAAATAAATTCCTAAAAATGAGGGGATGAAAATTGGTGGGCTAACAGTGGTTGATGTGTACTCCAAGTGTGGTAATTCTCACCCCAATAGCCTTAAAAATGACAGGAAGGGGAACCCCTCCCCATTGCTGCCAATGGGCCAGATCTAGCTACATTTTTGGCCACAGACCAAAAATGGCTATCTGGCTACCCACCCCTTTTCAGGAAGCAAGCGAAAACAGATCTACAGGTCTCCCAGAATTTGGCCAGCAGAAATGGATCGAGGTCCAGCCGAAATGCACATGCCACACAGTGTGTTTCTTCTGTCTTTTCCTTCAGCATTCATTAATGTAGAAATGGACATTGAAATAGGGTTTCAACTTAATGACTTTCTAGACTTTAAGATTAGATTTTTATTATGCAAGTAATATAGTTGTGTTTGATATAAATTTATAGATCATTAGCTAATCACTTCTGTCTAATTCTATTTAATGTGAAACATGGTAATTTAGCTCTCATTAATAGCAGTTAAGTTTGTGTTATTTAAAAGGTGATCACTCAATTCTCCTTAATTTTTGTGCTGGGATGAAGAGCCCTATAGCTTTAATTATGGTAATGTAAACAATTTAAACAATCACAAGAAATGTTCAGTTAATGACATAGTTTGGCCAGTGAATGACAGGAGTGCATCAGCACTAAATGTCATTATCACCTAGAAGTTTATTACTGTCTAGTAAAGGAATACACAAGAGCAACCTTAACCTTCTTTTTTTTAAAAAAAAAAAAGTCACATGGACTGTGTAATATTTAGTCTAAAAATCCTACCGATGATAAATATTGATATGTTTCCCTCTAAAACATTTACTGAACACATACATTTCCTTATTGAAAGATCACTGGAGACACATAAATTGAATTACACTGGTAATAAATGGATTTGGGTGTAATATATGGTCCTTACTTGTGGAGAACTGAGGTGACAGAGGATGGAATCCCTCTTTGAATCCCACCGCTGCCACCAATTTATGTAGAAAACTTGATGTGGCAGAGGATGGAATCCCTCTTTGAATCCCACCGTTGCCACCAAATAATGTAGAGATGCTGAAGGTGACAGAGGAATGGAATTCCTTTTAGAATCCCCTCAGCTTGGCCACCACTATGTACAGAGGTGAGGTGTCTGACAGGAATGTCTGTCAGAGATGGAACCCTTTTTGATCCCCCCCCCCCCCACACACACACAGATACCACCACTTAGTACAGATGTTTTATGAGAGATGATGTTAATTAATGATTCGTTTGATTATCTTCTTCGCTGCCACCAATGGAGAGACGTCAGGCAGATGGTACTGGTTCTTATAAGCTTTCTCTATTTGTTCCACTACAGATGTTGATGTTGCTTAATTTAATATGAGAGTATGACAGAGGCTTGATTAGAATAAAATCAAAACAAGTTTATTGCAGGTACAGAGCTTGATGGTTTCAGATAACTTGGTAAAGGCAATTCGCTTAATGGTTACAAACAGTTATAAGGTGGTTAAACTTTCAAAAATACTTCTTTCCCTGGATTACACTAAACCCTGATCCTACTGGATCCCTTAGGATTAATGTTCCTAATCCACAGATTCTATAAAAGACCCTAGACAAATCACCTAACTTGCCTAGTCTGGTCTAACCTAAATCTGACTCAAATCTCTCTATTTAAGCCAGCCTGATTCTCCACACAAGAATCAGATCCTTCTCTGTGACTAGAGAATCACCAACTGCTGGGTTTTGAAATATTCCCCCTTTTCCTTTTCAGGCGGCGGTTGGCTCCGCCCCTGTTGCTATGGTAACCTGCTCTAGCACTCTAAGATGGCTACCTTCCCCCATACATAATCAATTCAAATACTCACCATTTTAACTTAGCCAAACCTGGCTGTCCAAACAAAATCAAATACACATATCATCTACAAACAAAACACAATTATACACTTCTTCACACACCTCCCAACCCATAAAGATTATTTTTGACCTTTCTACATCCTAGAATAGTCAAAAATAATAATGTGGATTGTAATTAAAAATATACAACAATACATATTAATACACTCTTAACATATAATATTAACACATTATCATGCAACATATATAAACACAAACCTTCATTGTTGCAACCTCTAATACGTCCTGGAAAGTGAATCCGCTACAATGTTGTTTTTACCTTTTACATGCTTTATTTCAAAGGGGTATAAATGGTCATACTTATTTAATAACTTCCTAACTTGTTTCTGTTGACTCTGGGACAATCCCTCGTCAACCTTTACTTGCTCGCTGCTTCTGTAGGCTTTCCTATTCCCTTCCCAAAAGGGAAAAGTACCTGTTTCCTCCCCCGAAATTATCATACATACATTTACAGATCTATTTACATATGGCTTTAACATATTTACATGCACCAGCTTTTCTATATTGGACTGTTCATCATATATAGAATAGTTCACGCCACTGTGTCTTTTGATGACTTTCCATGGTCCAGTCCAATCTACTTGGAGCTTGTTGGTCTTGGTTGGTGTAAGATACAGGACCTCATCCCCTATCTCGAAGCTCTTGCATCTGGCCGTTGTATCGTAGTGAGCTTTCTGTCTCCGCTGGGCTGTCGCTAGATGTTCTTGGGCGGTGTTCCTGGCCATTTCCATTGTTGACTGTAGATCTTTGATGTATTTAGTCACCGAAACAGGTTCTGGTCCTGGGCTTGCTTCCCAGAATTCCCGAATTAAATCAAGCGGTCCTTGCACTCGCCTCCCGTACAACAATTCAAAAGGGCTATAGCCAGTGCTGTCTTGGGGAACTTCCCTATAGGCAAATAACAATTGCTGGAGCTTGATGTCCCAGTCATGTGGGTGTTGCTGACTGTAGGACTTAATCATGCGAACCAAGGTCTTATTTAGGTTTTCAACAAGGCCATTGGTTTGTGGATGATAGGCTGATGATGTCAAATGCCTTATTCCACACAGCTCCAGTAATCTTTCCATTAATCTAGAAGTGAACTGGGTTCCCAAATCCGATACTAGTTCTTTAGGGTAACCTGTTCTTCCCCATATTGAGAGCAGTGCATTGGCTATTGTTGTTGTCTCGATGTTTGTTAGGGCTACTGCCTCAGGATAACGAGTTGCGTAGTCAATCATAGTCAAAATATATCTGCATCCTCTCCTACTGGGTTTGGGAAGAGGACCGATGATATCTATGCCCACTCTAGAAAAAGGTTCCCCAATTAGTGGCATTGGGACTAATGGAGCCTTAAGTTTATCTCTCCCTGAGCTGATCCTCTGGCATGTGTCACAGGATTGACAAAACCTTTTAATTTGCTGGTACATGCCAGGCCAAAAGAAATTTTTTGTAATTCTTTGAGTGGTCCGTCTAATTCCTAAATGTCCCCTTTGTGGGCTGTCATGGGCTACCTCCATCAACTGGTCTCTATACTTCTGAGGTACCACAATCTGCGTATAGGAAGCGGACATCTCTGGAGCTTTTTGATTTAAAACTTCCCTGTACAAAACTCCATTTTTATTAATGAACCTGGTGGGCTTTTCTAAAGTTAAATCTCCCTCAGTGTTTTGGGCTTGCTCAAACAAAAGCTGCAATGTGTCATCAGACTTTTGTTCCTTCAGGATTTCTCTTTCCCCTTCAGTCTTATTTACCAAATCAGCCATTACAGAACTTGCCTCAGGATTTTCTTCTAAGTTCTGTTGTATAGGTAAACAGACAACTTCTTTATCAGATTTTTACTCTTTATATTCACCCTCATCAAGAGTCTTTGGGATCTTTTTGACTTCTCTGGCAAGGTCATTTCCAATTAGGCATTTATATGGAATATCAGAACTAATAGCAAAGTCCCACACTCCTTTCCACTTGTCATATTCAACAGGTAAAGAAACTACTTTGCTTGGGATCACGGGACCCAAACCTTTTAAATTAACTTGATAAGTAGGGTGTTGGCATTTTGATGGTACTAATTCAGGTCTGATGATACAGACTTCTGAACCTGTGTCCCTCCATCCTTGTATTTGGTTTCCATCAATATTGATGTTTTCCAAATATTCATCTGAGGTTTGATCCAACAAAACAAACAGACATTGCCTCTCCTTTTGAATTTCCTGAGGTAAATCTTTTTGAACCTTGGCTGGTTCTTTAGTTGCCTCCTTGGTTGGGACTTTTTTAACATAGAAAGAGGGTTTTTCTTTCTTTAAAAGACCACATTGTGATTTATAATGTCCTGTTTTACCACAGTGAAAGCATCGAATATTTCCCTCCATTTTGGCAGGGTTCATTACACTAGCCATCCTCCAGGTGGTGTTTTCTATGGAAACTCCTCTCCCTTGCTGTGCGCGCGTGAGGGAAAAAGATGGCTGTTTAAACTGTCTTTCCTTAAATCCTCCTTCTTCCCTTTTAAACCCTTCCTTCAATGTAATTAGTTGGTCCACCATCCCAGCTGCTTGATTAGCAGTCTGAGGCTTTCTATCTTGTACCAGCCATCGATAATCTGATGGAACTTGCTGGTATAGCTGCTCTAACTTTATTAAGTCTTTCAGCTGCTGGAAGTCTTTTACCTCAGAATTCCTCAAACAACTCTCAAAATATTGTGCCTGTTTGGCAGCTAGTTGTAGGAAACTTTCATTTTTCTCTCTCCTCAGAGTTCTGAATTTTATTCTGTAAAATTCAGGAGTCAGTTGTAACCTTTGTTGTACCAGCTATTTAAATATGGTGTAATTTCTGCGTTCTTCTTCTACCATTTCGCTATAGATCTCTAATAGCTTTCCACAAACCTGTGGCCTGAGGTAAATCATCCAATTTTCCTCAGCTATTTCCAGATCTTTACAACACCATTCAAACGAAATTAAAAACTGCTCCACATCATCCTCCTTGTTGTATTTAGGAAACCTCTTTAAGGCTGAATCAACAGGATTAATGATGGGAGTCCCTGGCTGTGCCTCCACAGAAGGCTGAGACAGTGTCAGCTTCTGTTTTTCCCATTCAATCTCCATCTTTCTCAGCTCTATCTGTGCCTGTCTCTGTTTTTCTTGTGCTTCTGCCTCTTTCTCCCATTTTATCTTCTCCATCTGTGCCTGTCTCTCTCTTTCTTTCTCCTGTGCTTCTGCCTGTCTCTGTCTCTCTTTATCCTGTGCTTCTAATTCTAATTTCCTCATCTCTAATTGACATTTCATCATTGCTTCTGACATGGTGGTCTGTTGTTCCGAATCTGAACTCTCTTCCTCTTGGTACACCTCTACCTCTCCTGCTCCTCTTTTCTGCTTTCTGGTGGCCATTCTTTATAACTTTTACCTCAGAAATTTTATTGAGCGATCTTAGGCACCAAATTAGGGATGTTATACGTATCCCGCCACTTGCCGCCAATTAATGTGGAGAACTGAGGTGACAGAGGATGGAATCCCTCTTTGAATCCCACGGTTGCCACCAAATAATGTAGAGATGCTGAGGGTGACAGAGGAATGGAATTCCTTTTAGAATCCCCTCAGCTTGGCCACCACTATGTACAGAGGTGAGGTGTCTGACAGGAATGTCTGTCAGAGATGGAACCCTTTTTGATCCCCCCCCCCCACACACACACAGATACCACCACTTAGTACAGATGTTTTATGAGAGATGATGTTAATTAATGATTCGTTTGATTATCTTCTTCGCTGCCACCAATGGAGAGACGTCAGGCAGATGGTACTGGTTCTTATAAGCTTTCTCTATTTGTTCCACTACAGATGTTGATGTTGCTTAATTTAATATGAGAGTATGACAGAGGCTTGATTAGAATAAAATCAAAACAAGTTTATTGCAGGTACAGAGCTTGATGGTTTCAGATAACTTGGTAAAGGCACTTCGCTTAATGGTTACAAACAGTTATAAGGTGGTTAAACTTTCAAAAATACTTCTTTCCCTGGATTACACTAAACCCTGATCCTACTGGATCCCTTAGGATTAATGTTCCTAATCCACAGATTCTATAAAAGACCCTAGACAAATCACCTAACTTGCCTAGTCTGGTCTAACCTAAATCTGACTCAAATCTCTCTATTTAAGCCAGCCTGATTCTCCACACAAGAATCAGATCCTTCTCTGTGACTAGAGAATCACCAACTGCTGGGTTTTGAAATATTCCCCCTTTTCCTTTTCAGGCGGCGGTTGGCTCCGCCCCTGTTGCTATGGTAACCTGCTCTAGCACTCTAAGATGGCTACCTTCCCCCATACATAATCAATTCAAATACTCACCATTTTAACTTAGCCAAACCTGGCTGTCCAAACAAAATCAAATACACATATCATCTACAAACAAAACACAATTATACACTTCTTCACATTACTCAACTCCACAGTCTAGTAAATACAAACAGAAAACATTTAGCCATACTATTCCAATTTTTCTTTCTGGTTAAGGAAAAATATTTCACATAAAACAACCTGTTTAAAGGCATACAGGGGTAAGAAAAGGGGGAATGAAAAGAGTATTAATAATTTGTAAGTGTCTATTCCTAAAGTCATTGCAAGGTATCATTTTACTTTTTACACACAGAGAAAAAAGAATTCTATTTCAATCACTGATTCCGTTTATAAAAAATGAAATGTGATTCCGGCACCATACAAAACGTGCGCCACTGAAATTAAGCACACTGGAGCATTTGGAAGGCAAATGATTAATGAGATTAAAAGAGCAATAAAATCTGAGAAAACCTTAGTAAAGCAAGCAGGGTTTTAAAAAATGCATTATAACAATTTGATGCTTAACTTGCACAACATAATGGAAGTGAGGGATATGAAATGACCAGGAGTGTTTGAGAGTGATCTCAGTTTAACTTCCAAATTTATATGTAAGAGAAGGAATGAAGATTAAATGTCAACAATTTTATGTAACTTATAGGCACATACATCTCTGTAAAAATACAAATTTGTAGAACAGTTATTGACTGTCTTTGTTTTAACATGAATTAAACTCCAGAATGCCATGCTTCTTAATGAATTCTGAGGTGAGATGAGAAAGATATGATAACAAAAATATGATAAAAATTCTAGGCAATTGTAATTGCTAGCATGTGTTGGTAGAATATACTTGCTTAGGTTTCTTGTTGACTTGAAAAGGGAATTTCTAATGTGGTCCACAGGGCCATTTCTCATTGTGTTACACAGCTTCCTAATCAGAAAGTTTTCTCTGCCATCACCTACTGCTCTGGACTACTAGTCAATCATTGATTAATGAAACTATGGAGGTTGTAGTGAACCTTACCTATTAGGCCGGGAAAGAAGCCTGGGTAACAGTGAGTGAAGCAGGCCTCCATTTTGTAGAGGAATGCCAGGCAGCCATCTTGAGTGTGAGGGGGAGGAGCTTAGAGAGAGACTCCTAGGATTGGCCAGCCAGAGCAGATGGGATGAGCCAAGTCTTAGAATGAAGAGGAAAAAAAGAGCTCCAGGCAGTTCGGTTTTGGGGTTTGGAGAGAAAAGAGAAGTTTGGAGTTTGGAGGGGGTGTGTGTGAGAGAACTGAAAGCTGTGAAACTGACAGGCTAGGTCAGGCAGTTTGGATCTCTTGGGGGAAGATAACTCAAGGGATTGACTCTCACTACTGGGCTGGTTAATAGAAGGACTCTAGATTAGAGTTAACAACCATGGGGAACTCGTGACTATTCTTAGCAAATAGAGCGAGGGTTTTTGTGACCAATAGATAGATTGGTTGGTTGGAACTATTCGAAACTAAGTGAAGTAATTTGAAACATACAACTAAGTTAAGCTGAAGAACTTCTGTAACCATTTACACTTATGTACCTCTCTGAAGTAATTATTTGCCTGTTTTAAGAAAATAATTTTTTTTATTCTATTTTCAATTTTCAAAAGCCTCCACAGTGTATCTTTCCATCAAAAAGCCTTTATAAAAGTTCCAGCAATACAACAATAAAATACCACAGAAAAGCCTCATAGTGAACATCAGTTTGGGTGCCAGGGGTGGAAACAGTGTGGGCAGGGAATGGGAGGAGCTTGCCTCAGACACATTTAACAATAAAAATCCTAAAGACATTTTAGGTTGGTGGCAGCTACCATTTTAAAAGAAAATCAAAAATTAAACGGTATACCCTCGCCTCTCACATACGTGTGCTTGCATGTGCATGAGTAGAGTGGGGTTGTAGTGTGCCAGCGCCGTGATATATTTGGTGTCTGCTCTTCGTTATATTTGGTGCTCTCCGCTCTCCCCATTATAGAGGTTTTTCATTAGTGTATTGAGTGGAGGTTACTTTCTTTCTTTGCATTGTTTTTATTTTATTTTGACATAACCTTTGTTTAGGGTATTAGTTCAGGTCAAGTAGTTTTTGGGGAAGGGGTGTCAGCTGGAATCCGTTTATAAGGTATATGAAAATAAGCTTGACAACCTCATTTCCAAATTTCTCTAAATAAATGTCACTAACTTACCCCACACAGTTTTCATATTAATTTGTGAGCTGATAGAAAATTTCATTTAAAGTATTTGTAATCACAAATTAAAGTTGGTCAGAGAAAAAGAAATACCATGATGCTTACCAGCTTTAACATTATGCTTATAAGCTTAGCATGCACCAATTTTGGGCTTCCTAAGAGCTCTTCCAGACAGACCTTATATCCCAGGATCTGATCCCAAGTTTTCTGTTTATCCCAGATTATCTGGAAGTGCAGACTCATATAATCCAGTTTAAATCAGAAAACTTGGGATCAGGTCCTGGGAGATAGGATCTGTCTGGAAGAGCCCTAAGGCTCAGGTGCAGATTTTAACAATATGTCTTATCAATAGGACTTATCAATAGGAAGGTCACTATTGTTAAGGGTTAGGACAAACTGTTCTCCTGAATTTATGGCAGGTTTCAGATAAACAGTAAGAGGATAATGTAGTGAACATTGTCATATTTTTTAAAATGCAAGGAGGACAGTGCATGATAATTCTTACCATGCCCCAAAGGTCCATGCTTGAATCTATTTGTGATGTAAACCTATTTGTGATTATTCTTTAATAGCCTTTGGCTATCTAAAGAATAAGCGAATGGAAAGGTACCTTATTTTATACTAGAAGGAAATAGTACTCAAACTATAACAAATCTCTAGTGATTAATGCACAGAGTAGCCTGAAACCTATTGCTAGTGTCAACTAAATCAAACCCATTGAATCAATGGAATTTACTGATGTGCTGACCCAACTGATTCATGTTGAGACTAGGAATAGCTTTGAGATCAGCCTTGAGAGTGAGAATCTATCAAGAAAACTGCCAAGCCAGAAGAGAAGGTAACCAAAGAACTGATGCAACTGTTCTATCATTAGAAAGGTATATTGAGTCTGCCTGCGTTGCAGTATGTAGTCTTGTGGCATGTATTTATGGTAATAGTAGGATATATCAAAAGATCTATCCACAGACTCTTGCTACATGTCATCTCAGTATATGGTCAGGAATATGTAGAATTTTATAGAATTTGGTTAAGAGCTCATCTCTTCCCAGAAACCGAATCCTCTTTACCAACTTCTCTGTCCCAAGATAAGTTAACAGGGAAACACTGCTATGTTTATTCACACCCCTGAATCCTAAATAAAATATGCATCTTGGCATAGCAGGTAAAAGTTCTTCAATAGTGGAATATCTTAAGATGATAGACTCTCCTTCTTTGGAGTTTTTGAACAAGGTGGATAAAAATTTGCTTGAGATACTTCAGGTGAGGCTTTCTCATAGTCAAGAGACTTGGACTCAGGTTTATTCAACTCTACTATTCTATGATGCCAGCCTTAGGAAATGAAAAGACTTATTTTGGCATAACATTTTTAAAAGTAGAAGTAAAAAGGTGATTATGATGCATTTTGCCTGCTGAAGAGCATAATTTGATAAGTTAGGAACATTCCAAAGCATTTGTTATGTAAATTGTTTCACATATTCAGCAGTATGTCAAATTGCAAATTACATTTAATTAGTAGGCGCTAGAATATAGTCTGTACAAAATTACTCTCTTAATTTTGATAAATTAAGTACAATAGATTGTAGGGTTTATATTATTTAAGCATCATCCAATTTTTTTCTGAGAAAAGGCTAAAACATTATTACATCCACATTATATAAATATAACTATGTGCCCACACTCCTTGAATAATAATTTGTATAAACATGGATCACCATAAAGGAAAGTAGCTTGTTACAAAGTCATTTTATTGCTAAACAGTAAACACCAACACCCCCCCCCCTGAAAACCCTATAAACTACTGTTATCTTGTTATCTACTGGTGTTTGGTAACAGCAGCTTCTATGGATATCAAAATCCTTGGCTGTTTATATCTCTTTATATAATATGACATGGTAAAATGGTGTCCCTTATATAAAATGGAAAAATCAATGTTTGTTTTTTGGATTTTTTAATACTTTCAAGTTATGGAGGATGGAATCCATGGGTGCAGAATTTATGGATACAAAAGCCAACTATATATGTGATAACAAAAACATTTGGTGAGGCCATACAGAAGACTCTGGGCTTTTAATTATGGTGATTTGGCAGAAATAATATACAATACAGTACATTTTACATTAAAACTGTTACAGAAGCATTTCAGGAATGGTCACAGAGAGAGATATGATGACATAAGGGATTACTTCAAAAATCAATATGTACACTGATAGTTTACATAAGTGTCTACTGTCATAATTTTTCTCTTAAAGCTTTGCTTTAGAATAACCCTGAGAATGTAGATGACACATTATATTACATATAACAGTGTAGTAATGCAACATTAGCAAAATAAAATTCACATTTATATGAAGATAATAACTGTTAGACATACATGATTTACTCTAAATATGAATTTCTATTTTTTTCTCTAATTTTCCTCACATATTAAAATGTGTTCTAATGCATTTTTGAACCAAGAATTGCATTGCACCAGAGTATGAAATCCGATGGGTAACCGTTTCAGTTCATAGACTCATTCAGAAAAATTTAGATCAGATCGTATCAGAATTCCACCTGTTTGCATTAACTTGAACTATGATTGCAAATTACTTGTTGAAAATGCCAAAACTGCTGAAAAAATTGGTAAAGTATTTTGCTTATAGAGATAATAGAGCTTCTTTTCTGAAAGCCATGTCCCTTTAAAAGATTTGGCAGTTGCAAGGTAATTCTGATATACAAAGTTAGTCTCCACATAAGATCTATAAAAATGGGATGTCAAAGGATTTATGTGTGTGATTTACACATCCATCTTTTTTAGTCATCACTTATTTAGGTAGGCCTTGCTTTATATCTACAACTCCATCAAAATGATTTAGTCAGAAAGTCCCAGTACCAATTTACTAAGTTTTCCTGACAATGGAACATCTTGAAATTAAATTATAAACAATAACTCACAATGGCTGTATGCTTCTGACTCATTTAGTAGAGTTTAAAAAGTTACAGTTCAAGATAGATTCATGCTTAAGTACCAGTTTTTTCCTATTCTGAAATTCTGATAGGCTTTTAAAAATGCAATGTATATACTATAAAAACAAAATAGTGGTGAAAATCACTCTCACTGTCTTTAGAGTCAGAGTAGTGTTATGAATATATTTCACAATAATGAAGACTTCCTGATTTTGTCAGACTACAACCATTGGCTATATTGGCTGGGCTGTGAGAACTTGCAAATCACAACAACAACAACAACAACAACAACAACAACAACAGCAACAACAACAACAACAACAACAACAACAACAACAACAGCAACAACAACAACAACAACAACAACAACAACAACAACAACAACAACACTTTCACTTAGGCGATCTCTCGTAGGCCGAGGATGGTGGTCTTCCATCTCTGGTGTCTTGGGGGTGTGTCCATAGGTGGCTGGAGGGACCTATTCTTGATCCGCATGTTCTCCTGCAGTGAGGACATTGGTTTCCAGGTGGGAAGCAGTCCCGGTCAGGGTTGGCTTGACGGGCCTTCCTCTTGGCACGTTTCTCCCTTACGCCCTCCATTCGTGCCACTTCGAACTCCGCAGCACTGCTGTTCACAGCTGACCTCCAATTAGAGTGCTCAAGGGCCAGGGCTTACCAGTTCTCAGTGTCTATGCCACAGTTTTTAAGGTTGGCTTTAAGCTCATCTTTAAATCTCTTTTCCTGCCCACCAACATTCCGTTTTCTGTTCTTGAGTTGGGAGTAGAATAGCTACTTTGGGAGACGGTGATTGGGCATTTGGACAACGTGGCCAGTCCAGCGGAGTTGATGGCGTAGGAGCATCGCTTCAATGCTGGTGGTCTTTGCTTCCTCAAGCACGCTGACATTTGTCCGCCTGTCTTCCCAAGAGATTTGCAGGATTTTTCTGAGGCAACGCTGATGGAAATGCTCCAGGAGTTGGGTGTGAGGTCCACGTTTCGCAGGCGTAGAGCAGGGTTGGGAGGACAATGGCTTTATAAATTAGCACCTTGGTATCTCTACAGATGTCCCGGTCATCAAACACTCTCTGCTTTATATGGAAAACTGCTGCACTCGCAGAGCTCAGGCGGTGTTGTATTTCAGTGTCAATGTTGACTTTTGTGGAGAGGTGGCTGATAAGGTAGCGGAAATGGTCAACATTTTCTAATGTTACACCATTAAGCTGTATTCCTGGCATTGCAGAGGGATTAGTTGGTGCCTGTTGGAAGAGCACTTTGGTTTTCTCGATGTTCAGTGAGAGGCTGAGCTTCTTGTATGCTTCTGCAAAGGTGTTTAGAGTGGCTTGTAGGTCTTCTTCTGAATGCGTACAGACTACTTTGTCATTGGCATATTGAAGTTCTATAACGGATGTTGTGGTGACCTTGGTTTTGGCTTTCAGTCTGCTGAGGTTAAATAGCTTGCCATCTGTCCGATAGATGATTTCCACTTTGGTGGGAATCTTCCCATCAACAAGGTGAAGTATCATAGCGATGAAGATGGAAAATAAGGTAGGGGCAATAACACATCCCTGCTTGACACCTGATTCCACCTTAAATGGGTTACTTTGGGTGCCGTTGCTGTCCAAGACTGGTGCCATCATGTCATCATGGAGGAGCCGTAGGATGTTCAGAAATTTGTCAGGGCACTCAATTTTTTGGAGGATGGTCCAGAGAGCGCTGCGATTCACTGTGTCGAATGCCTTTGCAAGGTCAATGAATGCCATGTACAGAGGTTGATTTTGTTCCCTGCATTTTTCTTGGAGCTGTCGTGCAGTGAAGATCATGTCCACTGTTCCTCTGGAGGGACAGAAGCCTTTCTGGGATTCTGGGAGGGTGTCTTCTGAAACAGGGAGAAGGCAGTTTGCAAAGATTCTTGCAAGGATTTTCCCAGCAGAGGTTAGAAGGGAGATACCGCGTTAGTTCCCGCAGTCTATTCTGTCCCCTTTCTTAAAAAGGGTGATGATGGTGGCATCCTTGAAGTCTGCTGGGATTTTCTCGGTCACCCACACCTTTTCAATGAACTGGTGGAGTTGTTGTATCAGCTCAGGTCCACCCGCTTTGAAAATTTCAGCAGGGATCCCCTCAGGTCCGCTGATACTGGAACAGTGTTTGTGTGTGTGGACCAATTTCTGGGATAATTAATTAAAATAAACTGGTGTGTGATTACTGCATTAGAAGCTGGAGCACTTTGTTTGCAATACATACTAACAACTCTAGCAGCTAGAAAGGGAAGAGAATGCAAACATTGCATAGATGTTAAAAGAAAACAAAAGATCAGTCACAGCAGGTGGGCAACCAGGGAATGGATGAGAATATTTCTCTCTCAAGTCCTAAATTTTTAAATTGTTATTAGTATTATTTGGCAACTGTGGCAGGGCAATGTTGAAAGACATCTTGAAACAGTGCTTGAAAACAAAGGGAGTACCACAGTCAACACAGCTCCATGTACTGCATGTTACAGCAATCTCACCTGGAATCAATTCACTTGTGCATTGCTGTAGCAAGACCAACCAGCACTTTCAAGATATAAAGGAATGTTGCAGTACCTTTGAGGCTGAGAAAAAAGAAACTACTACCATTTGCTTAAACTTTCATAGACTATCAGATAAGCCTTCTTGAAGATTTGAGTAATCATTCATTTCATCACTTTTAAATAATGTTGCTCTATAAAATATAGGCCTGTCCAATCCACATAAATTAGTACCGTAGAGTCTCGCTTATCCAACCTTCACTTATTAAATGTTCTGTATTATCCAATGCAGTCTGCCTTTTAGTAGTCATTTTTTTTGTAATCAATGTTTTCAGTACATTGCGATGTTTTGGTGCTAAATTTGTAAATACAGTAATTACTACATAACAATACTGTGCATTGAACTGCTTTTTCTGACAATTTGTTGTAAAACATGATGTTTTGGTGTTTAATTTGTAAAATCACAATGTTTAATACGTTTTTCCTTATTCCCTCCTTATTATTCAACATTTGTTGGATAAGTGAGACTCTACTGTATTCTAGTTTATACTCCAATAGGTGGATGTTGCTGAAATGGGGAGGATTTATCCATTCTTTACCATACTGCCATAAAGTATTATTAATACACAGAAAAGAGGTTCCTTTGCAATAATAGCTAACACACTTACGCTTTTGCAGTAATACATGCAGTAGCACATGGAAAACACTAGTTAGGACAATTATAATATCTTCACAAAACATTACCATAAAAAGACTGAGCCCCCCCCCCCCCCCCCCCCGCATGTTGAATTCAATCTATGTTGAATTCAATTTTTAAAGGGAACGTTTATGTTATGATTGAGCCTCATGGCTCTGTTACTGACAGACGTGGGCGTAAGACTCCTCGAGAGTCAGATACTCTCGAGGAGCGAGAGAGAAAAAGACTGCGAGACATATTTGCAGCACCATCTGACGAGGAGTCTTTCGAAGGGTTTACGGAGAGAATGGAGGAGGGGCTGGTTAGCTCAGAGGAGGATGAGATGGATTGGACTCGGGTAAGGGAGGAAGTGGGTGCCACTGGCCATGATGGGACAGAAGATGAATGGGGACCTTCAGGATTAGACCCATGGCTTAGCTGGAGGGATGGGACGGGATCCACAGCTGGAGATGCTGTTGGGCGTAGTCAGAGGTGTTCCAGCTCTGACGAGGAAAGTGATGAGGAAACGCCCGGGTTAAGGAGGACAGCTGACAGTGATGAAGATTTGTAACTGGCATAAAATGGGGCTTGAGAGCAATTGCAAATTGCGTTGGGCAAGGTAATCTGGGCAAACGCTTGGGATCCGTGTGTGTGTGGGACGCTTCCCTGAAGACTTGTGTGCTTTCCTGTGCTGTGACGTAAGTTGATTGGAATCCAGGGTCAGACGGCGGGAGGGATTGTGTGGGCATTTGTTTGTGCAAACCTGTGCTTACTCTTATTAGCTTGACCTTCCGTCGTCTTCTTGACGGACGCCATCTCCTGCTTTGAGAACTCGGACTGAACTGACCACGGCTTGTCTTCCCCCCCCCTTCTTGGACTTGGAAAAACTACAAACGTCTGCTTCTGGCTTTGATCTACGGAACGGAACTGGTCTACTCAACTGCTACAATCCTTGGCTGATTTACTCGTGTTGGAGATCCTGTCTGCTGTGTGTGTGGGGGAGCGACGCAAGTTACTCTAAGCACAGTGTTGGCAGCAGAGAGGAATCTGCTGCCAATTAGTTGCATTCTTTGTATCTTTTGTTCCTTGGCTTTCGTTTCGTTTATACCCAGGCTGAAGCAAGCAGTTTGTTTTTACCCGGATTAAACTTCGGTTTAATCCGGTTTATCTTTTGAACATTTACTTTTGCCCCTTTTTGCTCCTAAAGGCAAAAACTGCCTGGCCCTTGTGTTTTACGGGCATTTTTGAGTTCTGTAATCTAATAAACTCTGTTACTTTGAATCTTGTGGCGTTCTGTCCTTGACAGATTGCCCAACGCCCATAAAAAGTTTATTGCAGCAATAAACCCGTCAGGAAGACGATGGATGAGTTAAGGGCCAAAGTAGACCAATTGCAAACGGCTTTTACCGTTAGCCAAACAGCTCAGGCTGTGAAAGGACATGTTTTGACTCCTGAACGCTTTGACGGAACCAGGTGCAAGTTGCCAACCTTTTTGGCACAAGTGGAGCTTTATTTTTCTCAGCTCAGTGCTCATGCTTTTCCTACAGACACTAGCAAGGTGGCCTTTATTTTGAGTTTGTTGACCGGTCCCGCAGGACAATGGGCCACTAATTTAATTTTGGGAAATGACCCAGTCAAGGACAATTTGAATAATTTCAAAAAGTTGTTAACTGATACTTTTGGGGATCCTCTCCGCACGGAGAACGCGGGGTGGGCTCTGTATCGGTTGAAACAGGGAAAGGGGACTGTTTTGGATTACTTAAATAAGTTTAACCTGTATCGCCACCAGCTGGATTGGGGGGAAAATGCATTCATGCTTTTATTTACTGCCGGGTTAAGTGATATGCTCCAGGATGAATTAGCACGCTTGGAGCCGGCTGAAAGCTGGGACGCCTTAGTAGCTAAGGTGCTGCGTTTAGACGCAAGGTTCGAGGCTCGTAAACACTCAAAAGCAATGTGTGCGCCACCCATGCATGTAACCAGGGCACCTGTGGTGATGGGGGAAGAGCCCATGGAGCTTGGGGTCTTTAAAAAGCTGTCTACAGAGGAAAAGAGCCGTAGGAGGCAGCTGGGCTTGTGTTTGTACTGTGGGAATGCTGGGCATTTTGCCAAAAATTGTAATGTGAAACCTTCCCAGCTTTCGGGAAAAGGCCAGCCCTAGTGCGACGTGAGTCCAACGCACTAGGGCTCCTCAAGCAGTCAACTGAGGGGAGGAAGCATGTTTTCGTACCCATTACATTATCTGTTGGGGGAAGGGAACTTGTTTCTACTTTGGCACTGCTGGACTCAGGGGCTACGGTCTCCTATGTAGATATTGAGTTTGCTAAGAAGCATGGCATTCCTAGAGTGCGCAAGGCATGCGACGTGTGGGTGGAAGGAGCAGATGGGAGACTGCTGGAGACTGGGGTGGTTAACCATGAAACCTCAGCAGTAACGTGGGAGGTGCAGGGAGTAACGGGAACGTTTGTGTGGGATATTACGAGCTTGCCTAGATATGATGTGATCCTGGGGATGGATTGGCTAGCTGTAGTAAACCCACAAGTAGATTGGGCAACACGTAAAGTGATCTTAAAGAGGCAGGACTGTTGCACTCTAAATGTTACTCATTCTGATATGGAGGGAGTGCCTGCTGAGTATGGGGAGTTCTCTGATGTATTTTGTAAAAGAGAAGCGGACAAGTTACCACCGCACAGGCCATATGATTGCGCCATCAAGTTAGCAGAAGGTGCGAAACTGCCAGCAGGGAGGCTGTATGCCTTGACTGTACCGGAAAGGCAAGCTTTGCGGGAGTTTCTAGATGAAAATTTAGCCAAGGGGTTTATTCGCCCATCTAGTTCTCCAACTGCGGCACCAGTATTCTTTGTAGCCAAAAAGACTGGGGAACTTAGGCTGGTCTGTGACTATCGGATCCTAAACAAATACACCATTCGGGATAGGTACCCGCTCCCTTTAATCTCGGAACTGTTATCAAGGGTGCAAGGGGCTAAGGTCTTTACCAAGCTTGACCTGCGGGGGGCCTATAACTTAATCCGTATACGGGAAGGGGATGAATGGAAGACGGCATTTAACACGTGTTTCGGATGCCACGAGTTCCGAGTCATGCCTTTTGGGCTTTGTAATGCTCCTGCGGTATTCCAGAGGTTCATGAACGATGTGTTCAGGGACCTAATTGACCAATTTTTAGTGATTTATTTGGATGATATCTTGATTTTTTCTAAGGACGAGAAAGAACATCGTCAACATGTCAAGCAGGTTCTGCACCGACTGCGGGCTAATGGGCTTTTCGCCAAGGCTTCCAAGTGCGTCTTTCATGTGCCTGAAGTGGAGTTCCTAGGTCATGTAGTGTCAGGTAGGGAACTTAAAATGGACCCACATAAGGTTGACGCCGTCAACTCATGGCAGGAGCTGAAGACTAAGAAGGATGTACAAAGGTTCTTGGGTTTCGCTAATTACTACCGGGAGTTTATTCCGAATTTTGCAAAGCTCACGGTACCTTTGACGCAGCTTCTGCGCAAGAAACAGCCATTTGTGTGGGGGCGGGAAGCTCACGAGGCGTTTCTACAACTAAAGTCTAGTTTTCAATCGGACAACATACTAACCCATCCTGATGTTGACAAACCGTTCGTGGTAGAAGCGGACGCTTCTAGCTACGCGTTGGGGGCTGTATTGTCTCAGAAGGATTCCTCAGGGACCTTGCGTCCCTGTGGATTTTACTCGCGGCAACTAACACCCTTCGAGCAGAACTATACCATATGGGAGAAGGAGTTGTTGGCGATTAAGGTGGCGTTTGAGGTGTGGCGGCACTGGCTTGAAGGGGCACGGCACCAGATCGTGGTCAGATCTGATCACAAGAACTTAGAGCACTTGCAAACAGCAAAGAAGTTAAACCAGCGTCAAATCCGCTGGGCTTTGTTTTTCTCCAGGTTTAACTTCAAGGTGCAGTTCGTGGAGGGGAAGGCAAACTTGCGGGCCGATGCTTTATCCCGCAAGCCGGAATTTAAGACCAATGAGCAGGTAGTATGTCAGACCATCTTGCCTACTGCCTCTCTGTGTGTTGTAGATAATGAGCTTGGGTTACATGACCAGATCCTTGAGGCTCAGAAGGATGATGTGTGGACTCAGGAGCAACTGATGCTGCTCTCTGCAGGTAACCGTACCATACTGCCGCATCTCCAGGATCAAGACGGGGTATTGGTGCGTAGGGGGCAGGTTTACGTACCAGTGGGGGCCCTCAGGTTGGAGGTGATTAGAGCCCACCATGACGAACCCATGGCTGGGCACTTTGGCAGGTTCAAGACCGTACAGCTTATCACCAGGAGCTACTGGTGGCCAAAGATGCGGCAAGACATTCTGCGCTTTTGTGACAGCTGCGCCGTTTGTCAGCAGAGTAAGACGCCTGTTGGGCGCCCTAGAGGGTTGTTATCGTCTTTACCTGTTCCGGAGAGGCCATGGCAAATCATTTCCATGGATTTTATTTCAGATTTGCCTAAGTCTGGGGGTTATACTTGTATTTGGGTGGTGGTGGATTTATTTAGTAAACTGGCTCATTTTATTCCTTGTTCAACCATTCCGGCGGCCCCTACGTTGGCCTTACTATTTACAAAGCACATCTATCGTTTGCACGGAGCACCCGAGGTGATTATTTCAGATAGGGCTCCGCAATTTGTGTCACGCTTTTGGAAACACTTCCATGAGTGTTTGGGGACTAAGTTAAACGTGTCTTCAGCTTTCCATCCGCAAACGGATGGACAGTCGGAACGGGTTAATGGGCTCTTAGAGCAGTATCTGCGTTGTTTTTGTTTAGATCAACCCACGGCTTGGGTAAAGTGGTTACCGGTGGCGGAATTTGCTTACAACAATGCGGTGCACACGTCTAGTCAGCATACGCCATTTGAGCTAACTTATGGTTTTCACCCACGGGGAGGTGTGGCGCCGTCGACCAATGTGGTCTCTTCGGACCCTGTGTACCGCTCTTCGGAAATGGCTGCATTGCATGATGTTGCCCGTCGCTTACTGTTGGAAGCTAAGGCAACGCAGAAGACTCAGGCTGACCGCCACAGGCAGGCAGGGGAGGAGTTGGAAGAAGGGGATTTGGTGTGGTTATCTTCCAAACATATTAAACAGGCTGGGGGAAAGTTTGCGCCTCGGTATTTGGGTCCCTTTCCTATCGTTAAAAAGATTTCTTCTGTTGCGTTTCGTTTGCGTTTACCGTCTAGTTTGAAGGTCCATCCAGTCTTTCATCGTTCGCTGTTGAAACTTGATACCTCTAGTCGTCGTGGTGCTATAGCGGAGGGTATCACTGCCACTTCTCCGCCATCGGGGGAGGAGGCCTTTGTGAGAGGGGATAGTGTTATGATTGAGCCTCATGGCTCTGTTACTGACAGACGTGGGCGTAAGACTCCTCGAGAGTCAGATACTCTCGAGGAGCGAGAGAGAAAAAGACTGCGAGACATATTTGCAGCACCATCTGACGAGGAGTCTTTCGAAGGGTTTACGGAGAGAATGGAGGAGGGGCTGGTTAGCTCAGAGGAGGATGAGATGGATTGGACTCGGGTAAGGGAGGAAGTGGGTGCCACTGGCCATGATGGGACAGAAGATGAATGGGGACCTTCAGGATTAGACCCATGGCTTAGCTGGAGGGATGGGACGGGATCCACAGCTGGAGATGCTGTTGGGCGTAGTCAGAGGTGTTCCAGCTCTGACGAGGAAAGTGATGAGGAAACGCCCGGGTTAAGGAGGACAGCTGACAGTGATGAAGATTTGTAACTGGCATAAAATGGGGCTTGAGAGCAATTGCAAATTGCGTTGGGCAAGGTAATCTGGGCAAACGCTTGGGATCCGTGTGTGTGTGGGACGCTTCCCTGAAGACTTGTGTGCTTTCCTGTGCTGTGACGTAAGTTGATTGGAATCCAGGGTCAGACGGCGGGAGGGATTGTGTGGGCATTTGTTTGTGCAAACCTGTGCTTACTCTTATTAGCTTGACCTTCCGTCGTCTTCTTGACGGACGCCATCTCCTGCTTTGAGAACTCGGACTGAACTGACCACGGCTTGTCTTCCCCCCCCCTTCTTGGACTTGGAAAAACTACAAACGTCTGCTTCTGGCTTTGATCTACGGAACGGAACTGGTCTACTCAACTGCTACAATCCTTGGCTGATTTACTCGTGTTGGAGATCCTGTCTGCTGTGTGTGTGGGGGAGCGACGCAAGTTACTCTAAGCACAGTGTTGGCAGCAGAGAGGAATCTGCTGCCAATTAGTTGCATTCTTTGTATCTTTTGTTCCTTGGCTTTCGTTTCGTTTATACCCAGGCTGAAGCAAGCAGTTTGTTTTTACCCGGATTAAACTTCGGTTTAATCCGGTTTATCTTTTGAACATTTACTTTTGCCCCTTTTTGCTCCTAAAGGCAAAAACTGCCTGGCCCTTGTGTTTTACGGGCATTTTTGAGTTCTGTAATCTAATAAACTCTGTTACTTTGAATCTTGTGGCGTTCTGTCCTTGACAGTTTAACTTGAGATAGACACTCCTCTGTTAAGTTTTAAAGTGAAATTATCTGGATAGTTTTCACTTAACCCCTCTCTCAATTCCCTCACAGCCAGTTTAGTGTATCTGAAAAGTGATTTATTGCAGAATTAAATTTGATTTTATAGAAAGCAGAAGCTTCATTATGGTAAATGGTTCCTTAAATCTGTATAACTAACCCAAAAACTAGCCCATTGCTTATTTTAAGTCCAGTAACACTTTGTCATGATCAAACTAAATAGAAATAAGTGAATGATCTTTTAACACAATTTCAGGGATAATTTCTAACATATTTGCAAGGGAGCAGTAATAGAAAAAAGCAGAAAGTAAATGTTTCTACATAATTTCCAAGGTAAGCATTTAGGTAACATAATAGTACACTGTGGATGAACATGGCAATTCACCTCTTAAATTGGCTTGGACACTATTGACATTAGCTTTCACTATATTGTACTTGCCCTAGATGGTTTACATGGCAGGTTCATTCACACTTGGATATCTATAAAGTGCTAATTATCCACAGATAATTAGTTTTACTCATACCTTATAACTGAACATCTTGTCACGTATCATATAACTGCATAGCCAATTTGAACTTGGAGTTTTCATCTATGGGTGACTACACATGAAAAATGCAAGGGAAATAAGAGTTTCTTGGGATTTAAATTAGTTCATTACTGCAATAAGTTATAACCTGACCTTCTGATGGAAGTTTAGCAAAGGAACAAATCCCATATAATCTTGAGCTGCTTTTTCTCCCCAGTGGGAAAGCCAAAGTGGCATACTTCTTCACAGAAGTATACCTAAACTATGCCAAATTCATATAAATTACAGAAGAACCTTAACTTAAGAGCACCCCAACCTAAGAGCATTTTGAGTTAAGAGCTATCGCTAAGTCCTGATTTCTCATTGACACACGAGCAGTGCTTTGAGTTAAGAGCTAATGCCAGAGGATTTTAGAACGTCAAGGGAGCAGCCTCTGTTCCTCATGTCTCATGCCCTTGTCCACTTTGAGAAACTTTGGGTTAGTTGATTTTCTGCGGTTTTTATTCTTGGTTTGTTTGGTTTCATGAAGAGAGAGAAGGAGAGAGCAAATGAGGGAGGGAAGGAAGCAGGGATGAGTCCAGTATGAAGAAAATGATGCTTCTGCCTCCTTACTTTGTGCTTTGTGCCTTGCTACAACTTTGTGCTTCTGGTCCATGCCTTAGTTAACTCTAGAATGGATTACTGCAATGCACTCTACATGGGGCTATCTTTGAAGACGGCTTAGAAACTACAATTAGTTCAAAGATCAGCAGCCAGATTATTAACTGGAGCCAGCTATAGGGAGGGGTCAACCCCCGTTTAAACAGCTCCACTGGCTGGCATTAAGTTTCCGGTCCCAATTCAAGGTGCAGTTTATTACCTATAAATTCCTAAACGGTTCGGGACCGGCCTATCTTCGTGACTGCATCTCTCCCTATGAACCAGTGTGATCTCTAAGATATTCTGGAGAGGCTCTTCTCTCACTTCCTCCCCCTTCGCAAACACAGTTGATGGGGACGTGGGACAGGGTCTTCTCTGTGGTGGCTCCCCGGCTCTGGAATTCACTCCCCAGGGAGATTAGGTTAACACTGACCCTCGCTGTCTTTTGCAGGCAGTTAAAAACATGGATGTTCTGTCGTGCATTCGATTAGACAAGTCCTTATAACCTGGCCCCTATTAATACTGAAATCTGCCCTGTCACCTTACAGCTGTTTTCCATCTGAGGACTATTTTTCCTACTTGTGTTGCCTACCTCATGTATTTTATTTTGATATATACACCAGTTCTAACGTTAATGATTCTTTTAACCGCCCACTATGTCCTAGGATTGTACCTCCTAAAGGTTCATGGATGATTGGTAATTTTTAATGTTTTATAGTTATGCTATTTTAAGCATGATTTGTTTAATCTGTTTTTAGTTTGATACTTGTGTTTTAATTGTATCTTTTATGATGTAAATGTGACTGATTGTCCCCTTGTAAGCCACTCCGAGTCCCTTCGGGGAGATGGTGGCGGCATACAAACATAAAGTTGTTGTTGTTGTTGTTGTTGTTATTATTATTATTATTATTATTATTATTATTATTATTATTATTATTATTCTACCATCTTAAAGTTGATCTTTCTTTTTCTATTGTTCCCTGTGAATATTCATGTTTGGCTTGCTGTTATACTCTCCAACACATTTGTTGCTTCAAATGTGCTTCCTTGCCACAACTTCTACCAGTGCTTCTACCATTTTAAAATTGATTTTTATTGTTCCATGGGAATGTGCATTTATACATTAATTGTTATTTATAAAGTAGAGTGTTTTGAGTTAAGAGTTTAGTCAAGGAACAAATGAAACTCTTAAGTCAAGGTGTTTGAAACTCCCATTATCACACCTTCCCAATGTGGGCAGGCACATAAGGACTCATAATCCTATGGAATCTAACAGAGATCCTGTACACTTTGTTTCCGAACACATGGAAAAGAAATCTTAGGGCTGATTGATTACATGAAGGGGGTATCTGAATTAGTATTCCTTTCCTGCATATAGATGCCTTGCTATTTTCTGTCTGAATATACAGATGGAAGGAACAGTTCCACATGACAGGCAATCTTCACTTTACTAAGGCCAGCTTTTCTAATAGGTACAGAAGAACAAGGTGGCAGAGACTTCCAGGAATAGTAGTGACATTAATCTAGTCATTTCTTTCTCTCTAAAGATAGTATTGTGTGTGTGTGCCTTATGGCTTCTCCCCCCACACAAGCTAATCAGCTGTTCTCAGGGATATAGAAAACAATCTGTAGTAATGATTTAAATGTTCATGCAATTACTTATGAAGGTAACATTGGAGAAAGGAATACCAGTTTGTCTTTTGGCCCAGACAGCAAAACATCTTGGCTTGGCCCTGCACTTCTCATATAAGGAAACACATTTGCAGGTGAGCTATACAAGTACATATATCCCATAAAAACAGGCATTAACACCATAAGAATATCAAAACTTTTTCATATGGGACTCCATCAGGTAAGAAAACAGAAAAATAGCCCAGATGAATATTACTTCTTTATCACATAAGAACAAAATTACAGAAAGAACCCTTATAAGAGTGATTATTACTTTGAATGCACACACACTGAATGCATAGAATAATATGAATACTATTTCAGTGTTTTGCTTGTCAGTATCCTCGGGTATTTTGTAAAAGAACTGAATGAAACTGTACAGTGACACAAGACAGGCACCTACTTAAGAAACCTACATGAACCTTATTTCCAATATCTATAAGATTGATGTATTTTATAACTGGAAAAAGGCAACGCAAGCATAGAAGCACCAATACTATTATTATTCTGATGCTTATTGTAATTTTCAACTATTATCACAATGGAGAGAGAGAGAGAGAGAGAGAGAGAGAGAGAGAGAGTGTTATCATAGCTATGGAAAGTTAATTGTGTTTCCAAAAATATACAAGTAGACATCTTTATTGCCCTAAGCTATCTGAAATAAAAAGACATTTTAATCTAAGGGAACAAAATTATTATGATGCTTCTTCTGCACAATTATTTCTCCAAGAATGCTTCTTAAGTATTGCTGTCATCATTAAAGTTTCTCGTATATCTCTAATATTTCTAAAAAGGCTGAGGTTAGCAATGTAAAATAAATATCAAAGCTTCGAATGGTAATGTGAGTTTACTCCCTCTCAAAAGTGAAATTGCTTTTGATTTGGACAGTGTATATGGATATCAATTTCTGGCTGGCAGTAAATTAATAGAATAGCATATCTCATCTAGCCTTCAAAAAGCGCTTGGAGTGCTACTTGCTGGGGCTGCTTTAATTGGAGATCCTGAATTGAGCATGGGTTGGACTAGCTAGGCCATGAGTCTCCTTTCAATGCTATGAAAGATATGACTATAAATCTATAGACATTCTACCTTAGATTGGTGGATAAGGTAGTGCCTTTCCCATTTTTCTAGGCAGTGAGTAGCCAAAACTGTATAATCATTATTATCACCATCATCATCATTCTTGAAAAACAGCACAGATTGGCCAGCTTGGTTCCTCTGAAAGGACATTCCACAAATTGATAGTCACCACTGAGAAGATCATATCACACATTTTCAACAAAGGTAACTATTTGGGATCAAGATACACTGATACCCTGAGCAGGGGCGGCTCAAGGCATACACAAAGTACACGGTTGCGGAAGGCGCCCTCCTCAATAGGGCACCGAGCCAGCCGCTCAGAGCGGAGGCGGAGGATGTACAGGCAAGGAACAGCAGTTCCCAGGCCATGTGCCACTTCCCGCGCAGGGGGCCCACACCTGCTGCCTCGTACTCAAAGTGGCAGCTGGTGCTGGGCATGGAGAGTGAGGCGCAGGCCCCCAGGGGCAAGGCGGGTGGGCACAAGGGGGCCAGGTAGGAGGAGGATGTTGTCACCGACAGACACTCCACCAGTTAAGGGCCACCTCCTCGGCCGTGGGAGAATGCTGCTGGGTCCAGGCTGCGGGTCTGGTGGAATCTCCGCTTGGAGAGGATCTTCACAGCTGGAGGGGCCAAGGAGCAGAAGAAGATGCCTTTTTAGCAATACGCTGATTAGCAATAAGCTCGAGATTTCTACCAGGGCTTGAGGTCTTAGCGGGGAAAAAGAGTTCCTTCCCCCCCGCTAAGGCCTCGAGACCTGGGAGAAATCCGGAGTATATTGCCAATGCTGATTAGCAATATGCTTTGGTAGAGTCATTTTTTAAATTCCGTTTCAAAAGCATTGCATAATAAGTTTAAAACTGATAAAATAAAAGGCTCACAATCAGCTAAATAGAAAGTCCATGGAGGGAGCAGGTGTGAATGTTTCAATTGCAGGTGTGAAAGTTTAAATTGCCTACATTGATTAGCATTGAATAACCTTTCAGCTTCAAAGCTTGGCTGCTTCCTGCCTGGGGGAATCCTTTCTTGGGATTTATTATTATTATTATTATCAACACAACAACGTTGTATGGCACAGCAAACAAGATAGATATGCTGGATTTCGTTTCGCAAACCCAGAAGTCGAACACTTCCCAAGTGTCTAGGACTGTGTGATGTATTTTCTGATGATGCGTGCAGATCCCAGTAGGGTGGCCTTTTGCAGTTGGCAGATGGTGATTTTGTCAATGTCTATTGTTTCCAAATGCCGGCTGAGATCTTTTGGCACGGCACCCAGTGTGCCTATCACCACCGGGACCACCTGCACTGGTTTCTGCTTATTATTATTATTATTATTATTATTATTATTATTATTATTATTATTTGAAACACAACAAGATGAGTCCACAGCAGACACTCTGCTGGCTATTGAATTGGATCACACGTCGGACACTTCCCAAGTGTCTAGGACTGTGTGATCTATAGGCGAATAATGCGTGGAGATCCCAGTAAGGTGGCCTTCTGCAGCTGGCAGGTGATAATTTTGTCAGCGCCGATTGTGTTTAAGTGCAGGCCAAGGTCTTTAGGCACTGCACCCAGTGTGCCAATTACCACTGGGACCACCTTGACTGGCTTGTGCCAGAGTCTTTGCAATTCGATCTTTAAATCCTCATATCGTGTCAGCTTTTCCAGTTGTTTCTCTTCAATCCTGCTGTCACCTGGGATTGCAACATCGACAATCCATACTTTGTTTTTTAATACGATCGTGAGGTCAGGAGTATTATGCTTCAACACTCTGTCTATCTGAATTCGGAAGTCCCAGAGTAGCTTGACATGTTCATTCTCTGTAACTTTTTCTGGCTTGTGATCCCACCAGTTCTTGGTTGCAGGCAGATGGTATTTGTGGCACAAGTTCCAATGAATCATCTGAGCTACGGTGTTACGCCTCTGCTTGTAGTCTGTCTGTGCGATCTTCTTACAGCAGCTGAGGATGTGATCTATTGTTTCATCTGCTTCCTTGCAGAGTCTACATTTGGGATTTGTCATCAACTATTCAATTTTGGCTTTGATGGCATTGGTTCTAATGGCTTGTTCTTGGGCTGCCAGAATCAGGCCCTCCATCTCCTATTTGAAAGTTCCATTTGTGAGCCACAGCCATGTTTTTTCTTTGTCAATTTGGCTCTCAATTTTTCCCAGGAACTGCCCATGGAGAGCCTTCTGTCGCTAGTTTTCTTTTCTGCTCTGGATTGTGTGTTTACGCTATTCACTCTTTGTCTTTTGCACTTGAAGCAGTTTACTACTGTTGACTTCCCTCAATGCTGGTTCTTGACTGCCTTTCACATAATCTGCCAGGGCATGTTTCTCTTCTTCTACCATTTGTTTCACTTGCAGAAGCCCTCTGCCTCCTGATTTTCTGGGCAGGTAAAGTCTGTCGACATCACTACGCAGGTGTAGTGAGTAGTGGATTGTCATCAGTTTTCTTATTTTTCTGTCCAGATCATCTAGCTCTGCTTGTGTCCAGTTCACAATTCCAGCAGTGTATCTAATGACGGGTATGGCCCAGGTGTTGATAGCCTTGATCGTGTTTCCGCCATTTAATTTGCCCTTCAAAATTTTTCTGACTCTTTGGATATATTCTTTGCTGACCACATTTTTCACATGCCCATGCTTGATATTGTCCAACTGTAGTATGCCCAGATATTTATAGGCTTCAGGCTGATTGCATTTTATGGTTTGTCCATTTGGCATCTCTATGCCCTTGCTGTGAGTAATTTTCCCTTTTTTAATGCCACTGTGGCACATTTGTCTAGGCCGAACTCCATACTGGTCAGTGCTGAAGATTCTGACTGTGTTGGTCAGTGATTGGATTTCTGTTTCTGATTTTCTGTACAGCAAGTGGGAAATTTTTGGTGAATTTCTTGCTGTTTGGTAGCCCAGGTTTGTTTTCTGTAGAATTACTGACAGAGGGACCATTGCAATGATGAACAGCAATGGTGACAGTGAGTCACCCTGGAAAATTCCTCTCTTGATATTAACAGTTCCATAGCTTTTGTTACCCACATTGTTTCATTGCATTTTTGGTGAACTTTCTAATATTTTCACAAACCCCAATGACATCTAGACATTTAAATATCCAACAATGTGGCAGTGAGTCAAATGCTTTTTTGTAATCAATCCAAGTTGTATAGAGGTCTGTTTGGGGCTTTTGCAAT
This sequence comes from Anolis carolinensis, assembly GCF_035594765.1. Classification (NCBI taxonomy): domain Eukaryota; kingdom Metazoa; phylum Chordata; class Lepidosauria; order Squamata; family Anolidae; genus Anolis; species Anolis carolinensis. Next base: position 92,099,402 of record NC_085843.1, read on the forward strand.
TCTCCAGTATCATTTTGTCAATCAGAAGCTGATCTTTCATGCCCCTACTTCTTCTTTTATTGTCTTTTTGTTCTACTGTCAAGATGTTATTTTCCTTCAAGTAATCCTGGATTTGATCAGCTATTATGCCTGTCAGCAGTTTGAACATTGTAGGCAGACATGTTATTGGCCTGTAGTTTCCTGGTATTGTCCCTTTTGCTGGATCTTTCTGTATCAAATATGTCTTCCCAGTTGTTATCCATTTGCTGATGTTTGCAGTTTGCAGCATCTCATTGAATTGTCTGGCCATTTTTGAGTGCAGGCTACTCAGATATTTAAGCCAAAATCCATGCAGTTGATCATTGCCAGGTGATGTCCAGTTCTTGACTTTGTTCACTCTTGCAGTAATCATTTCTGTTGTTATTTCCAAGGTTCTCATTTGGCTTTGCTCCTAAGAAGGTTCCTCCGCTGTGACTCCCTATCTTTCTACCTTGCACATATTCTCCACATTGTGTGTATGTCTATGTACAGTAGAGTCTCACTTATCCAACATGAATTGGCTGGCAGAACGTTGACTAAGCGAATATGTTGGATAATAAGGAGGGATTAAGGAAAAGCCTATTAAACATCAAATTAGGTTATGATTTTACAAATTAAGCACCAAAACATCATGTTATACAACAAATTTGATAGAAAAAGTAGTTCAATGTGCAGTAATGCTATGTAGTAATTACTGTATTTATGAATTTAGCACCAAAATATCACAATGTATTGAAAACATTGACTACAAAAACACTGACTTCTAAAAGGCAGACTGCATTAGATAATCCAGAACTTTGGATAAATGAATGTTGGATAAGTGAGACTCTACTGTATATATAAGATATATATAGATATACACACACACACACACACACACACACATATTCAGGGACCACATGTGCTATGTGTGTGTGTGTGTGTATGTGTGTAAAACACACACACACATATACTATTCACCTCTCCTTCTACCTTTTATTTTTCAGTGATTGGTTGGGGGGGGGGCACATCAAAAATACAGTTAGCTTACACTTGAAAATTACCTAGGGGCCCTGACCTTGAGATAAGAGCTTGATTCGTTCTGTGGTCTAGCTCATAACTCAAGTTGCTCTTATCTCAAAGCATGTCTTCCCATTAAAATGTTATTAATCCGTTCCAAACCCCGCCCATATTTTTGTAATGTGTGTTTTAAATAAGAAATTTACTTTATAAATAACAAATAATGTATAAATGCACATCCACATGGAACAATAAAAAAAGAAAGATGAACTTTAAAATGGTAGAAGCACAAAGTTGTGGCAAGGAAGCACAAAGCGAAGAGGCAGAAGAATAATTTTCTTCATACTGTACTCATTTTAACCTCCCTAATCCAAAGTTCATCAAAGCAACAAGAACAAAGCCAACAGCAATCTCCTAAAGCAGACAAGAGCACAAGGCAAGAGGGCACAGAGTCATGAGGCTGCTCCCATGAAGCCCTAACATTCTGTAGTCTCACACCTGTGCTCCTCTTGCACTAGTTTTTAAATAAAAAAGCTGCTCATATGTCAAAGCAAAGCATGGGCCAAACGATGGTTCTTAACTCAAAATGCTCTTAAGTTGGGATGCTCCTAAGTTGAGGTTCCATTGTAGTGGCCTTTCTTGAATATCTTAAAACAGTGGTTCTCAACCTGTGGGTCCCTAGATGTTTTGGCCTACAACTCCCAGAAATCCCAGCCAGTTTACCAGCTGTTAAACATGTAAAGACCCACGGGTTGAGAACCACTGACTTAAAGGTCTGGACAGATTCATATAGAATACAAATTCGAATGTACTTTTGCTCAGAAGGAAGTCTCTCTGTATTCAATTAGACATATTTCCTAGTAAGCATATTTATCCATCAGCCATCAGAACATTTAAGTTATTCTTTTGATTATTGATTCTACCCCCCAACACACAAAGATATTTTATTTTCCAAACCACAAATAACTGTTTCATTTACTTAGGCTAGTGTGGTGCAGCAGGAATAAATTGAGCTACTCAGCTACCTATTAAACAGGGTTAATAATTACAACAGTTAAATTAGCTAAATACCATAATTATTTGAAGAAATTAACTCTTTCTTAAGTAGATTTTACATATGAGAAATGCTTTTAAAAACAAGTGATGGATTTTCTGGTGGGGGAGCTTATTTTTAGATTTTTTAACATTTAGCTTTCTACCATTAGAAATTGTATTAATTATGGTAAAATCTGTGACAGTTACTATGTATGTGGCAATTTTAACTTCTAATTCATCTGTAAGAGCCATTTAGAACACATTGGGTTTGTTATTTGCTCTAGGAATAAATAGGTATATGGCTTTCAAAGTAATTATCTTCTGTGACTGTTCAGGAAACTTTCAGTTGCACTATTTAAATCAAATAATGGTGAAATGAATGGAAACCTAATTAGCACTTTAGTCATCAAATCCTAATAAGCTAAACAGAAACATAAATGTAACTATGTAACATTAGATAATTATGTTTTTCAGAGAAATCAAACCATATTTCTGTCATTTGTAAAAAATAACAAGGGAAGTCATTCCAGAATATTTTTTCCAGCCAATTATTTGGAGCTTTAGGTTCTATGGTAAAATCAGTCCAATATTCCAACCTCTCCTTATTTCCTCTCTTAATCGGTCTTGTTTCCCACACAAATACACCTTCTGCCTATCTCTTTGTGATTTCCTGGAGCTTACTATATTTATCCAGTTCCTTACATTATATTACAGCAATCTTTATGATTTGAAAGGTTTATTGTTTTTTACTTACTCAACTTGAGAGCATCCTTCAGATAAGAAACTACCAAACTCTGTATGAATATTGACTCACTAATATATATTATCAGACTTTGCCCACAAAAAAACCCTACTTTTCTCTATCCAATTTTAAGTCCAATTTATTGAGTCATATATATTGAGGCATGATATTCATAGCAAGTGAGCAAATTGTGGATATGTATTAACCTAGAGCAAGCATGGGCAAACCCAGGCCGATAGGCTAGATGTAGCCCTTTGGGCACTTCCCTCTAGCCCTCCTCTGTTTCCCTGTCCTTTCAACATCAGCAACCCACTGCAACCTTATACTGAGAGGATTGCCAAGACAGACACATGACTCCTAAGAGCCCTCTGGAGCTCTCAACAGCTGTGTGTTAAGCCCTCCTCTTGGCAGGAGGGCATGGTGGGCCGCCGGATCTTCCTGCCAAAGGGAGAGCTTTACAGGTACACAGAGCTGTGTATTAAATCTTTTCTCCCTCCTCCCCTGTGCCAATGGCCTCTCCAGACTTCCCCCATGACAATTATCCTCCTGGCCTCTCCCGGACACACACCAAATGCCTCTGGCCTCACACACACAAACCCCCCACACCAACCCTTGCCTCACCCTCCCTCTATGCCATGAGGCCCCCATGTTAAAAAGTTTGCCAATGTCTGACCTAGAGAGTACTTATATTTTTAAATAATTGTTTATATTTTTTTTAGCAAAGTCCATTTTTGGACTTTACTATGGCTTGTCTAACAGCTAGTCTTCAATATAATTTAAGTGGAAGATAGAGAAATATTATATCCAGAGAATGAAAAGGCATAATTAACTTAAATTAAAAATGTCTAGATAGGAAGAGTTCATGGTAATCAAAAATAACTTTTACACTTGTGCTCTTCAGCTTTACAGTGGAGCTGGTGACATGTAACAGGGATGTAAAATTTTCCATGGCTGGGGATTTATCTCTTCTTCTGGGCTTTATATAGAGATCTTTTTTTTTTCCAAATTGAGAAATGGCCATATGACCACAACACATCCAAAGAACATACTAGGCACCTCAAAAACAGGGCTTGAACATTTATTTTTGACAGTAACTAGTTACAGAATGTCCAGAAGGGCATGTTAAGTGATCTTGCCTAGCATTAGAGCAAATTGACATGTTGCATCATGTGGATGCCATAAAGTCAATTTACCCAGTTTTATTTGGCCCATGTAGATGGGCCCTAAAGCAGAATGGAATGAAGTTCCTGGGTATGTTACAGGCTTAGTTTAACTTAGTTGTATTTTGGATAACAAGATTTTTTTAGAAGCACCTTATCACAGTTTTTGCAACTGCCATAGATTCATGAGTTCAGATTACACATTACTCCATTAATTACTGCACATTATTATATATTATTCCATGCAATAACCCAAAATGATGTTCTGCAAGGATGAGCAGGATAAGTTACCAGCAAAAATATTAAAGGAAGGTAGGCATTCCTCCCAGTTTGAAATAGAAAAATCCCACAAAGCTTTAAAATAAGAAACACTAGCCAAATTCAAAAATATTCAGCTGATTGGTAAGTTATTAAGTTAAAGAAAAGTATACATTGCAATTTATTTTCTGCATGCCAGTTCCAGCCCACTTTGTGGTCTAACAGGACCACCTCAAGCCTTCCTGGTGGCAGCAGGCCATCCTCACCTCCCAGCCACACCAAACCTAGTTTGGCACTGCTGGGCAAGGACCCAACTGCCATCCTATGCCTTCCACCACATGTCACTGTTGTGTCTCCTTCTTTCTATATCTTGTGACTCATGAGGATGGGGGAGGAAGTTAGGAAAGCGCCCTTTCTCTCCTTTCAGGCACCTTAGTGAGCCATAAGACATGGGAAGACATCAGGAAAAACCCCAACCATAAGGTAGTTCAATCTGTCATTGCTATAGCCCACAGCAACATGAGAACAGGAAGGGAGGAGAGAGTCATTCTACATCCCTAGCCTCCTAATCTTGGGGACTACAGGAGGGCTGTCAGGATATAGCCACAGGAAGTAGCTTTCCCCAGATTAATCTGGATCAGCCATATGCATCTTGTGACAACCTGTGGGCTGATCCATTCCCATAGCAAACTAAATGGTTGTGCAGATGGGCCCCTAGACAGTCTGTAAAAACCTGAAGGCATAAAAGGTTTTGATTTGTTGACAAAAGGAGAGTGATGACAGACACCCTGCGCTTCCAAGGGAGTGAGTTACAAAGGGAAAGGCAATTGTTGGGTTTCAAAGGGCAACAACATTAGAAACACTTTCTTCCTAATAAATTAATTTATGTATCGAGTACAAATTTCAATAGTAGTTGCAAGAAGCTGAGATCAGGAAAACTGTGTTCTTGTTCCCACAGAGTACAACTGAGTAGAAGAATATGAAACAACAAAATTGCCTTCTGGTTATCTGGTGATATAGTTTTTCAGACCAAGAAGGGTTTTCTCCCTCAGAAATTCAACAGAAAATATTCCATTGTTTCATACATCTACATACTGAAATATTTTTAGTATTTAAATCAATTCATAGCAGAATGAAATACACAAAGATTAAGTTGGCCAAAGCCTAAGTAATAAAACTTCTAATACAGTAGCTTTTTTTTAATTAAGAAATTTCCAAAGAACCTTTTGAGATGGTAAGAATCAGTGTTTTTTCTAAATCTGTGGTGCAATGAATTTAGATTTTCTTTAACTCTGATAAGCCGAAGGACTGAAGGCAACTTTTTTCTGGTGTTATTTTGTTCCTGCTCTGGTAAAATATCACAGCATGTTAGTTAATACTAACCCAACGACTTTGTACATTTCTTGTGATTATAGTTCCCCTAATTACTTGGAAATGGTATAGAACTGAAGAAGAAAGGAAAGAGGAACCTGAATTAGGCACAAACATTATTTATGTACAAAGGAGGGGACTTTCTCTGTGGTGTCAACCCAGTTCTGGAACACTTCTCCAAAGGGAGTTTGACGGATGCCAATGCTAGAATCTTTCTGGCATTATTTCAGAACATTGAATACAGAATCTTAATTGGTTTTATGGCCTTTGTTCTATTTGGTAGGTTTTGGGGGTTTGACACCTCTTTGGTTTTTTGCCATTTCTATCATTGAATATAGGCTGAATTGATCATGCTTCATTATTTTCATTGTATTGTAACTTTATTATCATACACCATCCACAAATATGTTGGTCTATTGAAATAAATGGTTAAATAAAAAAAACTGCTATGAAAAGACTCCAAACTATTCTACCACCTTGTGTTCCACACTAGAGTTATTCCAACACATTTGACATATGTAGGACCTTCCTATGCCTAGCTGTTTACTGGTTTTCTCTTTTCAGACATTACAGGATTTTTACAGAAGTAATGGTACTTCTCCAGATACCACATGAACTTGCTTCAAAGGAATGTTCACAACAGTTTTTTAAAGATATAAAAAAATGGATATAATCTTGTGACACATAATACAGTTTTGTAAAGAGAAAACACAAAAAAGTAATATTTTGTTTCAAATTTTGGGATGGTAAGACGTCTAGACTCTAACTATTTTCTTTTGACATGTATTGCAATTTTTTAAGAATGTTATATCCCTCCTTCTCTAAGTAATGTATAACAATTCATAATCACAATATTTTTTTAAAAAAACCCACACATAATATAGTCAGTTAGAATAAAACAATGGCAGAGCCCACAGATCAAATGCTATCTTTAAAGAAAAAAGAGTCACGTGGTACAGAAACCTCCCAGAATAAAAAAAATGCCTTTCCTCATTAGTGAAAGACCTGTAATTTATGAGTTGAAGGATGTCATTTTCAGTTAAGCCACTGAAAATGTCCTATTTATTGTTACTATCAGCCATGTCTCCACAAAGAATAGCAACCCTTAAAAGAGGGCAAGTTGATATAGGAACAACAAGTCCCTACCCCCAGATATAATACAATATTGTAACAAGCATAAAAAAGGAATTGTTTAATTCAACCAAGCTACTCACTTCTGTATTGCTATTCCTCTTGCTATGTTACAGTCATTGGAATGCACATTACTCAAGAGATTAATGACAGGCTGTATGAATGCTAAGGAAATATATTGACTCGAAGTGAAATAAAGGCTAGCTACAATTACCACTCAGCTGCTTCTTTTAAAAATTATGGAAAGTAGCTACAAGCAGAACATCACAATAGCTAATTTTAGTCACCCCTTCTCCTAACTGAAGGAAAACACATAACATTTTTTTTTGCTCCTTAAACTGAATACAGGTTTACCTACATGGAGAAAAGAATGTAATTAGAAATTCTCAAGAGAAAAGGAGGGCAGGAGAAAATTGGGTAGGGCTTTGTCTGTCTACAGTCATAACTAGGTAATAGGAATACAGATGCTAAGACTATACAGGCAAATCTATGGCATACACTAAAAGCTATAATGTAAAATGCCCTCTTCTATATATACTGTACTTTCATATTTTCCTAATTTTGACTTTCATGTTTTCTTAATTTTGTCCTTAGATTTGGGCAGCAGACCAGTCATGAACCACTTTCAGTTAACAGTCTAAGGTCAATTGAAAATGAAATGTCATCTCTCTCTAAATCAAGGGACTTTGCCATCTTTGACATAAAGGGAATATTGAAATAATTCAGTCCTTTGTGGCTGTTGTTTTAAAGAGTATGTCAATAGCAACATATAGAATAGTTTGTCATTTAGTGCATACTAACAGGAAATGGTAGGGATTTAAAATGCTAAATTCAAGGCATCTGAACTGCTTAGAAACCATTTCACATTTGGGACAGTTGAAATTACTCAAACCTACTCACGTATACAATTTGAAAGCTTCTATTTGTGAAGACAGTGTGATCATACAAATATTGTTAACAGTGTGAACTCTGAAGCCACACCTCAAGCAGATGTGGGAACACAGAATGCAAATTGCGAATGTCAACTTGTTACTGTACTGGCAAGTTATCCTAAGAATTTTTGCTGTTAAATTGACTTTTTATTTAAAAAAAAATGTACTGATAGAAATAGAAGAACAAATATAATGTCAAGTTATATTACTTTTCTACCCTTATTCTCATTGCATTTTTATAGACTGCGTGAGTTTGCTTAAGTGAGATGCTCATTTGCATACAGATGCATCTTACAGAGAAAAAGAATATTAGCAAATTGTAATAACTTTATGCAAGTGCAACCCTCTTTTAAAGTTGCTGCAGGCAAATCACTAAAACAATTATATTCTAATATAAAATATGCTTTATCTTATATTTTAAAGCATACCACATAAAGCCATAAGCATCAGTTATAATCAAATTGATCAACATTACTGTCTTGATGCAGCTACTTCTACTTTGCATGCAATTTATATTTAAAACCCAAACATACAATGCCTATATTTGAGAAGGAAACTATGATTATGAAGGCCTATTCATAACTCAACCATGTAAACTTATTATTATCACAGATAGTTGTGGCTGACTGTTCAGGAGAAAAGTGCATAGAACTGTACTGTTCATGGTGCAATGTGTATTTTACAATAGCCTTATATATTTGTATCTTATAAGTCACCAACACAATTGTTTAGGTATGGATGAAATATGAAATTGAATAGTTAAGAGTCAGGAGATCTCTATCTTCCATCTTTAGAGGAAAGACTCTGTGTGTGTGTGTGTACATATCTATCTATCTATCTATCTATCTATCTATCTATCTATCTATCTATACATACATACATACATACATACATATACACACACACAACACACATATTCTTAAATTCAGAAAGGAAAAATGCAGAGTTTCAAGGCACATACTAACAGGAGTCCAGGAAGAATTCCATCTCTATTATCAGTCATTTTTATAGTTATTCATTTATAAATAACAGAGCACAAGGTGGAAACGGCTAAACAGAAGAACAAATGTGGAGAATATGAGTTTTCTCTCTATATGTCTCACTAGTCATTTTATGACAATAAAGGTCTTTGGGGTCCCTTTGTTATACCGACACTAACATTTCTCAATTATTTCCTAGTTTTCTCCATTGGAGTGTTCTTATTATTTCCCAGACTTCCCAGTCTTCCCCATATGGGATTAGAAATGAGGTGTGGAATGTTATGCCACATCTCATTTCTGATCCCCTCCACATAGCCTTACACTCAAACACTTCATTATAGATGACAGGAACTTCACTCCCAATGAGAAAAGCATTGTTAAGAGCTTGAAAGCTTCTGTCTAAAAAATAAAATAAAAATCATTCATCAATAATGATGCCTTCATTTCATTCGCGTGAATATCCCATGAATAAACAGCAGCATAAGCAAATCAGCCCTGACTGGATGATGTGTTAATCTTTGATAGAGCTGGGAAAATGACAGTACATGATTGGAATGAATAATTTACAAGCATCATTATAGTATGATGAAGAATGGGAAGGAAGGAAATCAGAAAACATTATTTTCCCCTCCTGTCTTTGCCTCTTTGGATTTAAAAAAAAATGGAGTATTATCTGTTTTTTAGTGACACCCCTAGTATTTTCTAATGAAAAGCATTCTCTGTGTGAGATTACTTATTGAGACAATTCTGGGGTATAAAAATGAATGGGGTTCTTAGCTTTATTAGAATGCGACAGGTTCTGATGTTCAATATCAATATCTGTATACCTGACAAGGGGTAGCAATTCTGCAAGCAAACTTCTGGAGAAGTGAAAATTTCATATATAATCAAAAATTTAAAAACTCACTTTGGCGCAGATTTGGGTCTTGACACCCAGAAGCCCCCCCCCCCCATGAAGCTAGCCTTAAAATTAAAAAAAACTTTATGGGCCACCATAAAGCTGCTCTGGAAGTCCTCCTGGCATGTAGAAATGATGTGCCAGGAGGCAAGGGGAGGAGCAAAACTGCTCCTGCCCCTCCCCCCCAGGTCTCCTGCCGTATCATTTCTATGTACCAGGACTGCCTTAATGGTGGCTCTGTAAGTTTTTTTGAAAATGTTAAGACTAGTTTGAGGGCACTTTGGGGGAGGAGGTGGGTGCGAACTTACACCTTTGTGATCCAGATGCCCAAAAGTGCAAGATGGCCTTGGGGAAAGACCCTCGGGTAGTCCCAAGTAGTCAGTCCCTTCAAGCCAATACCCCATTAGACCCAGGCCTTTCAGGAAGGCCCAGATCTAATGGAGTATTTAATTAATTTGGAATAATCACAGTTATTCCAAGTTCGCTTTGACTGGAGTTGTCATTTGGGTGCCTCTGGTAAAAGCCCAACAGGCCCAGAGTTGTACATACTGTGTTCAAAAGGGCCCAGAGTTGTACATACTGTGTAGCTTTCTGGGCTACCATTATAGCTGTTAAAATCCAATGGGAATATTAAAAGAAGTCATATTAATCATCACCGCTTCCATCGTCTATTGCTGATAGAGGATGAAAACATTTTTGGTATAAAATTTGAACATTTATTCTGTGCTGGAAAAACATATCTTCTAAATGTGTGACAGAATGAACCTAGCATTAGATAAATGGGAAATTAGAAGTTTGAACATCTCTCCTTAGATTCTCATTTCTATGATTCCAAGAAAATTAAGCACATACAGTAGAGTTAACTGTCACCATGTGGATTGGTAATTGTTGAATAAAGGTAGTTTCTAGTTGCTTGAGACTTACTATTAGAAATAGGCCTAACTAATATTATACCCCATACTATGCAGTAACATAAACTTTGTATTGACTAGCTATTAATATTGAATTATAGTAATTAAAAGCAATTAAAGAGAAACTTAACTGAAACTTGAGTTTCTGCTGAAATTTATTTTGTTTTAATTTTTATTTAAAGAATTGTTTTCTGGTTGCTTGAGAGTTCTGGTTGCTTGAGGTCTGGGTAACTGAGGGTCTATTGTGCATCACAAATGCACTGTCATTCATAAATGATTTCTTGAATCAATACATATTTCTTTTCCAGAGGAGAAAGTTGGCCATATTTCAGAATTAAGCTGAACACATCCCCTTTCAAAGCTGCCAGAATGAATTAGCAAAATGCATTATAATATTAAACAAACGCTGTCTTAGATGCAATTGTTAGTCTGGGCTAGAATAGTCTCATTGAAGCAATGGGATTTATGTAAATATTGACAAAGTTCAGCAGTTGATTCAGTGGAACTAGTCTAATTAAGACTGGATATGTTTAGGCTATTGCCTCCAAATATCTGATCTTGGAAGCTAAACAGGGTCAATCCTGGTTAATACTTGCATGGGAGATCACCAATGAATGCCAGATATTGCAGGCTACATTTCAAAGGAATGCAATAGCAAACCACTCCTTAGTTTTGTTAACAAAGAAAACTGAATAAGGTTCATTAGTTTATCATAACTGGACAAGTGGCTTGAAGGTGCATATACACACACTCCAATGTGTGCCCTATAGTAACTGAGATCCTACATTATGAGCCACTGAGCTAACCATTCCGTATCCAGCAGCAGGTAGCTTCCCAGTACTATAGGCATATAGCAGATATGGAGGGCATTTATGTGAGCAATGCCCAGTTATAATTTCATAACCAGGAGAAGACACTGAAAGATGCTGTTTCATATCTGCAATTAGTATACTACAATGAGATCTGGGAGGTGATGTCTTACAGCCTTAAATGATTACAGGTACACTTTGGCATGGAACACTACCTTCTGAAAGGGAAAGGTATTCCACAATAAAGAATGAAATATTTCCTTCTTCAACTTCTCAAAAACTTCATCAACCTAAATTACACCAGTGTGTATTTCCAAGGGTGCATCTACATTGTAATCCATTTTGACACCACTTTAACTGCTGTGATTAATGCTGTAAGATCATGGAGTAAGACACAGGCACTCTTTGGCAAAGAAAGCTAAAGACTACAAACCCCCAGATTCCATAGCATTTAGCCATGATAGTTACAGTGGTGCCAAGCAACATCAATTCTACATTGTAGATGCAACCCAACAGGGTTCTGGCCATTGTATTTTCTCAATAATATTCATCAAAATATTCATATACATAAAATCAACACATGCTATGTGTGTTCTACTAAATGGTCTTCCTGAACTGGAATATAAGCCAGGCTCTGTCACTGATATTTCATCTGATAGTTCACAGGACATTCCAATGAGATTTTTGTTAGTTATCTATTTTTTTTAACTTTTTTTATTCTTCATACAGATAACAAAACAATACACTGCATACCTTAGCCATCTAAAAGATAACATAAAAACTATTTACAATCTTTATGGCTGGGATACAGGTTCCAATTGTGATTCTCTTTACTGCATATCTTAATTAATTGCCCCTTTAAACCCCCCATCCCACCTACCCTTACCACCCTCTTCCCACCCCCAACTGGGTTACTTGAATCAATACATTGATTTAATTGTCTGGAAGGCCTGATTTAATAATAATAATAATAATAATAATAATAATAATAATAATAATAATAATTTATTCTTGTACCCCGCCCCATCTCCCTGAAGGGACTCGGGGCGGCTCACATGGGGCCTTGCCCAACATCACAATATAAAATCAAAACAAAAACACAAATTTACAACAATAAATCAATAAATTCTGTACCTATCTTTTCCTTCTGTTTTATTGATTAAACAAGACCATTTCCTATGCCAATCTTGTCTTAACTGAATATTCAAATATTTATTTTTCTTTTCATGGATGAAATCATTAATTAAATATTCAGAGAGATACGACCACCAGGTTTTTAGGTCCCACCTTGTTTTATCTTTCCACCCTCTGGCAATTGTAGCATATATAGCGGCTATCATAAACTTTAAAATATCTGACCATTGGTTGTTCCCCTCCTTTACCTCTATGTTAAGGGACATAGAAAAAGAGAAAGGTATTATAGGGGAAATATATAAGGAATTAACAGCCTTATCCTATAATACAAAACATACTTTAGTAGAGGTCTGGAAACAGGATATAAATTTCAATGAAAACTTAGTACACTCCTGGATTGATAAAACCCAAAAAATTAAACATCTAAGAATAAAAGAAACACAAAAGAAAATAATTTCAAAATGGTATAGGACCCCTTATCAACTGGCTCATATTATGAAAAACATTACTAACAAATGTTGGCATAAATGCGGGTAGATTGGCACTTTTTCCCACATGTGGTGGGACTGCCCTGAAATCCAAAAATACTATAAAACAGTTAGAGAAGTAATAGATGAAATAATAGAGCAAAAGCTATATTGGGATAAAGTTAGTTATCTAATATTGATACTATTTTTCTTCCATGCTGCTTGTACAGCTGCTGGCTTAGGCTCTTCTTCTCAGTGACTATATATTTTAAATTCTAGTGGCCCCAGTACCCCGGAAGGCATGGGGAGTCTGTAGGGGGTATCCAGAGGAAGCACAATTAAAAGATTAATTTCTCTCCACAGTCTCCCTATGTCATCTTTTAAATTGTTTTGAAATCTACCTCAGCTCTCCAGGACTTTTACATTCCTAATGAGTATTTTTGAGTTGGCTAAAAGTAGAAAGAATGTTATTTTAGCAATAATCTTTCATGAATTTCCCACAGTCTGGCAATATCTCATGGAAAAGCATTTAAAATGTTATAGATATATATTGTGTCATATAGTCTGATTACTCTAAATTGTAGTTATTAAAAAAAGAAGGGGGAATGAAGCATCCAGTTTGCCTTGCCTTAACAAAAAAAATAGTGACATTCTGGAGAGTTTGCAGCTTTCATATATCCTTTACTTGCAAGGCAGATGACAAATGCGGGTATGTTTGTTTAAAAAATATATCACTTCTTCATAGTTTGAAATGTCTATTACCAGCTTTACTTACTATACCATTTATGGTCATTTCTGGACAGCTTAGCCACAGTGACCCAGACATTGGTAAGTCTAAAATGGGATTACTATAATATGTTCTTGTAGCGTGACCCTCAGATTTGGGCTGGAAGTGCAGCTGAAGCAAAAGGCAACCGAAAAATGGCTGACAGGGAGCTTTTGTTATTATGTGGATTTTTGATAATAGTATGACTGCCTTTTCTTGCTGTGCTAAAAGAGGGAGGCATTTGACATGGTGAAAAAATCCATATATCACTAAAATACACACACATATGCCTCATTCAATGGGTCCATTTGAAAAATGCATGCAAATGAATAGATAGTACTGACATGAGATGGATTTAGAGGTGAGAAAGGTCCATAGAAACAAGCATTGACAGATCTGCCCATCCCTGTTGAGGAATGAACTATTAGAGCCACACTGAAACCTCTTTTTGGGTAGTACATAGATATACCATAAATCTGCTTATTCATTACCCCTAAGAATACAGAATTTCATAGAATCATCAAATAATAGAGTTGGAAGAAGGCCATCTAGTCCAACTTTTCTCTTCGGTATTACAAGAATGTATATTTTCTTATGGTTTTGCAAATTTTCTAACTTCTTTATGAAACTTTTACTTGTATAAAAATCATTGGTGTTCAGCCAAAATAAGTATTGTGTAGAAGCTGTTTTCAGAGCAGTTATGCAAAAGGAACATTTTTTGTTCACACATAAAAATCTCACGATAATTGACATTTACTGATCACTTCCTATTTTCAGCCTTCAAAAAATTTCAAACATTTTCCTCAAGGCATAAGAGAACAGTCTTCAAAAAACTGCAGGTGTTTTTGTTGTTGTTACTTTCAGACAAAATTACTTGTTCTTACCAGTGATAAAAAACGTACATCTCTATTAATGTGTCTTGATGTGTTGAATGAGCTCTTGTTGAAGATATGAAATTTTTGTATCCCTTTTATATTATTTACATCTTTATGACATAGTCGCTCTGAACTCTACAGAGAACATTAAATATAGAATGTTCCAGGAACCAATTTTCTGCCTTTAGGATGCCTTGTGGCGGTTTTCTATGCTTCCAAAATTACAGACAAAACCAAGCAAAAATGGAAGTGACTGGGTTTTTAAAAACAAGTATTGTTGATATTAAACAGTGCAAGGGAGCTGCAAACCTATTTTAAAGATAAATTACCTTTCTGAAGCTTATGGGAGAGTAATTCACATCATAGCTAGAACAGAATGTTATATCATGAGCCTGAGTGGCAACACTGTTTTCTATGTAAGATCCGCATATGTAAAATGGGCAGCATGGCTTCATATGACAGTATGCTTAAAACAGTAAGCAATCCACTACCTTCTATACTTCACATTTTGTAAGGCTGCACTGTGCAAATGAAAAACCTCTGTAGGTTGTCAGCCCAGTAAATGTTACTTGAAGCAAGATGAAAAAGAAAATAGCTGTGAACCTAGTGAATCTATATTCCATTAACAACTATTACTAACAGATTCTGAGGATGCATGCTGATCTTTATACAGTCAAAACAGCATTGCAAAACATCTTTGTAGAAGCTAAGCAAATCATTATAAAAATAGATTATTTAGCGGCATAAGCAAGGCATTGCAAGTGTGTGCTTACTCAAAAGAAATGAAAACAAAGAAAGGGAGAAATGGAATGCTGAAGTAAAAAATCAGTTGACAAGGCTACAATCACAGAGTCCAAGAGAATTAAGTGTCAAGCAAAGAAGAGTCTTGGCTGATGGAAGAGTAGGAGGAAAACATGGAGAAGATAGACAGCAGTCCATTTTCATTTGTTTAATTATTGCATTCAAGCATCAATAATGGGAACAAAAGAGTGTCTGCACAATTGTTCTTATTAAAATGTAAACATTAGTCTTAATCATGCCAGTGTTATATCAGATGTTCTAGCTCATGCTATTGGGAAGAAGTATGACGATTTCAAATAGTTTCTTTTCTCTTCATGCAAATGCCCAAAACTACCCTCGGATCAAAAAAGAAAAGAAAAAAAAGAATACAAAATGGGAAAACAATGCCATATCCCCATGTTCATTCCAATATACTACGTAGACTAGGCTATTAAGGCTTTCAGAACAGTATGCGGCAGTCTGCCACTTTAGAATACAGGGGATGGCTGAACTATTACACCAAATGTAAGCACAGCAGTTTCAAAAATTGCACTATGCAGCTTTTATGCTTGACAAACCATTGTCCAAGGTTGACAAAATTGCATTATTTCAATAAAATGAGTATAGCAAAATATATGTCTGTAGGGATTAGCCATCATATTGCCTGGGACCATAATAATAATAATAATAATAATAATAATAATAATAATAATAATAATAATAATAATAATAATAATAAGTGAGGGCATAAATATGCCCAATGGCCAAACAATAAAGTGTCACCAGCCAGAGGCCTATAAATATCTGGGCATATTACAGCTGGACAACATCAAGCATGAACATGTGAAAACTGTGGTCAGCAAAGAATACACACAAAGGGTCAGAAAAATTCTCAAAAGCAAGCTCAATGGAGGCAACACCATCAAGGCCATAAACACCTGGGCCATACCTGTCATAAGATATACTGCTGGCATTATAAATTGGACACAGGCGGAACTGGACAATTTGGACAGAAAAACAAGAAAACTCATGACCATTCATCATTCCCTGCACCCTCGCAGTGATATTGACCGGCTCTATCTGCCTAGAAGATCAGGGGGCAGAGGACTCTTACAAGTAAAACAAGCAGTCAAAGAAGAAGAACATGCCCTGGCAGAATATGTAAAGCAAAGTGAAGAACCTGCTTTGATTGAAGTCAAAAATCAGAAACTCCTCAAAGCACAACAGACAAAAAACCAGTACAAGAAAACCACACTACAAACTAGAGCTGACAGCTGGCACAACAAAACATTGCATGGAAAGTTCCTTGACAAAATTGAAGGAAGAGCTGATAAGGAGAAGACCTGGCTATGGCTCACGAATGGGACCCTGAAGAAGGAGACAGAAGGCCTGATCCTTGCAGCCCAGGAGCAAGCCATCAGAACAAATGCAATTAAGGTCAAGATCGAAAAATCAGCTGATGACCCAAAATGCAGACTGTGCAAGGAAGCTGACGAAACCATTGATCATATCCTCAGCTGCTGTAAGAAAATCGCACAGACAGACTACAAACAGAGGCACAACTATGTGGCCCAAATGATCCATTGGAACTTATGCCTCAAGTACTACCTCCCAGCAGAAAAGAACTGGTGGGATCACAAACCAGCAAAGGTCATGGAAAATGAACACGCAAAGATACTGTGGGACTTCCGAATCCAGACTGACAAAGTCCTGGAACACAACACACCAGACATCACAGTTGTGGAAAAGAACAAGGTTTGGATAATTGATGTTGCCATCCCAGGTGACAGTCGCATTGATGAAAAACAACAGGAAAAACTCAGCCGCTATCAGGACCTCAAGATTGAACTTCAAAGACTCTGGCAGAAACCAGTGCAGGTGGTCCCGGTGGTGATGGGCACACTGGGTGCTGTTCCAAAAGATCTCAGCCGGCATTTGGAAACAATAGACATTGACAAAATCACGATCTGCCAACTGCAAAAGGCCACCCTACTGGGATCTGCACGCATCATCCGAAAATACATCACACAGTCCTAGACACTTGGAAAGTGTTCGACTTGTGATTTTGTGATATGAAATCCAGCATATCTATCTTGTTTGCTGTGTCATACAACGTCGTTGTGTCAATAATAATAATATGTATTACTTATAACCTGCCTCTATCTCCCCGGGGCAGCTTACATGGGGACGAAGTCCTGAGAGCAAACAGTTTGACATAACAATTAAAACACAATACAAATTAAAGGATTAAAATGAATAACAGAACAAAAATTTTAAAAATAATCTTAAAGTAAAGCAGCAGTTCTTTAATAAAGTTATAATGACAACTGTTGGGTCTCTCTCTTGACAGAAATCTACTAGTTCAATCACAAGACCAGCAGGCTAGGCCATACTTTTCATTTCAGCCTATGATTTCTCCCCTCTTTTAACTGTGCAGTCAAAGATATGCTACTGGAGGAGGGGAAGAGACAAACAATATTGCAAGCAGAAACACAATTGCCTCCAAAAATATGGGTGAAAAATGAGGAAGAATTATGCTGAGATCTAAGGCATGTGGAGGGCTCTGTTGCATAAAGCCTGAAGGTATGGTGAAGGAAGAAGGAATAAATTGCTAAATCAAAGTTAACAGGTTCAGCCTCTTCGGGGGTTTCTTCTGGGATAAAAAGTGCTGTTGTTATTTGTAACCCAAGCTTCTAAATGATTTGTTATTTTATTTTGAAAAATAAAATTATATGCTCCTGACTGGAATTTTTTTTTTGCACTGTCTATATCTTTATCTAAATGGATGTATCTTTCATTGGACTCAGTGTACATACAGATGATCAATCATAAATTGAAAGAGGGAAGGTTGAGAAGAGACTGTGGTTACCATATAAAGGATTTACTGAAAATAGATCAGCATCACAAACACTCTCTGAGTCAAACAGCTAACAAGCAGTTTGTGCAATATTTCAGATTTTGTCTTCAGATGATTCGAAGCCTCCATCTACACTGGTCATAGTTTCAAACTGCAAAAGCCAGATAACAGATTCCCACAAAAGCTCATGAAACTAAGCCCTTAACATGCATCTGTACTCTATGGTTTCTATAATCATCATCTGTGCTTCAAACTGGTTCCAGGATTTTCTATGTAATCATCTGTCCAGTGAACTCACTTTCTTTAATAATGCTTTGAAACTGCATCAGAGTAGATGTCCCTTCTTTCTTTGAGAATCAGGTCTGCATTTATCATTATGTGAAGAGGACTTCTGCTTGTATAAACATAGATGTAGGCCATGGATCACAAATCACTTGTGCAAGCACACTACTGGACAGACATAATGAGATTAAAAAACGGACTTATCCAAGACAAACATGTTCATAAGTCTGGCTTAGGTAAGGATTTAGACTGTTTGCAGGGAATGCAGTCATGTTTAGCCTGCCTCAACTTTGTGTCTCAACTCACCTTTCAAGACATCCCCAGGGATTCAGAAACTGTAGCACTGAGCTAATGCGTGAAAGTAAGTCTTTTGTGTTTGTTTCCTGACTTCCCCATTGCTGTTGATCATCCTTTGGTCCTCTAATACAAGTGTCAATCTCTACAAGGGAAAAGCATGGGTGACCATCCTTTTAGTGTAGAGAATCACCCCTCTTACATCATCAACAGTCCTATTTCGAGTTCTGCCTCCCCATCACACTCACACTCACACATGAAAACTTGAGAGCTGGCAATAAATTCATCTTACATTCATCACAAGGTCAGTATTGCCTTTTGTTTTTAATCAGGAGGCACACAAATAACAATATCCAAAAACCAAAAGATACCTTGCCCTATCCAAAGCCGCTTACATTAAAGGAGACTGACATCAGTTTAAAACCTCATCTCTTCATGGGAAAAATTGTTCTGTCTCAAACTCCAAAGAATACAAGAGAATATGATCCAGGTTGAAATCATTGCTTTCCATCAGATCCTATCAGGGCCGGCCCCACCATAGAGGCCAGTGACGCCGCCGCCTCGGGCGCAGGTCCCGGGGGGCGCCGTCAGGCTGGGAGGGAGGCGGGGCACCGCTCTGACGGTGCCCCGCCGCCCGACCAGTGCGCCCTGGCCTTGTGGCTCCCTCTTTCGCCGCCCGGGGAGGGGAGGAGGGATCGCCTCTTTCCCTCCCCGGGCGGCGAAGCCTGCTTCTTTCGCCGCCCGGGAAGGGGAGGAGGGATCGCCTCCTTCCCTCCCCGGGCGGCGAAGCCTGCTTCTTTCGCCGCCCGGGAAGGGGAGGAGGGATCGCCTCCTTCCCTCCCCGGGCGGCGAAGCCTGCTTCTTTCGCCGCCCGGGGAGGGGAGGAGGGATCGCCTCCTTCCCTCCCCGGGCGGCGAAGCCTGCTTCTTTCGCCGCCCGGGGAGGGGAGGAGGGATCGCCTCCTTTCCTCCCCGGGCGGCGAAGCCTGCTTCTTTAGCCGCCCGGGGAGGGGAGGAGGGATCGCCTCCTTCCCTCCCCGGGCGGCGAAGCCTGCTTCTTTCGCCGCCCGGGGAGGGGAGGAGGGATCGCCTCCTTCCCTCCCCGGACGGCGAAGCCTGCTTCTTTCGCCGCCCGGGGAGGGGAGGAGGGATCGCCTCCTTCCCTCCCCGGGCGGCGAAGCCTGCTTCTTTCGCCGCCCGGGAAGGGGAGGAGGGATCGCCTCCTCCTCTCCCCGGGCGGCGAAGCCTGCTTCTTTCGCCGCCCGGGGAGGGGAGGAGGGATCGCCTCCTTCCCTCCCCGGGTGGCGAAGCCTCCCTCTTTCCAACCCTGGCCACGCCTCCCACGCTGTGTGGGAGGCGGGGCCAGGGCGAATAGCATGGGAGGCGGGGCCAACCCTGGCCCCGCCTTCCACCCAGCGTGCCCTGGCCCCGCCTCCCACGCAGCGCGGGAGGCGGGGCCAGGGCACGCTGGTTGGGAGGCGGGGCCAGGGCGCAGGAGGCGGGGCCGGCGGGGGCGCTTTTCAGTGCCCCCGCTTAATATTTAAATTTATCTCCGACCAGCCCTGGATCCTATTGATCTGCATCAAACCCCAGAGGATACAAGAGGCTATGATCCAGGCTAAAACCATTGTTTTCCATGGAATCCTATTGATTTGCATGGAACTGCAGGGGATACAAGAGACAGTGTTCCAAGTTAAAATCATTGCTTTCCATGGGATCCTATTCTTTTGCATTGAATCCCAGAGGATACAAGGCAGTGATCTAGGTTAAAGTCATTGCTTTCCATGGAAACCTATTGTTCTGCAAACCCCAGAGGATATAAGAGACTGCTGATGGTTGGGCAATGAAACAGGATGGAAAACATTTATTTTTCCTGTTGCAGTTCAGCTGGAGGCTGAAGATGAGGGGATGGTTGTGAGGACAGATGCGTTTTCTGGTGAGGAAAATGAGGGGATTTTAGAGCAGGATTCTGCCTGTGAAAAGGGTTTGGAGACAAAAGCAGCTTTTGAGCCGAACCGGCTGGCATCGGACAATAGCGAGATCCTTTGCCCTAATTGTTCCTTAGCAAAGCAAGATAAGGAGCTGCAAGAGAGAGAAGTTTCTCATGAGAGGGAAGTTTCCCCTGAGAACACACCTGCAGTTAGTAGTAGGAGTTTTGGGGAGGAGAGACCAAAACTCTGGAGGTCAAACCAAATTCATGAAAAATCTTTAAAGCAACAGAGCAGATGCCAGAGACATGATTTCATGGCCTGTTGTCCTTAAATTAAAGAATTGTTTTCTTCAGAGTCAGATCATGTCAGAACCCAGGCTGCAAGGCACCAATAACCATACACAGAGGCCAGAATCTATCTACTATCTTTATTGAAGGAGTATATAAAGTTGGTGAAAACAAATGTAAAAGTTAGTCCAGAAGCAGACCTTTCAGGAAAGGTCAAAATTAGTCCAAGGAACAATGTCCAATATGCAATATTAAGGGCCAAAGTTGTAATCCAGTAACCGAAACACTCACTTTGCCAGGCAAGGTGAGGGGAGATGACGAGGTCCTTTAGTCCATGAACTTGAGCAAGGCTAGGAATTAACTTGATACTTGAAAACAAGGCTTGAATCGTGACACAAGGTAACGAGGAACAAGAACAAGGTCCGTGGAATTACTTGGTAAAATCCGTGAAACAAGGCAAGGTTTAGTCCTGGAAGGCGAGGCAAGGTCCGAAGGTAAACAAGGCTGGGAAGCAGGAGCGAAGGCTTGAGAACAAGGACAAGGCTTGAACAGGAACGAGGCTTGGAACGGAGCGCGCTGTCCAGACACAACTCGCTCCGGAGGCTGACGAATTGACTCCGCGAAGTTACTTCGCGGTTAAAACACCTATATAGAGTCTAACTTTCCCGCCGAGAGCAGTTCTCTGGGAACCAGAAACGAAAGCTAATCTCTGAGACCAGATGTTTGACTCCTTAAAGATTCTCACGGAAAGCAGGCTTAATTGGCTAAATTCTTAGCAGCTATTCTAGCACTCCTGCGCGAGGCCGCTTCCAAACCTCTCTGTTGTTTACAAAACTCATGGCGAGAAAACACAGGAGATGTAGGCTCAGGGTTTGTTTGACATACTTCTGGAACACAACTCTCTTGCAGGTGCAAGGTTCCCAGATCTGGCTGGGAAGAGTCTGGCTGGGAAGATTCCAGTTCTGACTGGGGGGGTAAAAAACCCAAGTTTTCTTCTTCATCAGGCATCACAATGTCATGAGCAGGACTACAAGGCCCATGACTCATCACAGATCAGGCAATGCTGAATTACTGTGAGGATCCTGGATCCTGGTTCCACATTCCCATTCAAGATTAAGTCCTTTGGGAAAGTCTTGCATTCATGTTTATGGTTTTTGGGTTTTTATGAAATTCCTGTTCTCCTGGTTTTGGATTTATGCTTCCTTTTTTTTGGATTTATGATTCTTGCTTTTGGATTTATGTCTGTGTTATGATTCTGGCACTCTCTATTTTACACTTGTATTGAACAGACCTGCTGTTTGGACTATTGCTTCTTAAAAGCCTTTTTCCCCTTGGCTTTCTGGATCTTGTTTTTGGACATTGCGTTTCTTATTACTTTTGGTGTTTTGTCTTTTTATATTTGCTTTTGCTTTTCTCAATAAACTGTTTTGTTAATAGTACTACTGGACTTCTGTGTGGTTTGAGGGCAAAGGTGGTTTCCAGGCTAGAGTACAACAGTTCCCATCCCACCTATTTTTCAGGTGTAAACATGGGAGTAAAGTATGATAAGAGGTAGGAGCTCTGAACACCATTGCTGACTTGCATTCAAAGTTCCCTCCTTTCAGGACATTTCAGCCTTTTTTCAACCCTGGAACATGTGATCAGCTCTTCTTCTCTCCATGTTAGAAAAGAGGCTTAAGTGTCATATGAGGGGAAATTTCTCAATGTGATGAGGTTGGTTGCCGGAGTTCCCTCTTTTCAGGACACTTCTGCCTTTTTTCAATGATGCAGGGCTATGCATGACTGCCAGAAGTAGTTTAACTCATGTGATTAGCTCAGTGCCTCTCCATGTTTGAATACAGGCTGAAGTGTCCTACAAATGGGAAATTTCTCAATGTTGTAAGGTGATTACAGTCTTTGTGAGTGATCAAGAATGAGAGACTTATATACTTGAGAAACAGATACAAGGATTAACTTTTACCTCTACCTTGTTCATAGTTGATTTTTTGTTGATCCCAGCTGGTAAGTTATTTGTCCTACCTCTAGGACAACTTGTGAAAAGCTGCAGAGAGCAAAAATACTTTATCATAGTACTTGTACATTGACTGATTTTAAATTGGCTCAGTCTCCCTGCCTTTCCAGATCTTCAAGCAGGAACATAGGAAGCTCAAATCATTTGTCTTATTTGACCCTGTATTACCTACTTTCACTGCAAGTGGTTCTTCAAGTTTTAGCCAAGTCTTCCTCAACACTACAGTGCTTACTTCACCAAAATAAACCCGGTGATTTGTTCTCTGAATTCCTAATATACAATAGGCCTAATTCATAGGGAATCTTTATATGCTTTCCACATGTTATATCACAAGCAGTATTTTATGTTTAAGAAGTATTTCATATGTAGCATGATATATGGCACCCTCACTTTTGAAATAAAGAATAAAGATTTCTACTGCTTGCATCAATATCATTGATTTCTATACTAAAAAAAAATACATTTAGTATAGTACAAGCCATCTTTAATTTTTGCTGCTCAGAAGCCTGAACCAGGTTTCTTTTGATTCAACTTGCTCATTTATTTTCTCTGGATGTTTCTGTGAGGATGGTATGGCAGCTTTTATCTGGTGACTCCAATATCACCAACATGTCTATATTGAGACATAAAGCACATCAGATGCAAGGAAAGGAGAAAAGAAAAATCTTTAGAATCTCCAAACTCCAAAACTAGAATCTCCAAAACTAGTAACTGCACATTTGATGTTTAAGGCATTGTCCCACCTGCTCACTAGGCATGTGCGATCCATGCAAAAAATGGTTCAATACTTGCTTCGAAAGTAGGAGGCGCTGGCTTTTCATTTCTAAAGTCATTTCCGAATTTTGAAGGAAAAATTCAAAACTTTCCAAAAATTCAGAATATTCGTATGTACCTCATTAATGGCAGTTGTGCATGCGCATGAAGGAAAACATTATCGTCAATGGGGAAAATTAAGGGGCTTCTCTCTCCCTCATTTTTGAGCTATCCTAATGAAACTTGCTACAGTTGTAGAACACATTTATCACTGTTAGCTCGCTAAATCTAAGAATGTTTGACTTACTCTATGATTTTTGGCGAATTTTCAAAGTTTTTATAAAAAACATTTTTTAATATTAACAAAAATCTGTTCCTGGTTTGGGCATGTTATTTCCTGTTTCATTGGCTTGTCTTTACTTTAAAAGTCATTGTTCTAATTCAAAAACTTTGTTTTTGTGGCTGAAACTTTGCTAAATTGGTGGAGAGAAACTCAACAACCATAATGTGCTATTTATAGAACATTGTCCCTTGCGCAAAGAAAATGTTTTGACAGTATAATAAAGTTTTGCCATGTTTCTATGACAGAACCAATTATGAAATGACATTTATCACCCAGGAACAGAAATCATAGTACACCATCAAATTACTCCTGACAGATAGCCATCAGCCTCTGAATAAGGAAATCTGTTCCTGGTATGAAATTGTTATTTCCTGTTTCATTGGGTTTTTGGGGCTGAGAGTGTGTGACTTGCCCAAGATCACCCAGTGAGTTTCCATGGCTGAGTGGGAATCAAGCCACAATCGTAGTCCAACTCCCAAACCACTACACTACATCATGCTGTCTCAAAACCAGCCCGCTGCTAGCGAGGAGGGAAAACACTCAGGAGTGGGTTTCTTCCTATGGGGCTGATATTTAGCCTGCTTCTAACTAGGAGGAAACATGCTCACAAGTAGGTTTCTTCCTATGAGGCTTAGCCCGCTTCTAACCAGGAGGGAAAACGCTCATGAGTGGGTTTCTTTCTATGAGGCATAGCCCGTTTCTAACCAGGAGGAAAAAGGCTCAGGAGTGGTTTCTTCCTATGAAGCTTAGCCTGCTTCTAACCAGGAGGGAAAATGCTCACAAGTAGGTTTCTTCCTATGAAGCTTAGCCCGCTTCTAACCAGGAAGGAAAACTCTCACAAGTGGGTTTCTTCCTATGAGGCTTAGCCCGCTTCTAACCAGGAGGGAAAAAGCTCATGAGTGGGTTTCTTCCTATGAGGCACAGCCCGTTTCTAACCAGGAGGAAAAAGGCTCAGGAGTGGTTTCTTCCTATGAAGCTTAGTCTGCTTCTAACTAGGAGGGAAAATGCTCACAAGTGGGTTTCTTCCTATGAGGCTTAGCCCGCTAATAACCAGAAGGGAAAACTCTCACAAGTGGGTTTCTTCCTATGAGGCATAGCCCGCTTCTAACCAGGAGGGAAAATGCTCACGAGTGGGTTTTTCCTATGAGGCTTAGCCCGCTCCTAACCAGGAGGGAAAACATTCACAAGTGGGTTTTTTTCCTATGACGCTTAGCCCACTTTTAACCAGGAGGGAAAACACTCATGAGTGGGTTTCTTCCTATGAGGCTTAGCCCATTTCTAACCAGGAGGGAAAACGCTCACAAGTGGGTTTCTTCCTATGAGGCATAGCCCGTTTCTAACCAGGAGGGAAAACGCTCACAAGTGGGTTTTTCCTATGAGGCTTAGCCCGCTCCTAACCAGGAGGGAAAACTTTCACAAGTGGGTTTTTTTCCTATGACGCTTAGCCCACTTCTAACCAGGAGGGAAAACACTCATGAGTGGGTTTCTTCCTATGAGGTTTAGCCCACTTCTAATCTGGAGGGAAAATGGTCATGAGTGGGTTTCTTCCTATGAGGCTCAGCCTGCTTCTAACCAGGAAGGAAAACGCTCATGAGTGGGGTTCTTCCTATGAGGCTTAGCCCACTTCTAACCTGGAGAGAAAACACTCTTCCCTTTCTGCCAAGACTATACTGTATTATCAACAAGCCCAGGCTAGGCTGCTCCTCCCCGCAAACAAACCGCATAGGCAAACTGATGAAGAAACACAACCTACAAACAATCTACAGACCCACAAAGAAAATTCAACAAATGCTATGGTCAGCAAAGGATAAGAGCGATCCTCTCACCTCTGCAGGAATCTACCATATACCATGCAGCTGTGGACAAGTCTACATAGGGACCACCAAACGCAGCGCCCAAACACGAGTCAAAGAACATGAAAGGCACTGCAGACTAACTCAACCAGAGAAATCAGCCATAGCAGAGCACCTGATGAACCAACCTGGACACAGTATATTATTTGAGAACACAGAAATGCTTGACCACTCCAATAACTATCATGTCAGACTACACAGGGAAGCCATTGAAATTCACAAGCATGTGGAAAACTTCAACAGAAAGGAGGAAACCATGAAAATGAACAAAATCTGGCTCCCAGTATTAAAAAAACTCAAAAATCAAAACAATAAATAAGAAGCAACACTCTGAGACATGGGAACTAAGGGCAGCTAACAAAGGATGCCCCCAGGCAGAAAGTAGCCAGTAGAATAAGCCATTCAATGCAAATTAGGATGATTAACTGCAACATTCATGCTGGCCTCCAACTGACAAGAGTTCTTCCCTCACCCTGGACTTCCCACAGATATATATAAACCTTCCTTGCTGAGTTTCTCCATACCTCACAACCTCTGAGGATGCCTGCCATATATGTGGGCGAAATGTCAGGAGATAATACTTCTAGAACATGGCCATACAGCCCAGAAAACATACAACAACCCTGTAATCCCGGCCATGAAAACCTTTGACAACACATGTGAAGACAATGTGTTTTTTTTTAAAAAAAAAAAACTCTGCAGAGTCCTTATTCTGGATTGAGTTCGGTATTTCATATGAAAACACCAAGATGGGTATCCCCATTAGAAGCCAATCAGAATAGGCTATTAGGGTGGGTAAATTGGCCATCTTATAGACTTACTTACAGAGAATTTGGTAACACCCTGTTTAAGACCTCACAAAGAAGTACAAAAAAGATATAAAGAAATTTCGTGGTTGCATTATTTACAAATCAAAGAATTTTATCATCAGGACATAAATATTGGTTTTACTCAAGAGGATATGTGGGAAAAGATACTACAACTCGAGAAAAAAACTAACAACAAGGATTTATAATAAACTTCTTGGATGGGCTACAGAGACAGAAGAAATAAAAAGTTCAATGGTAAAGTCGGCCAGAAATATAGGCAGACCGATATGATTAAAAGAATGGGAAGAAATTTGGATGAATAAAATGAAATATACATATCTCAGACCTCAGGGAAAACTGGTTAAAAATGCTCCACCACTGGTATATTACTCCAAAGAAAGTTGGATTGATGTATAAAAATGCAAACAACAAATGTTGGAAATGTAAGGCGAAGGAAGGTTCATACTTTCATATGTGGTGGACATGTGAGGATACAAAGAGTTTTTGGAAAAACATTCATAAGGAATGTCAAAGAATTCTTTTAAAAGATTTCAGTATGAAACCCGAGTATTATTTATTGTGAATGTTAGATAAAGAAACTTTTGGCGATTGTAATGAAGAAACATTATTCATTTTCCTTGCCACGGCAGCAAGAATGGTCTTCGCGAAAAGATGGAAGACAGATGTGGTACCAGATATAAAGGACTGCCTATTGAAAATTATGGAAATAAAAGATATGGATAAATTAACATTTTTATTAAAGGACAATGTTGGCAGAGGATTAAAAATGACGGACTGGTCACCTCTTGAAGAATACATTAAGAGAGAATAAGGATCCAAAAGGGAAAGAAATAACTTTAATGTTCTCCATTTTTTTTTTAATTGGGAGAGATAAATAGATCAAAGAAATAAGGACGGAAGGAAGAAGAATGGAAGTCACGAACAAGAACCCTTATTTATTTATTTATTTATTAGTATTTTTATTGTTTTGTTTTCTCATTTTTTTTCTTTTCTTCTCTTCCTTTTTCCTACTTTTCTCTATTCATTTAAATGTTCTCCCACTTTCTTTGTAGTTAAATAATTATTCTTCTTTAATTAAAAAAACATTAAAAATATTCATATCAGAGAGGGCCTATTAATGTTTTCAATATTAATGACTAAGAATGAAGGCCAGAAGCACAAAAGTGCTGATTGGGATGCTTTCGACAGCTGTCGATACTGAGATTGCTTTTCATTGGAATTTTCAGGAGGGACTATCAAAATAGAGATGATCTGACAGAATCTGGAAATTAATACTGCGTGAAATATTGACCTATAATATAGAGGCTCAGGTGACAAAATCATTTATGAACATGTGCTATACTTTTATTGTGTGTTTAAATACATATTTGTTTCCTTATACCACAAGTCTCCTAATGATCAGTGCAAAGACTTCATTAGATTACACTGGGAAGTGTTCAGAAGTGTTCAGAAGTAGAGAGTTCAGTCTAACTCCATTCTGTAATAAAAAGTTTTACCCTACCTTGGGATCACACTGTTTATTGCACTCAGTTGTCTCGCATATTTTTCAATGAAGAGGTTTCCACACTGCAGACATTTGGCCCCGCCCACCATCCCTCTCAGTGCTTTTTGGTACTTCAACTCCCACAATTCCCAACAGCCAAGAGGGAAAGAGAAGGGGTGGGAAGGAATCCCATTTGGAATGGCAGAAGCAGAGGCTCAGCTGGTGTTTTGGACTACAACTCCCACAATTCTGAAAAGCCGAGAGGGAGAGAGGAGGGGAGGGAGGGAATCCCATTTGGAATGGCAGAAGCAGAAGCTCAGCTGGTGTTTTGGACTACAACTCACACAATTCCCAACAGCACAGAGAGAGGAGGGGAGAAAAGGGGTGGGAGGGGATCCCATTTGGAATGGCAACAGCACTGGCCCTCCCAACAGAGGACACAGACAAATCATGGAAGGAAAAAAAAAAGGTACCCTAAAAGGCTTTTTTTTTTTTTTGGCAAAGTAGAAGTGTTATGAGCTTACAACCAAACCTTCCTGCTTGGAGAGCAAAAGGAAATACCAGAAATTGCCCCCAAAAAGTTTTTTTTTTACTCCTCCCCCAGTTTCTCCTCCCACAGATTGGGTGATTCTAACCTGAGAGCAACAAGTGCTACTTCATTCAAGAGTTATATTTTTATACATATTTCAACTTTTCATTGTGTTATTTATGATGTTATTTCAGGGCCTGGGAGAGTAATAGATAGTTCTTTAGATGAGGTAAAGGAGAAGATTTTAGGGCAAAATGCTGTCTGTGAGACGGAGTTTGAATCAAGCAGACAGGATGAGGAGCTTTCACCCACAAAGTGCTTAGCAACCCATGATAACAACTTGAGAGATAGCTCATTCAAGGGGACAGCTGGATTAGACAGATACCAGGCTGCTTCTGAAAGGGGAGAACTTCAGACACATGAAATCTGAAATAATCCCTGAGAAAGAAGGGTAGGGGAAGGCTCCTCAAGGTCAAAGAAATGCTTCCATGTTTTCCAGCCCTTAAATTAGAGAGCATCCCATTGGGATTTTAGATCAGGCAACATCAATGAACAAGTGAGGATCTCAAGTCTTGTTTCCAGTTCATGTCCTAGTTCAAGATCCAAGGTTATGGATGCATAGTATAAGAGTTTTTTATAGTCTGGCTTTTGGATTAATGTTCATATTTTGATCCTTATTTTTATGGATTTACTCTCATGCTGGATTTTGAGATTTCGGTACTTTGTTCCCTGAAACAGTTTTGAGCTGTTTGGATTGTTACCTTTGGATTGTTTTTCTATTGCTAGTTTAGCCTGGCTTATTCCTTGTATGACTATTTTTCCTCATTATCTCTTGGATTTTGCCTTCCCATTTCCTATGATGATTTTCCTTTTTTATATGTGTTTTTATTAATAAACTGTTTTACTATTATGTTTGGATTCCTGGTTGGTGTTGAAGGCAAGATGAACTCCTGCTGGGGTGCAACAGTTATTTCGTTTATTTGTAACTGTCTGTTTTAGTGTTTTAATGTGTTATTGCACATGGAATTGAATATTTGGCATTTTTTTTGCCTTTGGAAGCCACCCTGAGTTCTTTCAGGGAGAGAGGGCAGGTTAAAAATAAAGATGATGATGATGATGATGATGATGATGATGATGATAAAGAACATTTTAAAAATATAGCAAATGGCACAATGTGTGCCAGAAATTTACTTGCAAGGGCTGTTTCACATTTTAAACTATGTTCTGGTTGTCTGTAGAGTGGCATGGAAAATGACCTTTCACTGGGTGACATTTCTTTTAGCAAAGCATGTTTTATTATTTGGACAGAATGTGTCTCAAGATACTATGAACATAGGTTTTACTAGAAATAAAGAACTATAGTTATTTCCTTTCACAAATTGTACATAGGGGCAATGAATATTTTTAATATAAAGGGTTAACAAGGAAATATGATGAGTCAGTAAAGACATTAGAAAATACTCAATTTCTGAGACAATTTGAGTATGATTTCTAAAGGATCCCATCATATGATGTTTGCCCCATCCCATCAGTATTCTGTCAGAATCCATCTGCAAAACATTGCAGACAGAATTCTAATTGTGTTTTTTGAAATACTATGGATTCTTCCATTGCTGAAGTGCTATTTTTGTGTGTGATACAAAAATCTGTATGCTTCCCATTAGCAATTATACTTTTTAACAGGCCAAAGAGTGATGTAGGGCATGTTTTGAATGGATTGGGAGAAGCCAACCTTCCATGGTGTGATGAGGCAAAGTTCAGTATTTTCAAATTATAAAAATCGTAATAATCAGATGTGATGAAGAGAGTATGCATCCCATCTCAAGTATGTATTCAGTCATAAAAATTATGGGATTCATACTGATAAAAATATCCCAATGTGATAAGGTCCGAACACTATGTACCAACATTTGAAAGATTTTCTGTTCCTGGTTTGAAAATGTTATTTCCTATTTAATTGTACAGTACCCTACTTTGAAAAGAGTTGTTATAATCTAGAAACTTTGTTTTTCTGGCTGCCACAAACTATGTTGAATTAGTTGAGATCAGATATTCATTGAAAAACTATAGCAAAATGTGCTGCAAGTTTTTGCAGTTTAATAAACATTTTCCATGTTTTTATGATAGAACTAGGAAATGGAATATATAACCCAGGGACAAAATTATTAAAATATGATTCTTGCACATTATTTCAATGTATTTTTGATATTTTATATGTTTTATATATATGGCTCAGACATCATGGCCCAGGTTTCATCGAGAGTTGGAGTCAGAAACAGATGAGGAGGTGGAATTCGTAGACATTCCTGCTCAGAATTCAGGCCCCATGGCCTTGCAGATGCCGGATACACTAATTGGCAAACATTCCGAATTCTCTCCAGTGTTAACCACACCAGATGGTACAGACTTGGGGGAGAATGGAAGTTTTAATCAGAGAGATTTTGTTACCCAAGATAGAAGTAGAAAACAAGAACTGAGAAGAAGTCAAAGACTCGCTCTCAAACTAGATAATTAGTTTTCCCATGAGAACTTTTGTGGGCCCTGTACTACCTAATTCTTACAGACTTGGGATTCTGTTTAAAGTACTCTGCACTGAATAAAGTACTCATTGCGGTGTCAACTTTGCCTTTCCTTGGAAGAGGTTCCAGTTTCCAGCTCCTTGCCTTGTCTTCTGAATCTGTGCCGAGTTTCCAGTTCCAGGAGAGCTGCGCTGAGCCGCGACGCCCGAGTAGACCTTGCCTTGTTACTGTGACTTCTTTGTTCCTGAATCAAGATTGACTTCGCTTTGTTTATCTTACTTACTTACTGCGGATTTGCAGTGCTTGTTTTCCACCATTTTTTCATGGACAAACTTTGATATCTAAGGGAAGCTATCGAGCTTCACTTGTGGATCACAAATTGGACATTGATTAACTCTTTCTGAATTGCAATAAACTATATATTATGGACTATTTCTTACTTTGACTTTCCACCTTAAATGCACATAGACCTATATATTTACTCTGCTTCAATAAACAGCTTGTGTGTTATATTGGCTCCTGCCTGGTTTTCGAGTGCTCGCGCTGCCTTGGGGTGCAACAAGTAAAAGAAAATGGAAAAATGTGTTCATGACTCTGAGCTCCAAACTTAGAATCTTTACCTTCTGTTTGGAATTTTCAAGTTATGGATGGACTGTAGAAAACAACCTCATACAATCCCCAATTGAGATAATTTACTTTGAGTGAAAGTCCCACAACACAGCATGAGCCATGACCTACATGGAAGGAGGCAGAATGTAGTATATTCAGACTTCTTCGCCATCTTTGCTTTTCAACTACAAAACAACAGGGGTTGTGACAAAATGGCTGGAGGGCACATCAAATGTTTGAATGCTCTAATTGTATTATGGTAACTGACTCTCAAAACTCACATGAATGGGATTTTCCCAGACCAGTTAACAGAGAATGTTTATCTCAGCAATTCTACAAGAGAAAGCATTATTTTATTAGAGTCCCTATGGGGAGATAGGGTAGGATAGAAATAAAGTTTTACTTATTTACCTGCTACTAGACTGTATACATTTTATTTACACATTCTGGTATTTTTAAGAGTGTATGAAAATCTAATGTTTTTAATGCAATTAGTTTCATAAAAGTTATGTTTAGTAAGACAACATCTTACATGTTGCTAACTACATTTAAAATGTCTGCATTTCATTAATACAATATATACAGGTAATCTCTAGCATCTCTGTGCAATTTTCAGGATAGATTACAGATTACAATGTACAGTATACTCATTTTACAGTACTTTTAAATGTTATATTAAAAATAAAACAAAATAATTTCCTAAAATATAGACATTGATAAAATAATAATAAAGTGAAATAATTGAGCTTCTGCATTTCTCTTGCTCCCTTCAGAAATAGTTCCGGAATATTTCTGCTGCAGTAAGGATTTTTTCCCTTTTGAATGTTGGGACTGGTGAGTGTATACAAGATATTTTAGATAACTTTTTCCCCTATTAATGGAGTTGGTGTCCCACATGAAAACATGCTCTGGACTCTTGTGTGATGCTATGGTCATAGGTGGTTTCAGACCAGGAGTGCAACAGGGACTGCCTATATCTGGATTCATATCACTCTGATTCTAGTCTAGTTATGGGACATAAATAGCATTTTTCACTTTGGTAAATGATCTTTGGACAGTGGGAAAATGCCCCAAGTTGTTTATATTTTCAATACAATTTCTAAACTTTGAGGTTCAGTGACACCAGTAGGCAGATGTGACTCAATTGCACCCTTTCGACAAACTCTTAAGAAGCTGTTTATGTTCTAAATCATGTCTAACATCAAAATGGGTGAACAAGAGTGAACAAACTGACTAATTCAGATAATCTTGGTGATCCTGGAGAATTAGTGATCGTGGTGAAGTGGAACACAGATGAAAGGACTGGAATTCAGTTTGTGCTAGATGGGATTCACTCTTCTTGAAGATGGAATTTTGCAGTTTTGGGATTTCCCTGGATGAGAAATAGTTTTACACACTTATAGCTAGTGGTCTTTCTGGAGACTGCCAATTGTACTACAGTGACAAATGTCGTAGGTGCATCTGGTTTTAACTAGGTGGATCTGTTGTTCTCAGTTAATATGAGAGCTGCAAAGATGGGTCTAATGATAAAGACCATCTTCACATGGAAGACTGGGGGATACACAGATAGCCTTTTTAGTGCCTTCTGTAGGCCTTGAAACTGCTTTCCTAGAAATATCAGTGGCATTCTTCCATGGGCAGGCAAAGGCTTTGAAAAATAATTCTGATGCATTTTTGGGAACTGAAAGTTTTCATAATAATCATTATTCATAGTGTGAAAAATGTTTTATTGTTTTAACTGGATTTTTAGAACTGTTTTAATCATTTATCAACCTATATATTTTAATGGCCTTAGTAAATTAACTCAGTAATATATGTTTTTAGTAATTTAATTCCCCTTTAATTCCCCTCTCCATGTCTCAACTGTCCTCTATTTTAATCAGCAAACTGCCTTGAGTCCCAACAGTGCATGCTGGCTCTCCTAATGATTAGTAATACAGGTGCAAAAAAGTTATTTTTTAACAATAAAAAGGTAAATGGTTTCCACACAACTCATGGAAAACAGAATAAGTGGAGAAGGGTCTGCTTTCATCTGATCCGTTGAGACTGGCCAATTAAAAATTTCTTTCTATCTTGAAACCGATCTCTGTATTTACTTTGAGGACACATTTTAATATAGTTTCATAAAATTCATTTCAAGGAAACTCTTTTAGACAACCGCCTTATACATGATGTAATTGGAGTGATGCTGTTGTTTTTATGTGCCTTCAGGTCAGCTCCAGTTTATAGAAATTCTATCCTAGAATTGAGGCTGATCAGAGTTTCAAATTATGGTCACCTCTTATCCTAGGAAAGAAATGTTGATTCTAATCACTATACTATTTCAGTCAAAATGTATTTATTTATTTATTTATTTGCAGTATTTATATTCTGCCCTTCTCACCCCAAAGGAGACTCAGGGCGGATCACAATGTACATATACATGGCAAACATTCAATGCCCTTAGACATACAACACACATAGACAGAGACACAGAGGCTATTTAACATTTTCCAGCTTTCTGACTTCTGACTTCATGAGGTAGTCATGCTCAATTCCAACCACAGGGAGAGCTGCTGCTTCATCATCTACTGTGACGCCGAGTCCTTGATGGAATACGTCCTCATCTTCTGGCACGTACACTGCTGGACATTTTTATGGTGACGTAAATTAGTTAAATTAGGCTTCCCGCATAAGCGGTCCCTAATTTTTCTACTTGACAGATGCAACTGTCTTTCAGGTTGCTTAGGTAAAAAATAAACTGGGGCTATTTAATGGTCAGGTACTTAATCTGACCTGGGCTTCGAACTCATGACCTCTTAGTCAGTAGCGATTTATTGCAGCTGGCTACTAACCAGCTGCACCACAGTTTTAAATACTTATTC
Organism: Anolis carolinensis; assembly: GCF_035594765.1. Classification (NCBI taxonomy): domain Eukaryota; kingdom Metazoa; phylum Chordata; class Lepidosauria; order Squamata; family Anolidae; genus Anolis; species Anolis carolinensis. The sequence goes on from NC_085843.1 coordinate 92,134,112, forward strand.
TGCATATTTTATACTAATAATCTGAAGTAGATTTTTATATAGAGAATGGGAGGGAGGGAGGGAGGGAGGGAGAAGGGTTCATTCCATTGTATTTGCATTTGCATAAACCCCTGTCATCTTACATGGCTTCAGTCATCTTATAGGGTACACAAAAGGAAGATAGCTTTGAATAGAATGCTCACTTGGATTTTGATTTCAACCAGTTCTCCTTCATGCTGCATTTAGAACCATGATTCAAGCTGTGAACTCAATAATAACTTCACAGTTTCAAAACAAACTGGAATCTATAATTTGCCATCCCTCTTACACTTGCTGTGGGTATTTTTAACACCCCAAGGCAGTTATAAGAGAGGTAGCACAAAGAATCAGAAATGCAATGGTGTGAATTCTAGTTAAACTAAATCTCAGTTACATTTTTGTGATGTTGAAGCATTGTGGCTGTTTCTGCAGGCTGCTTCACTTCAAGTGATTTTTCTTTCAACAGCAACTTTTCTTTTCCCTTTCTTGCCTCAAAAAAGGTGCAAGAAGGGATCTCACCTGCCAGAAAGTATGTATAAAACAACCGAAGACACTGATTTCAGGTTATGTAATGCAATTTCTTCACCTAAAGGGAAAATATCTAACACCCAAATACTTCCACCAGCACAAGCATTCCATAAATATTGCTTATTCTGAAAAATGCAAGCCCCCCAAGTACAATACCTTTGGTTGCCAGCCTTTAAATAATAAAAAGAAAAGAGAAGCAATGCATACGGAAGCTTCAAAGATAATGTGATGGTAGGAGGGGGGATAGTTTAGTGAAAACTATCTAGGACATACTGTTGCTGAGAGGACCCCTTGGTACCTGACACTGATGGTTCTAATTGTTTTAAGCTGTCTCTTTAAATTATAATATAGTAAAATATGTGAAGGAAAGCTTTTCTGCACTAGCTGTATCTGTTACTTACCTTTTAGAAATGGTGACAATTCATTGACTGTTAAATTATAATAGTACAGAGCTTATTTGTACATGATGGACACATGAGGAGTATAAGGTGAGAGAATCCTTATAGGAAATTACTAAATGGTTACCCTTTGGACTAATGGGTGAACAAAAAAAACTCCTGCTACTAGATTTTCTACTTCTCTAAGGGCAGCAACTAGTGTTATTTCACTAAAATAAATTAATTTTCCCTTGTAGACACCTGCACTATGTACAAAGTAGGGGGAATCCATTGCCATTTCCAGTTGTTCCCCTATTATTATGCCTAGTAACACACATATTAATATTCTGGAAACCAAGGCAAATCTACTAGAAGACTGTTTTCCTCCTCCAAACATTATGTTGTATTTTGAGCTAAATATTGGTTAAACACAGATCTTCACAGTTTAGACTATCTTTTTCCAGTATCTACATGAATGGTATTCACAGTTTCATTTATCCATGTCTGACAAAGTACATAATTTCTAGGTCATTCAGTGGAACTCTCTGATGTGCTTGCCTTCATTTCAGTCATTCATTTCAATAGGATTTGCTATTGACTATGTTTCATATATTTACATAAAGTCCAAGAATCTAATCCCTTGAATGCATAGGGATTTTACTGTATGGGCAAAATACACATTTAATTACTATTAAATATTAATGTATTGGGGCCCCTGGTAGTGGCGCAGTGTGTTAAAGCGCTGAGCTGCTGAACTTGCAGACCGAAAGGTCCCAGGTTCAAATCCCGGGAGTGGAATGACCGCCTATTGTTAGCCCCAGTTCCTGCCAACCTATCAGTTCGAAAACATGCATATGTGAGTAGATCAATAGGTACCGCTCCAGCAGGAAGGTAACGGCACTCCATGCAGTCATGCCGGCCACATTACCTTGGAGGTGTCTACAGACAATGCCGGCTCTTCAGCTTAGAAATGGAGATGAGCACCAACCCCCAGAGTCAGTCACGACTGGACTTAACATCAGGGGAAAACTTTTACCTTTACCTATTAATGTATTAATTGCCTGGTTTTTGCAGGCAAGATTGGTTTTAGTGAAGAATTCAGGTTTCCATTTTACTGGATTTTGAAAGTATTTTAGAATGTTTAATTCTTCAATGGAATTGTTCATTTAAAAATACTCATGTGGCTTGACAACTGTACAAATAACATTTACAAATATTATCACATACGGTTACAGTGTATGTGTAGTGTAGTGTTTAATTTTCCCGACCAAACAGAACTAAAGAATTATATTTGAAATATGCAGCTACTGTTATATAAACAACATTTGCTGATTTGGTTTATATGTCTTAGGTTGTTGGTTTAGATTCTGACCTAATTCTAATTAGGGAAAATCTATTCTCTTAAAACAACATTGGGATTTCCTTCCCAGCTCTTACAATTAATAAAATACAGTAATTTCCCACTGCTCTTTGTATGAGAAATACTATAAGACGATGGTACTGTAGAACCAAATGTTTTTTTAAAAACCAGAGCTTCTTTATTCTTAAATTTCATTTTGTTGCCAAGTTCAAGTCTGCAAACTCCATAAAGAATTTATTATCAATGAAAAAACTGTTCTTTATTCATGTAATTGGGCATCTTGGAAGCCCTTGCATTTTCCTAATTCTCAACCAAAGTGAAGAATAAACAAAAACATAAAACAAAAAGAAAGAAGAAGATACGAATATATAAAGATACACCTATGTATACATCTAAGATTAAAATTAAACTAAATTAGGACTAAAATAAACTACCAAATGCAGACTGTAGCTAGACCTAAGGAACTAATCCTCTGCATTCAATCTATCTTGAAAAAAGTAAACATGAAACAAAAGACTATTATTCTACCATTACAAATTTAAAAACCTTAAAATCTAATAATCACAGCCACAAATTATAAATAGAAGAAATTATGCAGAATTTCTACTGGTCTAATATTCTTCCAGGTGGGATTTCAAAACATCAAGAAATCCACTTTTTTGATCAGGAAATATACTTTTTTCCATCCCTAACCCAGACTTAATGTGAGTATTGCTTCTACCAAGAAATATATTGGAAGTACTGTAATATATTATAGGTAATCAAGTTCCACTCAAAGAATTTTTTATGTGATGGTAGTGTAAATACGTTCCATTTCAAATATAATAGTAATGAATGGAAGTGAGGTTACTTCATTGAAAAAGCAAACAACATTTCTTAGTTGCTTCTTTAAACTGACATTTGAAGAGTATTTTGACTAGTAATTTTCCAAGGGTTTTCTTTTGCCTTTATATTAACAATTCTCAGGTTTTTCCTCTTGCAAAAAATACTGAAACACAATAGAAAAAAACAATCAGCAATGAAAAATATCAAGAAATGCACCAAGTGAAAATTCATTCTAAAAGAGTAGCAATGATAAATTACTTTTGAAACATAACAATGAATAACAAAAAAAATTAAAATAATAGCTGTTCAGTGGCACAGAACATTTTTCTCTATCCTAGCCTTGGGCAAGGAGGTGTGTCCAAATACAGAACAACACCAAATTAAATGAAAAGATTTATAATGGACTTATTGATTATGACTGGATTTAGCCATGTAGCACCAAAACTTCATGGAAATGTGTTTTTCTAGCCACAACATGAAGTTCTACCTCCCTAGAACTAGTAACAAGTGTAGCAAAAATGGAATATATTAGGGCTATGGTACTTTCAGTTGCCATAAAAAACACCAATATAAGTGGTGGTGGAGGGAAATGTGAATGGGGAAACAACACCAAAGACTCTGTTTGCAGAATTCAATTTTCCACACAATAGAGCAATGGAAGTGTGTGACAGTGTTTTGCTGGCTTCCTGAGGAGAGAAGTCAGTTGTAAAAATGTATCCTGACATCAGGTGCCAGTTTAAGTGCCAGCCTTACTCTCCATTTTTCCTCTCGGAATTTTTTGACTCGTCCTCCCACCTCCTTACACAGTGTATTAGCTTTGGTTTCTTTGGGGTTGAATAGGAATTCCCCTCCTCCTTTATGGTTTTTTTATGGTTTGCCTACCCTACACTGTCATGGAGAATCAGACAATTGGTGAAGGGTGGTGTTATAAATAGGTTTCCATAGCTGGTGTTGAAGAAAGGTATGATTAATGAATATACTTACTGGCACATTTTGTGTAGGATGGGAATTTTGAACTGCAACTGTATATCATGCTATCTTGAGGTTGGGGGAAAAATCCCCTGTCTTTGACTCTGGTCTCTAGTTCTTTTGCCCTCATCAGGGGCAAAAGCAGCTTGGGGGCTTATGCTCTCTAGCTAGCCTTCCAGATTATTAGCTGGACTTGAGTTTCTGTGGGCCCTTTCAGACATGTCAGACTTTTACCTGAGGTGCCTCAGGTAAAAGAGGATTAATTCAAAAATCCTGCTTTGTCCCAAATTAATCAAATACACCATTAGACCTGCGCCTTCCTGAAAGGCCTGAATCTAATGGGGTATGGGCCCTGTGGGGGCTACATAATTCCGGGGGCCAGTCCCCACATCCATCTCACTTCTTCAGGCTTCCAAAAGCCTGGAGAAGTGAGGAGGGTGCCCACCTAACTCCCAAAATCCTTCCAGAGCCCTTAAATTAAAAACAAAAATTTACAAGGCACCACGAGACCTCTCCAGCTCGTCTCCTGGCATGTACAAATGATGCACTGGGGGTGGGGGAAAATCATTTCTGTTCCCCCTCCACCTCCTGGCATGTCATTTCTACATGTCAGGAGGCCTGCTGGAATGACCTCATGGTGCCTGGTAAGTTTTTATTTTTATTTTAAGGGCTTTGGAGTTGACCACATGCCAGTTACTGTGCTGGCATGGGGACAACTTCCAGGAAAGCCCAGTTCTTCTGAGCACCTGTGGGGACAGCAATATGAACAAAAACAGGTTACCTTAATTAATAAATTGCTGTCTGGAAGAGCCTTGTGATTGGCCTGAGGAACTATTGTGTTTTTGACCAGGGGAGGCTAGAGGCTCAAATATGGGGAAACTGATGACTTCATCACCAAATTGCTCCCCAATTTAGATTTGCTTATCACACACATGGACGGACACACACACACACACACACACACACACAAATTAAATAAGTTGCAGTTAATAAATTTGCTCTTAGTTCATCCCATCTTTGTTGTCTGGTTTCTTTATTCTTCAGGTTAGGCAGCAAAAGTTTCCCCCCCTTTTTTTGAGCTGTAGGACTATCAGTAATGAATATGGCTCTCTCTTTTGTTCATCAGCCACCATTATGCACCATTGGCATATGGTGCCAATATGACCTAGCCCTCTTAAGTTACTGTTCTCTACCGAGCATGGGGTGGGTGGTGGGGAGGAAATCAACTCTGGTTGAGAAATCATAAGCTGTAAATCTCTGTGGAAAAGCTATTAGAAATATTCCTGAATCACAGACATGTAAAGGCTACAAAATCTATACTTTGCATTAATCACTTTGGTTTACTTTGCCAATACAGCTTATCACTACATGCAGCAAAGATAATTTACTTGATCTTTGAACTTCCATCACTTAAAAAGTTTTTAGTCAGCACATTTATGGAGAAAAATCAACATACATCAAAATAAAATGCAGTGAATACTAAAGTTCCTGAGGTGGCATGAATAAATCACCTTACAAATTAAGTCTAGTATTACAATACTAAATGGGCAACTCAAAATGTACACATGAAAAACATCATAAAATTTCATAAAGCAGATCTAATATTAGCACTGGCATTTTGCATTTAAATAACTTTATTTGTGATCATTCCTGTAAGCCTTTGGAAAAAAAATACAAAATGCATTCTGAATGACAGGAACTAACCACGATGCGATATAATTTTTTTACAGTATTTATTCTACTAGATTTTGATGTGTTCTTACTTGTGTTATTCTGACCTTGGTAAACTTAGGGCCCTTTCAGACAAGCCCTATATCCCAAGATCGGATCCCAGGATTTGGCTGGTTGCCTTACAACATTGTGAGGGGTTTTTTAGTCCATTTGCCTGGTTAGTATACTGAATAAAAAGTTTAACTTGATGAGTGCTTCAGATAATATAATAAACAGTAAATTGTCAGACTATCACCTCAATTTGTTTGGAGCTCAGAAGGAACAGCCTTTGGGGACAGTACAGGCTACATTCCCCTTTAAATCTCAAAGCTTGTAAGCTGTGGGCTTCTAAAGGTCTTCTCAATGAAGAGGGAGCTTTTTGGTGACAAGCACTAAAATACTGCTGGGTTTATTGTGGTGTGCAAAGTTCACAAGGAGGTAAATGTCATGAAGAATCCGTTATCTCATTCTTACTTAACATGAAGGAGAGCCCTACTGCCAAATTTAATTTGATACATAATTAATCAATTTGGCTCTTAGTTTAACTTGTTATTTCTGTTGGGTATGACCCCTCTTGTAGGGTCTTCTATGCCAATGAAATGCCATTTCTCCAACAATCCTAATTATATTTCCATGTTTATAGTGGGATCATTCATGTTAGAATGTCAAATCTATGAAACTCCAAAATGTGTGCATGAAGGAGCCCAATGAACAGGGTCATAGTTTCTCATGACAAACCCAAATATAATTCGACAAACCATAGAAGAATTCCTAGATAATTATTTACTTTTCTTCATTTCCATGTCCCAGTTGTTCAAAACAAAGCACGGAGAATTTGCTGCTACTCCAAAATAAATCTAGCAGAAATACACAGGGGTCACCAGATCTCATTTTCAAAATTTGTGATCTGATAGTAATTACTTGAAAATATAACAATGTGCAGTGTTTCAGGATGGAATTATTTGAAAAATGTGCCACATGTGTGAGGCATCATTCATCAGGAACTTGCATAGAGCTGGTACAAATTATATGTTGGCAAATTAATATTTCAATATATCCTGTAACACAAAGAGGTGGCCTGGCAACTGGTTTTACTGAACAGCTAACATTAACTTATTATTATGTTCATACTAGCAATCTTTGATTTATGATAATTTTGACATGAATTATTAAAAGGAGATTAGCTATTGCCTTAATTTAGGCTGAGAGTGTGGCTCGCTCAAATTCACTCAGTGGTTCCATGCTAACTACAGTTGTCATTACTGATCACAAGACCACAGTGTCGCCATCCATATGCTAAAACACTGTAAAGCCTTCCTAGCAAGCAGGGCAGCTGACACTCAAACTACCACACTCATGTGGCCACTCAGGTTAAGATGAATAGAAGTGAAATTATTGTAAAATAAAAAGGCAAGGAAATATTTAAATGTTTAATCATGTGGGCATGCTCATTTTGAAATATAGCCCCTATATTACAGGATCTGATCCCGGATTATCTTCTTATCCCAGGTTATCGGGCAGTGGAGACTCATATAATCCAGTTTAAAGCAGATAACCTGGGATCAGATCCTGGAATACAGGGCAGTGTAGAAGGGGCCATAGTTTGCTTGAACTGGCACAAAACCGGGAAATACTAAGATATCATCATTTTGACAGTTTGCCCCACAGAATTACCATTTTCTATGTCTTCTTCTTCTTCTTCTTCTTCTTCTTCTTCTTCTTCTTCTTCTTCTTCTTCTTGTTATGTTTATTCATATTTCACCTTTTATCTCCACACAGAGACACAAAGCCACTCACAATTAATGTCTTATGAAGATATTGGCCATAGGTAGATAACTACTAATCACAAGCCAAATTTCTCCTGCAAAAGTACAGGACAGGTCAATAACAGAGCAAAGAAATGACAAATGAGCTGTCAACGCCAGATAACCTTTTTAGAGGAAACTCCCGCTATGTCTCATGTGTACACAAGGGTCATAAAGGCAACTTGCTGCTTTGCTAGTGGCTTAAGCATTTTTCATTGTAGATTAGGGTCAATATTCTCTGTTAAACAGGCAGTGTGTAAAACAAAAAAACTCACATCAGTCATTTAGTGTATATTTGCTCTCAAGGTAAACTATATTTAGTTTTTAAGTGCTACAGTATAGTAAACAAGTTATATCATCTTTCACAATCTCCAACTTCATAATTGTAAATGTGTCCACTGTGTAGAATAGTAGATTATTAAATATCACAGCCAAGTAATACAATAGATATTGAGAACGACAGTTTGAAAAAGATTTAAAGTGCATCTGTTCAGAAGCTTAAGGCATTAAAGTTATTTAGATAGACATAGAGACTAAAACAGCAACTTTGCTACTTCATCACATTTAGATTATGTTTTCCTCTAAATATCTCTGGTAATTTTCTGGTATTTCAAATGTGGTGCATGACTTATCACAAGAAGGTAAAATAAATTAAAATGAGATCATAGCAGGGAATGTGTCAAGGCAAAAGATTTAAAAAATATCAGCAGCTCATCTAAGCTGTATTGATATAATGTATAATCAAAAATAAAAGGAAAAGGAAACCACATTTGTTTGCATAGGCACTCAATGTTTTATCTAGCTCATCAATATTCCTTTTAATAATAGCATTCTGCCTAGATAAGTGCTTGGCATGAATGCACCATTTATGAAGTGCTCCATTGCCAGCTAAGGATGCATTTCACTTTCCAGAACTATATTCATATAGAAGGGACATTCTGTCTTTTCTGTTTATTAAGTGACTTTCAGCCTTTTGTATCTTTCCTTCATCATGGTCTTTCTCAACAAATTAAAAGCTAAGTGGTATACCAGACAACGAATAGGTATATAACCCACAAAAATGTGGTATAGTGATTTGAGCACTGAACAACAACTCTGGAGACCTGGCTTCAAATGCCCACTGACCTGAGGCAAATCATACTCTCCAAGTCTCACAGTAAAGCAAAAGCACCCTTGCTCCAATTTTTTTGCAGAGAAATAGCCACAATAAGTCTTAGTGTTCCTATAAGTTGAAAACAACTGCAACAGTAGCAGCAGCAGCAACAACAACAATATGCATATTTGAATGCAAAATGTTTTCCCACCTACAATTCAATATACTGTAGTTCCAATTAAACATACCTAGGATTTTAGTTTGTCTCTGTAAGATGCACAAAGATAGACTAAATGCACCAGGATTTATGTAGTATTAGGATTAAACTGTTTGTCAGAATTATCTTTACAAACAACTTTTGGGCAGAGTTTTAACAAAATTAACTTTTGGTGCTATGTCTAACATTTGTTCTTACGGGTTCATAACCATATTTTGGGAAATGATTATGAATATCATATAAAACTTTTCAAAATGTTTTGGTCTCTTTGTTTTTCTTCCTTTGTTTTTATTAACCTCATTCTCTTTAGGTGTAAATGTAAATATTTCAAGCATTTCATTTTTTTCTATTTACATTTGAAAATAAAATACAAGAATCAAATGAGCACTATAATTACGCAGGTTAAATGCCATCAGTATTGTTGACATATGCTTAAAACATATATATTAACATGTAATTTATCTTCAGTTCCATGTAATTCTTACTGTTGACAAGCATTATTTTACTACAATAATCATACTTAATGATTAGCTTTGGATTTGCTCTGTAATGAAAATTTACTTTGGGATGTTCAAACTGGAAAAAAGTATGTAATCTATACTATCTATGAAGCCTGCAAAATTCAGAGAGGAATGAAGATGTTTAAGAGTTGTCTCTTATCAATACCAATGACTAATCAGTAGAAAGGTTTTAATAATTAATGTGTGAAGTGGTACAATTAATGCATAATGAGTACACCCATAAATATTACTCATTAGTGATGTTTGGGCTGCAAAGGCAGTCAAAATATGTGAGAGTTCATACAAATCAGTTTTCAAATTCTTTTTCCTGTCCAACCAATTGCCAGTGGAGCTATATCAAGGAACACCCTGGTGAACTTGCAAGCTTTGTAGGTTCGATATGCAGTGTTTATGTCTATCTGGCCCCTTGAGTTGTATAACTATTTTCATAATTTCTGGTTCATCAACTGCTCCGACAAGCACCAGTGCACAGCCAGGTACCTGCTTTCCTTATCAATAATTCAGCGATCTTTGGGGCCTCATCTATAGATCCTCTATAACTGAAATCCTTAGTTATTTCTGCATCTGGGCTGGCTCTCTGATCTTTGGGGTATTGTTGTTATCACCATCTCTTCCAGCCAACCCACGAATTTCAACTCTTATTACATGCTTTATCATTTCAGCTTGCTTTATTCCAGTTAGCAGACTACTGATGTGTTCCTGATTAAGCACTCAATGTAACAATTTTCCAACATAACACCTCATTCCAAGCTTAACACCAACTAGGACCCCTTCCACACAGCTGAATAAAATCCCACATTTTCTGCTTTGAACCGGAAAATGTGGCAGTGTGGACTTAGACAACCCAGTTCAAAGCAGATATTGTGGGATTTTCTACCTTGATATTCTGGGTTATATGGCTGTGTGGAAGGGCCCTTGGTTGCTGAACCATGGGTGCCAGCCAACTGATGCAGTCAAAAATGTTCCTTTTCTATGAACCAAACCTTTAGTAAGACACATTTCCTTTTCCAGCTGTCTTGGTAACCCTTTCATCGACTTCTGTTGGCACAACTGCTTCCTTTAGAGTTAAGAAAGAGATGTTTCCATTGCGGCTCTGGGTGTATTTAAAAATCCTACTTAAGAGAGGAGAAAACCCCCTAGAACAGTGGTTCTCAACCTGTGGGTCCACAGGTGTTTTGGCCTACAACTCCCAGAAATCCTAGCCAGTTTACCAGCTGTTAGGATTTCTGGGAATTGAAGACCAAAGCATTTGGGGGGACCACAAGTTGAGAACCACTGCCCTAGAAATAATTGGGGGATATTGCTGAGCTGAAGCAGGAGAGAAAGAAGAAACTTCCATGCACACGTGTTACATCACCAGCATACTGGATTTTCAGATCATATATCTCATGTGTGGTTTCCCATTTGGAATTGCCATTTAGAATAATCAATATCATCATAATAATCTGTTTTGCAATGACAACGTTGGTATTGCATCGCTAGTGCAACATTGGATTTAGGCACTTAATGTTATCAAATAATACATATAAACCCATTCAATGTTTCAATTACAGCATTGATGTTTCTTTACAAATGCCTTAGAAAAATACAATGCCCAAAGGTATTGAATGTGATTGTAAGGTCTGGCAAAATCATGTCCTAAGCTAATCCAAGCATGACTAAAATTATTATTTAGCAAATCTCATGTGGACTGGTCCATAAGGTCACGAAGAGTCAGAATCGACTGGGCGACTGAGCAGCAACAGCATGTTATTATTGGGATGGGGGTGCGGGGGGGGGGAGGGCTGGAAATGAATCTGAAGCTTAGATTATGTGACTGTACACATGTGAGTGTGGCCATTCAAGAGGCAAAAGCATCCGTTTAATCAAGACGCAGCTACTGGCAACTTTTAGCCAATAGGTGTGAAGGAGAAAAAAAAACTCCCAGATAGAATCCAGAGAATGCAATCACTAAAGTATACTTCAGATTTCAATATGTTTAAATCAATCTACTTATTACCAGAGCAAAATTAGATTTGGTATATTAGTCAATGAAGTATGAGTCCTTCCTGCTAAACTGCATCTGAATAAAGTAAACAAAATATGTTTAAACTACATACTAATAAGAAATCGGAAGACAATGTTTATTAAATTCCCTCCATTTGCAGATATTGGACACAATTTGAATCATATCCAAGTTCCAATGAAATCAGCTTTTTCTCAATTGTTCTCATTAAGATTGTAGTTTCAGAAAATCCCTCCAGGTACCAATCAAATTTAAGAAAGTTGGATATGACTACAGAAAAACACTTTTCTTTTTTCATTATTTTAGCAGCCAAGAAAATGTTTCAGCCTCAGTGGCACACAACAGGGATGTTTTTGTTAAACCATCAAAATTAAAAGTAACATTTTAACGTATGCAGCTCTTTCCTCTTAGCTATTGAAACAACAAATGTTGGCTGGCCTGCAGCTGGGTGAAGAACTGTATCTATCCCAAACATCATAGAGCAGGAGCTATAGGCTGCACAAAGAACTATTCTACTTATTGGTCTCTGAAGTCTCATCCAGCTCCAGGTGAGTCACAACTGTGCTTGAGTAACTGCAAGCGGATTATACTAACTTAATAGTTATGAGTTCCATGTGTGAAGGGATTGTCATAATTCATATCAGTCTGTACTGTTGTCAGACTATATTTCCTTGCACAGCTTTGCACAATGCTTCAGTCATGTCTACTTTCTGGAAAATACAAACTTGACCATTGCTGCAATCTATTCCTGCACTGCACTATTTCTCAAAGATGTCCAAACATTAGGTGCAAAAGTAGAGGCTCTGTAATGAAAAGGGATGCATTTCTTTGATTTTGCCACACCAACATCCATCTGCACATTCTCTGAACAGCAGAGAGCGCCTCTCAGAGGACAAGGCCACAGTAAGCTGTCTTGTATTGAAGATTGTTATGTTAAAATCTTGAGTTAATGGTTTTAAATAAGCTCCATGTCTAGTCCAATTTTGTAAGTATTATGACCAGAACTTTCTCCCTTATTTCAGTCTCTGTATATTGAGTTCAAAGTACAAAAGTGGGACACTTAATTAAATCAGCAACAGGGAAAGGGTAAGAGGAGGTGAAATCTTTCCTTTTCAGTAGGTTTAAGCAAAAACAAACTGCTGAAGTCTCTTCCACACTACCTCTATATCCCAGGATCTGATCCCAGATAAACTTCTTACCCCAGATTATCTGTCAGTGGAGACTCAAATAATCCAGTTTAAAGTAGATAATCAGGGACCAGATCCTGGGAAATAGGGCAGTATTGCTTCTCAGCCTTTTGGCTAAGATCAAGTGTAGTGTGTAGGGCAGAAAGGCCCTAAACTCACTGGAAAAATGCATATTTTTTGGTAAAAATATTCCCTACATTTGCTTTGGGGGATGAGAGCCCCAATAGCGCAGTCGATTAAACTGCTGAGCTGCTGAACTTGCTGAATTAAATGTCAGCGATTCAAACCTGGGGAGCGGGGTGAGTTTCCACTGTTAGCCCCAGCTTATGGCAATCTAGCATTTCAAAAACATGCAAATGTGAGTAGATCAATAAGTACCACTCTGGCATGACCTTGAAGGCATCTACAGACAACGGCAGCTCTTCAGCTTAGAATAAACTTCCCCCCACTGCGCAGATGGGGGAGGGAAGTGGATTTGCCCCCTCCCAACGAAGGAGAGACGTCTAGAAGGGGGCGGGGCTTCTAGGAAGCTGCCCACCTCTTAGATCACTCACTTTTGGAGCTTCGACCCACCCACCCGCCGCTAACAGAATAGCAGTAGTGTGGTCGCTTAGATGGGCCGGGTAGGAATTTTTTCCCTCCCATGTTCTGGGAGGGTTTTTCGCCTACCCCATACTGTGTGGAGTGGTAAATTGGGAGGTGTGGTCATTTAATTAGGTGGTCAGCAGCATGCTTAGGGGAATCTCTTATTTTGGTGTGCACCACAAGGCACCTCTGTTTTGGTGTTGGCCAGAGGCGTGAATCCTCGCTTAGGGTTTGTACAGCCCCGGTGAGGGTGAACGATTATGGCCTTGGAATGGGAGACTTTGACCTCATTTGTTTCGTAGGCAAAACTCTCCAACACATTCCCCTTTAGGTCATCCAGGTTTAGATAGACTGGGGACCTGGTGTTTCGCACTAAATTCAGTCTTAATGGATGGTCGGGTATGACCACTAATATTGGCTTATGCCTTACCAAATTCTTAGATGGCTAAGGATTTTTGGCCCTGGTTCCAAATTAAAGTTAAATAGGTAACTATCAATAAAGTTGCCCAGTTTTAAACCCAAGCTTACTGGTCTTGTCTCGTTATTTCGGAAGGTTGGAGGGCAAATGGAAGTGAACACCACCCCCCAGAGTCGGGCATGACTAGACTTAATGTCAAAGGGAAACCTTTACCTTTACTTATGGGAAAAATGTTGTCACCCTTTTCCCCTGGACATTTTGGGCCTAGAAGAGTCCGAGCTTTAACCAGGAAGTGAATGGGAAGTTACCTTATCTTTTCTCCCTGCATTACTCACTAAATTTAGTGAATTTATATCAAGCATGCCAATTTGTACAGTGTAACAGGCAAGTTCTTTAAATTATAGCATAGATACATCTCAGCCAGACACCCATGTCTTTAGCTAGGCACAACAGTATTCTGAAAAGATGCATCATTGTTTCTTGGTTACTACTGATATCTCTACTGAAGCAGAAAACTAATCTAAGCAACAAATTGCCATCAACTATAGGCATGTGGGAATGTCTGAGGCACAATAAAAGTATATAGAAAACTTACTAAGAAATGAACTATTTCTATTTGTCAGAGTTTTCCACACTGTTTTGAACATTTCAACTCTGCCTGTTCTTGATCACTGTTTGTGGATATGTTGTTGTAACTAGAGAATCAGCAGAGAGTTTTATAACTTTTCAGTTCTTTGGCACATTTCCTGGCAATGACTATACTTACTCTTAATTGCTTTCACCACACTTACACAAGAGTTACATTTGGTTGAATTATTTCCTGGATTCTCTCTAATTAATCTGAAAGCAGCTGCTTTAGGACTGGGGCTGATTAATAGTTGCAAGACAGCTAAATGCCTGGTGGAAGGGAAATCTCTCTGAAACATATGTACATACAGCCTCACTGTTGTCATCCTGGCACTAGCGATTTTGATGCCAGCTTTTTCTCTCTCTCTTTCAGCTGAGCGTGTTACCATCTTTTCAAATAATCAGTCCTAGCTGAACTTTAGAACTGTATGAGGCTAATTAATCTTTTGAATGAACACAGTTTTGTAACATATGCTATACAGTGTTTTTGGAGCATGTATTATAAATATACACATTAGGCTCCAATTATCAGTTTTTGCATGTGTAAGGTAAGTACTTGGAAAGAGTGAAAGTGCGGGTCACTTGTACAAACATTTTTAACACTGAGGATTTTTGTAAGAGCTATGGACTCAGAAGCATTACACCCAAGAGAAGTACTTAAAACTAGATTGTATGAAACATCCTCTTTATTTCCAATGTCTTCTTGCATTCAACCCTTATTGGCATGAGCGGATAAATAACTTTTAGAAAATAAACCTTAAGTATTGCTGTAAATATGAATATATTATCACCTGATTGATTTGCATTTCAAATGCACAGGTAGCAGTATAAATTAAAATAACTATGGAAGATTGCATAGGCTGTTGGTTTACATGTACTTCCTATTCCCCATTCAAAGGGATAAATGGCAGCATAAATTAACAAAGATCTAAATAAATCTAATGAATTACATGTACAACAGATTATGCAATTAAGATTAATTTTTGTCCATGACATTGAGTGATCATGTTCATAAACCTGTTACCTATTCAGACTCATGGTTGTAATGAGTAATACAGTTTTTACTTTGGGAGCCAAAGCTATAATTTAAATTCGCAGCAATCCCTGCTAACACACCAATGCATACATGTTTTAAAATGCATACATTCCCCACTCTAAAAATGGCATGAGTTCCAACAGTTAAAACATACAATTCTACCACCAAAACAAATTAAGGGGAGGGGTTATTATTATTATTATTATTATTATTATTATTATTATTATTATTATTATTATTATTTTATGACACAGAAAACAAGATAGACATGCTAGATTTCGTATCACAAAATCACAAGTCGAACACTTCCCAAGTGTCTAGGACTGTGTGATGTATTTTCGGATGATGCGTGCAGATCCCAGTAGGGTGGCCTTTTGCAGTTGGCAGATCGTGATTTTGTCAATGTCTATTGCTTCCAAATGCCGGCTGAGATCTTTTGGCACGGCACCCAATGTGCCGATCACCACTGGGACCACCTGCACTGTCTTTGAAGACACTGTCTCCAGAGTCTTTGAAGTTCAATCTTGAGGTCCTGATAGCGGCTGAGTTTTTCCTGTTGTTTTTTGTCAATGCGACTGTCACCTGGGATAGCAACATCAATGATCCATACCTTTTTCTTTTCCACAGATGTGATATCTGGTGTATTGTGTTCCAGCACTTTGTCAGTCTGGATTCGGAAGTCCCACAGTATCTTTGTGTGTTCATTTTCCACAACCTTTGCAGGTTTGTGATCCTACCAGTTCTTTACTGCAGGGAGGTGGTACTTGAGGCATAAGTTCCAATGGGTCATTTGGGCCACATGGTTGTGCCTCTGTTTGTAGTCTGTCTGTATGATTTTCTTACAGCAGCTGAGGATATGATCAATGGTTTCATCAGCTTCCTTGCACAGTCTGCATTTGGGTCATCAGCTGATTTTTCAATCTTGGCCTTAATTGCATTTGTTCTGATGGCTTGCTCCTGGGCTGCAAGGATCAGGCCTTCTGTCTCCTTCTTCAGGGTCCCATTTGTGAGCCAGAGCCAGGTCTTCTCCTTATCAGCTTTTCCTTCAATTTTGTCAAGGAACTTTCCATGCAATGTTTTGTTGTGCCAGCTGTCAGCTCTAGTTTGTAGTGCGGTTTTCTTGTACTGATTTTTTGTCTGCTGTGCTTTGATGAGTTTCTGATTTTTGACTTCAATCAAAGCAGGTTCTTCACTTTGCTTTACATATTCTGCCAGGGCATGTTCTTCTTCTTTGACTGCTTATTTTACTTGTAAGAGTCCTCTGCCCCTGATCTTCTAGGCAGATATAGCTGGTCAACATCACTGCAGGGGTGCAGTGAATGATGAATGGTTATGAGTTTTCTTGTTTTTCTGTCCAAATTGTCCAGTTCCGCCTGTGTCCAATTTATAATGCCAGCAGTACATCTTATGACAGGTATGGCCCAGGTGTTTATGGCCTTGATGGTGTTGCCTCCATTGAGCTTGCTTTTGAGAATTTTTCTGACCCTTTGTGTGCATTCTTTGCTGACCACAGTTTTCACATGTTCATGCTTGATGTTGTCCAGCTGTAGTATGCCCAGATATTTATAGGCCTCTGGTTGGTGACACTTTATTGTTTGGCCATTAGGCATAGTTATGCCCTCACTTTCAATGATTTTTCCTTTCTTCAATGCCACTGTTGAACATGTGTCCAAACCAAACTCCATGCTGATATCAGTGCTAAAAATTCCGACCGGTAGCATATCAGCAGCCAGTGGAGCTGGCTTAGCAGGGGAGTAGTACACTCCCTGTATGCCACTCCAGTTATTAATCTGGCTGCTGCCCGTTGTACTAGTTGGAGCTTCCGGGCCATCTTCAAAGGCAGCCCCACATAGAGTGCGTTGCAGTAATCCAAACGGGATGTAACCAGAGCGTGGACCACCATGGCCAAGTCAGACTTCCCAAGGTTGTGTTCACAGTGCTCTCTGGATGAGGCTGAACTACAACTCCTATAAATCAAGGTCAATTTTCCCCAGACTTGGTCATGGGGATCCTGTGTGCCAAATGTGGTCCAGATCCATTTTCAGTGGGGATCACAGTGCTGTGTCTTGATGCAGGGTGAACTACAACTTCTATCCTGTGAAGTCAGTCCCCCCAACCCCCTATGTTCAGTTGTGCCATAGGAAAGGGTTAAGGGGGATGTGGTTGGTGGGGTCATGCAAATTCCACACCCATTGAGAGAGAAGGGAACACTGGGATGTGTCTTTGGTGGAGGTAAAACAGAAAATTGAGGAAGAAATTGTCTCCGCATGAAAGCCTTCACTTCAGTGTGCTGTTTGTGGAGGACATAGGCAGGGCTCTTGGACATGTCCATGGCACACTCTATAACCTACAATGTCCTTTGCAGGAGGGACATGGGTGTCTCCTGCTTAATGGGAACTATAGCTGCTTGTGGAGGCGGGACTCTGTCTGTGTAAGCGGACACCCGTGCTACACACACACATACATATTTTCACTTTTATTATGTGCATAGATAGGATAACTGCAGCAACAATAATTATGTGCAGAGATGGAAGGAATCAGCTATCCCAATGCAAGAAGAATAGCTGACAAAGATCCGTGAATTAGCTGCAATGGATAAACTGACTATGCCAATCAAGAAGAAATCACTAAGGGACTCCCAAGAAAGATTGGGATTTGTTTGTTAATATAAGATTTTGCAGTTAGAGGAATGTGACAGATGGCTGTAAAGGAAGTAGAATAACAAGGGCAAGAAACAATGAATGTATGGTTTATATAATAGTTTCTGTAGCTGTGTATTTATGTATGCTAATGTAAATATGTGTTAGATGAATGTGTTTGCATTATTTTGGTTTGGTTTTATATCTGTACAGTTTTATTGATATATATCATCAAAAATCTTTTTTGTATTTTCTTTGCTCTTTTATTCTTCTTCCATTTCTGAATTAAAATCAGTCTTAAATTTTGCTTGCAAAATTTTTAACAGTATCCATTTGGCATTAGCCCACCAGTATATAGATTTTGTTTTCAATTATATATAATTTATTGATAAAAATTGTACTTGAAAGTTCCCATACTCTCTTTAGTATGCTTATTAAACCATGTATGTCAAGTAAAATATTTTATAGACAAAAGAACTACATGATACTTAATGTTGGTTTTTCCATTTGTTAATATAATTTTTTTTTGCAAAGTGTCACTGCTGTGACTCAAGCAACAAAATGTCTTGAAACAGACCATGTATTTGACCTTTATAGAATGACTTTTCTTCAATTTATTTTCTCTGAGTGATATTGAGAAATACACAAAACAGATGGGTTTCATACTACCATGATATAAAAGGTTATTCTGAGTTTTATTATTACACAGGGGAATGAATATGGTAGCCATCAAGAATGTGAATTTTCATGTGTATAGAACCCCCAAATGTTTTGACAATTACAGCAACTTCTCCACTATTTTCTACACTATTCAGTCTGAACATGGGTATTCTCTCATGTTCAGAGTTCC
Source organism: Anolis carolinensis (assembly GCF_035594765.1). Lineage (NCBI taxonomy): Eukaryota > Metazoa > Chordata > Lepidosauria > Squamata > Anolidae > Anolis > Anolis carolinensis. The sequence goes on from NC_085843.1 coordinate 92,152,882, forward strand.
CTATCGTAGCCAGCATGGAGCCCTGCCAGAAGTAGCTGTGTGACATGTGATGAGATCCAATGGGCTGTGTGCTCGCTGTGTCAGTGAAGTGTTCTACGATAGGGAAATTTGGCAATGTGATGAGTTGTAAGGCTTATTTATAGCCCTACTTCAATTTGCAGATAAGAGCCAACTTTGCCTTGGTGTTGTTTCTTCATTCTTCATCTGTAACCAGGGTTTTTTTTAAAAAAATAAAATAAATCTATGTAACATTTGGAGTCATGTCACATACCAAAATATATTAAATATACAACTTTCTACTCCCTTTCCTTAAAGAAACAATTAAATTAAACTGCACCAATCACACTTTCTAGCTAAAGAAGGATACATGTTTCTGGCAATTAAACTACTTGTCTCAAGAAACTGATGGATTGTTCTAATAGATTTGATTTAAAAAGCTGACAAGCTGATCACTAGCTTTAACTGTTTTATCAATAAAGGGCTTGGGCAATAAACAATGATGTGTCAATATAAGTTCAATGCAAAAGAATATTGACATAATAAAGGTCATAGATTGATCAATACAGAACTCTTAAATAGAAAACTAGCAGGGTAAGGACCTGATTCACCTCTTAATGATGGGCAAAGGCTTTGTATTCCATCTGCAAAAAATAATAATAAAATAAAATAGCTGTCCCACCAGCAGATACTACACTGTTTCATCAGCTTTATAAATATATATCTACTATTTTCTTCTCTTACTATGTATTTGCTGAAAAGGCAAGCGGGGTGCATATGTTTGAAGAAAGCCACACATCAAGACCAAGAAATGCTCACATGCTTATACCTATAGCACACATTTTCAATGACTTGACTACATTTATGTTGACTCTGTGAGGTGAGTGTCATAAATACAATAACAGTTTAGCAAAGGTAAGTAAGGTGCTAATGAAGTTTTGTTGAGTTTTCATGTTGTGCAAGTGGTGCCACATTTCTCCTTGTGGTTCCTAGGTATGGGACAACTTGGCCTATTTATTATATAATAGCTGTACTGGTGGGGTGAAACTGGAAAACATACATAGTTTTTGCTGGCCCACCACCAAAAGAATGAGACTAGAAAATCAAAATGGGGTAACTATGAACTACGTTATTGGAAGTTACCTATTTTAACTTTCTTCATGAACTGCAGTAACTTAACTAAGGGGATACAACTTGATGTTGGCTAAGGTGAGGCAGCTGGTCAGTCCCAGACTGCTCATTAGCTATCATAGGCAAAAACACCAGAATCCTCTGGGGGCAATCCAGCTTTAGAAATGGATATGCTTAGAAATGGTCCTTAATGGAAATGGGCTAGGTTGGCAAGAAGACATAGTAATAATTTTGAATTAATGGCATATAAAAGAACCAGAGGGCATAAAACTCAGATATATTTTTAAAGACATAATAATTCAAGATACAGATAGTGCTGTCGCTTGATCTAATTCTACTTTATATTATTTTGGTAGATTCTTATTTGTTTGATTTGCTTAGAAGTTATTACATGTCTGGACATCCTTTCTGTAAGGTATATGTCAGCTTCCTAGCACATAATAACAAACAATAGCACTTTCAGAGAAAAAGGGTGTTTGTAAAAAATTATGTGTGAACTTACATGACATACAATATTTTGCAATGTGTTATACTTACACTTGAGAGCACTTGAGCAAATAAACACCCCCTAGTCAGAATTTTGAAGAGGTGGATGTGTGAACAACCACTGAAAATTATTCTAAACACTTCAGTTGCTAATTTCACCACTCCTTTCTCAGTTCTATGCTCTCTACTATATAATGGCATACAGTAGTTCACTAACATAGGTATTTTCAAAGATTCCATATAATAATACTCTATTTGTAAATGTAATGCTACCAAGAGCCTAAAAATATGGAGGAAATATATGGGCATTTTAACTAAGAATTTTAATCCCAGTATTTGGACTAAAGTGGTTGTTTTTTATTCATAAATGTTTCATAATGTTAAAATCAACACAAACAATTATATATGGCAGTTGTTCCCAGACTTTGGGACTCTCAAGAGAAGTTAGGTTGGTGTAATTCTTGATGTCCTTCTGAACAGGGGATGGGAATTTTGTTTCAGCAGGCCTATGTTAAGTAATTGCTCATGGGGAAAGAGCTTTTTGTAATGTGTTATATAGCCCCTATTTTATTATCTATAATTGCCATTCTTTTAAACTGCTTTTTATTATGTTTATAGTTTACCATAATTTTCTTTTAACCTTTGCATGTTTTCATGGTATGAACATGTATACATATTTGGTTCTAACTTTGCAAGCTGCATTGAGTCCCAGAGCTGGGGAAAACATGGGAAATAAACCAGTAAATAAAAGGAGGAAGGGTTAATTTTAACCAAGACAGAGAGGGCATTTCACCATGTAACATGATTTTTGTTCCTGTGTTATAAATGTCATTTCCTAATTGGTTCTGTCATTAAAAACATGGGAAAAGTTTATTAAGCTGCAAAAACTCTGTTTTGAAATGTTAAAAATGGCATATTTTCATTAACAAAAATTACAAACATTTGGGTTTTTGGTAATAGAAGGATAAACAAACAAAAGCAAAGTTTCTGAGGTATAAAAACTACTTTCAAAGTAAGTACCGCATAATTAAGCAGGAAATAACACTTTCAAACGAGGAACAGAAAACTTTTCAATTTTTGTTACATTTTTGTTTCAGTTCACCAGAATTATGTTTTGTTGCAGAATTCACAGAGAACTACATGCACAATTCTGGGAACAAATAATGGGGGCTCTCTTTTGCACTGGCAACTGGTGCCTTTCATGGGAATTTGCCCTGGGTCAAATTTAAACTTTAAAGAAGCTATTCAGGGTGCTGATCCCTTTTTACAATAGGGTTAAAGCTGTAAATCCTATAATATTTTTTTCTTTAGATTCAATTATAAATAATTATAACAATTATCTTTCCACTACATGAAAAAATGAATCCCGCAGCTTTTCCTTCTATTTACACTTCACAGAGAATCGCAAAAAAATTATTCCATGGAGATGAGTAAAAAGAAAACTTTCCACTTTCTGTAAAATAAAATACAGACAGTTGCCAAGTTATGAACAAGATAAATTCTGTAGGTTTGTTTTTCTCAAGATAACTCTTTTCCCATGATAACACCTTTTCCCATGATAACTCTTTCAGGAGTGAATTTTCCTTCCAAGGGGTAGATTTCTCTTACCCTCATTCTTAACTATGAGTTGTTTGTAAGTTGAATATTTTTAACTCAGGGACTGCCTATGCCATATATTACAAATATGCATTCAAACTTTAACTTATGATGACCCCATGAATGAGAGACCTCCAAGTCACCCTGTCATCAGTAGCCATACTCAGGACTTGAGAATTCAGGACTATGGCTTCCTTAATTAATTGTTTTCTATCCACAAGATGTAGGAGCCCCTGGTGGCGCAGTGGGTTGAACCCTTGTGCTGGCAGGACTGATGACTTGAAGGTTGGGTTACTGACCTGAAGGTTGCCAGTTTGAATTCAACTGGGGAGAGCTCAGATGAGCTCCCTCTATCAGCTCCAGCTCTATGTGGGGACATGAGAGAAACCTCCTACAAGGATGGCAAAAACATCAAAACATCCGGGCATCCCCGGGTAACGTCCTTGCAGACGGCCAATTCTCTCACACCAGAAGCGACTTGTAGTTTCTCAAGTCATTCCTGACACACACAAAAATACACAAGACAGTTTTTCTGCACAGAAAACTGTGCAAATATATATCAAATTTTCATAGGTTTTTGAAAGAAATGTTTGTTAGGAATGCTGACCAAGCAAATAGATCATTACACATTCTTATTTTGAATTTGTTGCTGTGAATTGCCTTTGAGTGGATTTGACATCAAGTGGATTTGACTTATAGTGACCTCCAAATCACCATGCTATCAACATCCTTGCTAAAGTCTTACAAATCTAAGATGGTGGCTTCCTTGATTGACATCTGTAATTTGATTTTCCTTTTTTCCTACTGTTTCCCAGTTTACTAAATATTTATAACTTTTCTAAATGTTCTTTTCACTTCATGATATACCCATATTTTGTTTAAAATTCAGACTGAAACCTTGAGCAAATTCAACTTTTCATTGACATGGATGTTATCAGCCACCAGTGTCATCCAAATACTAGTGTCATTCCACACTGAAATTTTCTCCATTCCTACGCAGACTAATTGAGCTGCTTTTCTTTGTTATTTTTCTGGGACAGGAGTGTTGATGAAATGCTATGTCAGAGTTTCATGCTCAAGCAGAAAAAGTTACTCAAAATCAGGATCAAGGGTAAGAGCCTGCTGGTCCACAATGAGCCTGCAAAAGTTCCCCATACGACATGAATGCTAAAGATAAAACATGTGGAATGAAAGTCTAAGCAGGAATAATCTCAATGGGTAAATCCTGCCATTTTAATAGTCATTAAAATAACTCCCAATTCTCTTCCGCTTTTCCTCTGTCCTCATTCCTATTCCTATGTTCTGATTGAAAGGCAGTTTCAACATGCTTTCTAAGTCCTTCCTTAACCTATTTTTTCTGGCACCAAAAGGACCCTGTGACATCATATATCACCCTACCTCCTAACACCAGATGTTTGTTCTGAAATCAGAATGAATCAGATAACCCTAACCTGGTAAACTTACCCCCCTCAGACACACTGCTGTGTTCCCCTGAAAATAATTTTCCTGAGTTCATAGGACCAAACTCCATATTTATTAGAAGAGGGATTTTGAAGGTCAGCAGTCTCTGTTTGTCACACCTGGCAATTCCCACACACCCTTCTTTGCATTTCATTTTGTACCAGGCTTCATTTCCCAAGAATCCTCAGATTCCTGCTTAGAGTGTGAGGAGAACAGCAATGCCGCAAATGAGCAAACAACACAAGGCGGGGGAGCATTCCCAAGCAATTGTTGACTCAAAGGTTCTCTCTGAAAGGCAGAGGAAATAAAGCTCAATGTTTGCAGTATGTGAAAGGACAATATTGTGAAAGAGACAAATTATCTTCACAAGCTTTCCAAGAAGGCAATATAAATAACAAATGGCAAATATAATTAACAGCCTAAGAGGAAGAAAATTGGAAGTTCTTTCACATGGGCTGCCTGAGCAGTAATCAGCATCCTCTCTTTAAAATAAATATTAAATAATAAAACCACCAACCAGACAGATAAACCTAAAGAGAGTGAAGGAAATGTAGTATAGCAGAAAAATCATAACATGGTATGGCCATGTTACAGAAACAAGGATTTATTTATTTTTGGCATTGCATATAAATTTTACTGAGCTATCTGGATGATGACACTAGATCAATAATTGCACATGACACCAGAACTGAGTATGTGAAGAGCTGGTTCTTAATCTGGTGTGATTTTGAGAGCTAAATGCATGAAGGAATCTATCCAAATGGCAGATGGAGAAAATCCCCAGTGGCAGTGACTATCAAAATCAACAGCCTGTTTTCTTGCCAATTTTAGGCCAGCCCAATGGGGTTTATAGCTTTCACTTCACAGCCTCAATGCTAAGAGAAACACGGAAGACAGGAAAAGACACTGGCAAGGCTTCTAACATCAAATTTTAGAATTTAGTTTTAAATTACTGCACAGCTATCTGATTTGAGAAGGAGTATTAAAGAATCTTCAAATATTTATGAATTTTCAAACAAAAGTAAACATCAGCAAAATCACAGCTAGAGTTAAAGAAGAAAAAAACAAAGAATTAAAAAATATATAAAAGTGATAGTATGACTCTGAAGAACAGAATTTGATTTGCTGTTCTACTATGAAAACACCTCTGTGAACTTAGGTGAATCACACACATTCAGCCCCAGAATACAGAGTCGCCATGAGTCAGACATGGTTTAAAGGCATACAACAGCAACAAAGCCTTGCTCGAAAAAGGATATATGTTATCAAAATGATCACAGGAAAGACACGGCTACCAGATGCTGAAGTTTCCTAATATTCTAACATAGTTTTTAGTGGAGACAAACACATTTTACAAAACCGAATATGTGAAATGCATAACTAGCCTGAAATAGCTAGATTCACCCATCCCTAATTAGGACAGAGCTTAGACTGCCCATACTGGCTAAGGGATTCTGGGTGTTTTGTACTTCAAAAATGTAATTTCCCCAGCTCTAATTTGCTGATATTGTGACATATTCTAGTTCATAACATGTCGACTACAAATAATATATCTCATATTTATACCTACAACTGGCTTCTCTACTTTCCCTTTCTGACCAGGAGATGGGCAATGTTCTGCCAACAACCAGACATCATGATTTCCATGCAATAGCATTAGATAAAATATGTGACAGAAATGATATTACTTTAATCGTGGGCAGTTTTTAAATTGTTATTTTAAATTTTAACTATTTTTGGTCTATGATTTCTTTCTTCATTGTGGAATCTGTGGAAAGATGCACATATGGGTTATCTGCTGCGGATGCGCAGCCATTTGGAACCTTCTAGCTCTTTGAAATGGAAACATTTTGGCGGAGGCTCCGCCCACTCTCTCCATGTACTATAAATGCCCAAGGGCAGGAACTTTGCCTTATTTCCATAGCCACAAGCAGCAGCTATGTCATATAGGCATGACCACTGCGGTGAGAATGGGTGGAGATGTGCAAATTTCACAGACTGCCACTTGAAGAAACACAGTTACAGGTAAGCAACTTGTTATTTCACATGCAGGCAAAAGCAATAAATCTCAACTCATAGGGAAGAGTTCACAAATGTAGGAAATATTTTTTCACCTATAAATAGTATGCTACAATAATTTTGATTATACTTTTAGTTTAGTAACATGTCCCTTAAATCAATATTCACAGTGTCCTTTACTTCAATTACAATAGTGATTTCTGTCAAAGAAGAATCAAAGTTTCCTCCCGGTGATGTTAATATGCAATATATTAAACCATCAGATTAAGAAAAATATGTAGCTGTAGAACTAGCCAGGTGTTTTATAGAAAGCAGTGAAAAGAAACATGATCACAAGTAAACCTTAGTTGACTTCCTCCAAAGTGAAGGCCACCTTCTGCTTTTAGAAATACAGCATGCCACACATAGCCTGTGGATTACAGAGAAACTAACAACATTGAGGACTCTCACTGTGAACACTGGATGCTTGAGAACCTCAGAGAAATTTGTATCATGGATTACTAAAAAATCACAGCATGCAAGGATGGGATAAAAGTAAATGGAAGGAAAAGAGTCTGATAAAAGAGAAAATGGTCAGCATCTGGTTGACTTTCAAAACCTTATTCTTATAGAAGTCACTCTGAACATTGTAAAAGTCATAGCTACTTGAGCATGAGTTCAGCCTTTTGTGTAATTACATTTTTCACTCAGTATGGAAGTTGGTCATTTTCATGGTTAAGCAGAAACAAAGGATGACAAACCACATTAAGACTTGTCTTAAATGCTGACTATGCAATGGGATACGTTTAAATGAAAACTACAATTGAGTCTGGATCTCAAAACATAATGAAATATGGTGCTGTGTTTCTTAATTTACTGTCTAGTACATTCACTTTTTGGCATGATGGTTCATTATCTTTTTAGAGCAAAATTGAACAGATATCTTTGTAGAAGCCACAGGAATCAGAATTCAACTACTTGATCTTGCCTAGGATTCACTGCAACTGCATCTTGTTTTATTATTTCATCAGGTCAAAATTTAATATCTGCTTCTTTTTATATGCTAATACTTTATAAAGTGTTTTGTGAGAATAATTGATGTTACACAAATATTTATTTAAAAAATAAAGAAAACATAAGAAAAAGTAAGTTATGACAACCATACACTTGACAGGACCACGAAAACTTGGTATACCAGCTGATAATACCATATTTCTTCAGTTCTAAGATGACTTTTTACACCATATAAACATTACTAAAAATGTGGTGCACCTTAGAATTTCAAGTATCACACACACACACACACACTTTTATTTATGTTGGTGGTATTGAAATTAGTATGTGCCTTACAATTGCCTAGCATATCAGCAGCCAGTGGAGCTGGCTTAATAGCGGGGTGATATGCTCCCTATAAGCCGCCCGTTATTAGTCTGGCTGCCTCCCGTTGTACTATTTAGAGCTTCCAGGCCGTCTTCAAAGGCAGCCCCACATAGAGCGCGTTGCAGTAATCCAAATGGGATGTAACCAGAGCGTGGACCACCGTGGCCAAGTCAGACCTCCCAAGGAACGGGCACAGCTGGCGCACAAGTCTCAGTTGTGCAACTGCTCCCCTGGCCACCGCCGAGACCTGGGGCTCCAGGCTCAACGATGAGTCCAGGAGAACACCCAGACTACAAACTTGTGTCTTCAGGGGGAGTGTGACCCCGTCCAACACAGGCTGTAACCCTATACCCTGTTCAGCCTTACGACTGACCAGGAGGACCTCTGACTTGTCTGGATTCAATTTCAATTTGTTGGCCCTCATCCAGTCCGACACAGCGGCCAGACACTGGTTCAGGACCTGAACAGCCTCCTTAGTGACAGGTGAGAAGGAGTGACAGAGCTGGACATCATCTGCATACAGATGACACCTCACCCCGAAACTCCTGATGATCTTTCCCAGCGGCTTCATGTAGATGTTAAACAACATGGGGGACAGTACTGAACCCTGTGGGACCCCACAAGTCAATGGTTGTGGGGCCGAGCAGGCATCCCCAATGACACCATCTGGGAACTACCCTCCAGGAAGGATCAGAGCCACTGCAAAACAGTACCTCCGAGCCCCATCCCGGCAAGGCGCCCCAAAAGGATACCGTGATCAACGGTATCGAAGGCCACTGAGAGGTCCAGCAGAACCAGCAGGGTGTAGATCATCAACTAAGGCGACCAAGGCTGTCTCGGTACCATGCCCCGGCCTGAAGCCAGACTGTGCCTGATCTAGAAAATCAGTGTCAACCAAAAATGCCTGGAGTTGCGCAGCCACCACACGTTCCAGGACTTTGCCCAAGAAGGGGAGATTGGAAATAGGCCAATAGCTGTTCAATTGAGTGGGATCTAGTGATGGCTTCTTCAACAGTGGTTTGATCACAGCCAATTTAAAGCTCACTGGAACAATGCCTTCCCAAAGGGAGGCATTCACCTCCACCTTCACCCACTCGGCTAATCCCCCTCTGGCTTCTCTCACCAGCCAGGATGGGCATGGGTCTAGGATGCATGTTGTAGCCCTCACCTCACGAAGCACCTTGTCCACATCCTCGAGCTCAACCAATTGAAATGAATCCATCAAAATGGGACAAGCAGATGCTTGTGTTACATCCTCAGAAGCTGCCGTTAATATGGTGTCAAAGCTAGAGCGGATCAGAGCGACTTTGTCCGCAAAGAATTGAGCAAATGCTTCACAGCGGGCTGCCGAGTTGTCAGGGATCCCATCTTGAGAGATGGGATTCAACAAACTTCTAACAACTCGGAACAGCTCCGCTGGATGGTTCTTTACGGATGCAATGTTAGCTGTGAAGAAAACATTCTTAGCAGCATCTTTAAATAAAGGCATAGCTGTGCTCAGTCTGATTCATTCTGCTTCGAACGCCACACGCGCTCTAGACCCCTCTTCTTTTGTCTCATCGCTGCCAACTCCTCAGTGAACCAAGGAGATGGTTTAGCTCAGGTACAGTGAGTCCTTGAGATCTTCTGGTTTTGATACTAGAGCCTGATACTAAAATCTGTGGATGTCCCATTATACACAGTATGTTTAAACTTAGTAGTACAGTGTTATCTCTTACATAAAATTGCAAAATTGAGGTTTACTTTTTGATTAAACAAAATTTTGGTACCATTCCATTATCCAGGCAGAGACCACAATGGGGTGCTAAACAGAGAAAGATAGTCCATTTTACAGGGAAGAAGGGGCTTTAAGGAGTTATAACATCCCTCCCCCCTCCCACCGTTATCCTGTTATTCCCCTCACTCATGTTACCCTCATGGAAACAACCCTTGTTTATGAATAATCAGAAAAAATGGGGAAAATTGTTTTCTTCCTTCAACTCCCCCCTCCCCCCCCCCCCCCCCGCATAAAATGGACTATCCTTTTCTTTCTAGGCCCCCATTTGGAGTCCACCTGGATAATGGAATAGTACCAATATTTTAAATCTTCAGGTGGATGCTGCCAGCAGAATCAGTACACGACCAAGTCACAGGAGGCCTGATTGTTTCACCCTCCATTTCAAGCAAAGGGCTAATTTGCAACAACAACACTGCAATTTACCATTCTTTGCAGAGGTTTTATGCTCCCTCTTCCATGTCTCTGTTTTTCTCCTTGCCCTAAACTACTATCATTTAATCCTGGTTTGATATATATTTAAAAAGCACATCCTTTATATAAAGGTATATCTGAAACATATCCCTTATATTTCCATGTCTTCTCGTGTGTGTGTTGACTTAGGTTTAGTAGAAATGCAGAAGTTACATAATGTAACAAAAAGACTAGGTCTGGAATACAGAATATGTAATATTGCTATTGGATACTTAATATTTATTATGCAATGAAAATATAACTAATTTGGGTTTAAATATGATATTACTATCAGATGTCCACTACTGTGCATGAATACAAAATATTGTTGGGTATTTGACAAAGAATAAATGTGGTAGATTCTGAGACAGATTGAGCAGTCAAATGCCTTAGGGCAGACAATGTGGTATTACCGAACAGAATGAGGGACATCTTGAGTGTTATTATATTGATCACCACACACTAAGGCAAAAAAGAATATCATCCCAATTGAAAGCCAATGTTATTTAATTGATTGGGGCACTGCAATATGGATTTTGCTGAAATATTTAAAAGATTGCCACACTTCTCCTAAATCAAAACACTGCTAACTAGTAAAAAAAGTTTCTAAAAATTAGAATGGTTAAAAGATAAAGGACAATAAATATGACACAATTATTCCAAAATATAACATTCAGAGGAGAAAAAAGTCTTTTCTCTAAAATATATGGCCGAAATCAAAGAGACCACATGGTCACCCAGTCCAACTCCCTGTCATATAGGAGAATACAAAGCATCTACAACCAAATATAAAATGTATCTTTTGTAAAATATACAAGACATACAAGCTCCATAATGTCGTTCCATCATGTTTTAGTAACAGGAAGAAAATTAATTGTGTCAAAGTTCCACAAATGCAGGACTATATTATAGAAAATTTACAATAATAATTTAAATTATCCTAAACACCAATGTTGGTGGCATAAAATTTGATGGAAAGGCTTCACTATATTTCATTTTTAGTGGAAAATACAAGGATGGACTAGTAGACATAAATATTTTTTTCAATTAGCAGGTGGGTCTACTGCACTAGATACCTTGCTGAAAGTGGTAGAGTGTTTTCCCCAGTACAATTGCCCAGTTATATCATTATATATATGCTAGATAAATGCTTTTTCATTTTCCTACATGTTTCAATTGGAACAATTTTATTTCTGCTGCTCAATTTTATATTGTTTTCCATCAATTAGGTTTCTGCTTTTGTAAACAACTCTTTAAGGTTTTCTTTATGCCATGTTGATTTTAACTTTACTCCAGTGCTCTCCTTCCCTGTTTTTCTTTGCAACAGAAGGTCAGGTTGAGAGACAATGTCTGGACCAATCTTGCACAATCTGTTTTGGCCTCCAACTCCCAAAATTCCTGACCATTGGAAGAGCTGGCTAGGGTTTCTGGGTGTTGGAGGCCAAAACAGCTGGAGAGCTGCAGGTTGTGCAGGCCTGGCCTGGACCAATGTCACAAGTGAATGTCATGGTTCAGTGGGCCCTAGAACTCAGACTTCTTAAGTCCAAGTCTAAACCTCCAACCAGTACTCTTAAGTTAGTTTTGAATTATTTATATGTTGTCCTTATAACATACTGAAAACATTGTTCCAAGAAGGAACCTTTAAAAATTCATTGCATCTCTACTTCAGATAGAGCTTTTAAAAAAATAGATGTCCGAAAATCAACCTGAAACTCACTGCTACAATTAATGAGAAATATCCAACTTTTTTTTTAAATGGTTCTTAGAGTCATTAGTGTCTGTTCATAGCATGAGCACATTTCTGTAAAAGGTAGAAACAAATTAGGGTTGCTTGCAATGAAACTGTTCCAGTGTTTGACAAATTGGCCTGTTTGTGTGGCTTTTTTGTTTTTGTCTTTGTTCATTTAGAACTGAAATTAAAAGTCAGCAAGGAAAAATAGTACAATAAACATCCCATGTTTAAAATCAATATGAAGAAATAGACCTTAATTTATAAGCCATAATGAAAAGAAAAATACTTCCCCACCGATATAAAAAATTGAGTATTGATAGCCTTTTCAATAGATTTTAATAAGAATGGGAATTCACAAGTCAAAGATTCAAAAGAACATATATTTCACACACACTGTGACCATTGATCTCAGCAACTGTATGCTTATAGGTAGTGAAGATTGCTCTTTACCCAAATTCTATATGATGCAGTTTATATGATTCTCCATCACAGCATGATGCCAAAGGTTTCTTCAAATGCATTTTGAAAAGCAAAACTGATTTCAAAAAATCCCATAAAATCTCTTTTCCTGGCTGACTTATTTGAACTGACTGTATATCAGATGCACATAGATGGCATATATTGCTCCATTTCCACATTCATCCTAAAATAGCATGAAATATCTTTCTGCCTTTAAAATATTGGTGTTCAAAACATCTGAGACTGTGATAAAATTGCAATGCATAAGCCAAAAGATAAAAGGATCTATCCAATATGTCACTAGTTTCAGCACTATGAGAATTAAAGGGGAGAGGAAGAAGAGCAAATACTAATTAAGTAGTGGATTCAGCATCTCTGACTATCTAAAACAAATGCAAAAGAATGAATGTATTGGACTTTCCAGCTAGGATGCCTGTACTTGTTACCATCAGTACTTCTTAAATTATGTAAGCTGCTTCTCTTGGATGATGCCAGTGACTAGCTTTGTTCCACTCCAAGCTAATGGGATCTCTTAAGATTATTTAATACTAGTCAGTCACAGAGCAGACTGAGATTCCTGTGTACTGTGTTTACAGTTATGGAGATTAAGTGAGTTCTGCTTTCCAAATTAAACTGAATTGCCTGCAGCAGATACAATTTAATACCACTAGCCCATACCAGAGGGATGACCAGGGCAGCATATTGATTATGTGTTTGCTCTCTAACTGAAAACAACCAACACATAACAAATGGGAGAAAGCAGCTCTGTGTTTTACATGTTTATACAGCACTATTTATTTATAATGGCATATATAAACCAATTGCTTGGGGAATGATTTCTTATGTATATCAAGCATCATGCCTCAAAAAGGAATGACAGACATGGGAGAAATTTGGCCTTTAATTTCTTAACAAATTTGTATACTAGAACAAGAATCAAAGCTGTTGAACAGTCTGTGGTTGGAAAGCGTACATTTCTGGACATTAAGTGTGCTCTAAATTAATAATAATAACAATAATAATAATAATAATTCACAAAACTGCATATACTTCTAAACTATAAAAATTTCACCATGTTTTAGTCAATACATAAATGGAACTGGATATAAGAAAAGAAGACATGCAAGATATATGGATTTGAAAAGGTTACCCATAATTGTAAGAGCTAGTAAGATTTTAAAAAATATAATTTATTTACAATGTTTATAAACATTTGTATTTTATAGTTTTACTGGCTGATCTCAAAAATCTTTCATATGGACTTCTTCCAAAAGGACAAAAAAGAATATACCGGTACACTCTAAAGCAGAGTTTCTCTAACTGTGCTCCTCCAGGTGTTTTGGACTTCTACTCCCAGAAATCCCAGTCCTTACCAACTGTTAGGAATTGTAGGAGTTGAAGTCCAAAACATCTAGAGGAGCAAAGTTCGAGAAACACTGATCTAGAGAATCAGTAGACTGTTATAACCAATTTGTTCTAAAAGAATGCTTTTAAACAAAGCTGAAATGAGAGACAGTTTCTCTCTCAGAGAATAACACCAATATGGATATCAAATAAACTTCTTGTCTTGTTTATTTAAAGACTTCCAAAAGCTAAGAAAATAGATTTGGCATGACTGAAGGGAGCAAAGTATTGAAATTCTATATCAAGAGCCTTTAATTTTTCTTGGAAATAAACATCCACAAGAATAGTCTCCTTAGATTATCATGAATGACTGTACTGAGAAAATGAAAGCACGAAGGAAGAGAAATTAAATGATAAATTGCTCAGAGCAGTCTTACACCTCATGTGATGTATTCCTGCTTGAAATGTTGTAAATTTTAATTAGCTTTGGACAAAACTGAACAGTATGTAAAGGTGTGTTTATGAATCCAATATAAAGTCGCAGAGCTTCAGAAGTGATATACCAAAAGAAAAATGCAATGGTAACATTAAAAAAATCAAGTGAAAAGAAAGCCTTTAGTTCCACTGCTCTTTTGTCAGGTTTACTGTAATGCACTCAGTAAATTTTCAATTGTATCATGAAAGCAGGTCCATGCTTTAGTATATATGGTAAATCGTCAACATTATCCTGAAAGAGTTTATAGCTTTGAATATACTCAGTAAATTATCAACATTCACTGGAAGGGGGCTATATGCTTTGAAACTACTTTATCTTTATCATCGCTAACAGCAATTATATGCTGCATTTCAGCTCTATTATATCAGAGAAGGCAATTCATAACATAAATAGAAAATAACGTAAACCCAATGTCAAACTTAAGTACTTTATATAATAAAATAGGAAAAAAAAACACAACATGTTAGTGAGCAGATCATAATCATAGACAGTTAAAATTGGTCCTCATCTTGACATACATTAAGTGCACTACAGACCAATAATTTCTACAGGCTTTCTTGAAAGCAGCACCAAACTACTTGGGATTAACCTATTTGTATAGTCTACAGAAATCTGTATATGTCTGATCTCTGGACTATTTTGTTTGACCAGAAAATAATAGGAAAGGATTAATCCTAAGCATCAACATCTCACAGCAAATCTTTTCACCATCTCAATATGAGAAATCCTATTTGTAATTCACCACCACACAGCCATACAGTACCTGAGCTTTAGTGCTGGAGGTTCCTGTTTGAAACCCCCAGGGCCTTACCTTTAGAATGAAATATGCAAAGCAACCCACTCATATTTTTTTAAAAAAATTGTGTGTTGCACTGAGAGTTAGCATCAGCTCTGTTTCTCATATTTCTATAGATATATTTAAGAGGAGAACACCGAAAGACCAACTTTTTATTTCAACATATTACATAAAGGTATATGCAAGATATATGTTTGCTCTTAGCAATCAGACAGAACAAATCTCATTTAGATATTCTGGATCACCAAGCTACATACACAAAAAGCCAAGTACCACAGGTCATATGGGTCTTGGCAAGCCTTTATAAATATTAGAAATAACTCTTCATCTTCTTTCTGGGTTTCATACAATCCATCAGCCCTTCCTTATAAAAATATGGTGAGATTATCCAGTTCTTTGTTGTGGCAGAGCACAAAAAAAGTTTGGTGAAGCCCCAATTGACCTTTGGGTTATCTCTCTCTCTCTCTGCTCTTAATTTTGGCTTAACTGGCTTATCTTTCTTTCTGTCACATATAGTTAGGGATATCAGCTGCAAAAAGTAATTTGATTTATGCACAAAATACCTTAATGAGAGATCATTGAAGCCTAGGGCCCTTCTACACAGAGCCTAAAATGTGGAAGCAACTGGTAGGTGTCTAAACAATGTTTAGCCAAAGTGCGGGCAGAATTGGGTTAACAGCTGAAAATCATATGTTTAAAAGATGCACTTAAAGCCCAATCCCTGAAAAATGTGCACCTTTGCATGACTGTATATCCCTGCAGTCATGAAAAACACGTGCTTTCCTTCTCTTACCATTGTGTGGATTTCTCCAGAGCATGTGTGCTTAATAAAAGCTCGAAACAGCTGATCAAGCTGTCAAATCATGGAACCGTGGACACACATGTGGCTCAAGGGAAGCAGAATGGCAAGGCAATGAAACTCTTTCTTTTAAACTTTATAACATTAAAGAGAGCTTGAATTAACAATTGGGTGAAGAGAGAGATCCAATGGAAGGTTTTTTTAAAAAATCACTCCGTTATGTCCTGGACTTATATGTGCACATGTGAATCTGCTTGTGTTTACATTAAGGTATTCACATATGCACATATGAGGTCCAGCGCATAACAGGATGAATAAAAAACCTTCAACTGGATGTCCCCTATCCACCCTCCATCTTGATCCACTACAATGGAAGGCTGTGAGGACAGCAAGGGACCATTTCCCAGGACTGACAGGTCTGTGTGTGAACCTACTGTCAGGTTCCGTGATTTTTTGCCTTAGTTATAAAACACAGATTTTGGGGCTGTCTGGAAGCACCCTGAAATAAGGGTACTTTGACATATTATTTAAACTCGGGGTGAAAAGGATGGCTTTTGGGGGCCCATAAAGATTTCCCCTGTGGTCATTACACACTACACAATTATAGCAACATGTTTCCTAGTCACTGTCCTGACAACATCAAATTGAAACCCAGAGCCCATTCACACAACATGATTATAGCATTATTGTTACACTTTAACTGCCAAGTTTCCTATAGCTTTCTGGAGTTTGTAGGTTGGTGAAGTACTAAAGCTCTATGATTAAGGATTCTAAATACTCCTCCCTAAAATCCCAGGATTCCAAGAGATGGAACCATGAAATTTAAAATGGAATAATACCATTAGAGTTGTGTAGTGTGAATGGGCCGCAGTGCCCTAGAGTTTGTTGATGCACTAAATTCAGTCACTGAAAATTCTCAATACTCTACTCTTAACTGCAAATTTTACAATTGCCATGGTGGTTGTGTAGTGTGAAAGGAACTCTTTTCTAATATTTTATAGTGCAAAATAGAGCAAACCGGCATTCACCTCTGCCTAGCTTTATTGCTAGTGGCAAGCTTGGCCCAGAAAACTTCCTGAGCTATTTCTAGAAAACATTCCTTCTCCAGTCTCTATTAGCAACTTGCATTTTGTGTTTGGATTTATCATTCAGGGCTCATTGCAATGTGAATTAAATTGACATGATAAAAATATGGTCTGACTATATGAAATATCACTGCCTCAAGTTGTTAGTCTAGGTGTAGAGGCAATCTTACTGCTGAAACCATCTTTTCTCAAGTCTGAGCCACAGGCAACTGCCAAAATGTAGTCAGAAATAAGGAATAAAATAATCATTTAATTCTGACAGAATTGGATGAACAAAGCCAGAAAGATATACCAGGAGATAAAGCCAAAGAACTTTCAAGGGCATTTTTACTAGTGAAAATGTCAGACATTGTTATAGGGGAGTTTTAAAGCAGGGAGAGTATCCTACCACATCACCACACTAGGCTTTAAAGTGAGAAACCCTGTATTTCTGTTGCCTACAGAATTCTGGGAAATATAGTTTGGGAAGGCGAGGACTTCTGTAGCTGAGAATTCAGAAGGTCCCACTCTAAACTATGTTTCCCATAATTCTGCAGTCAGTAGAAATGTGAGACTGCCTGCTTTAAAGCCCTGGTGTGATAATGTCTTTGCTGGTTGAGAAGACTCAGTCCAGAGCCAGGGTGTGGGTTATAGGGATCATGTGATACCCCTTCCTTCCTTTTGCAACCACTCTGCCAGCTACCAGTTCATTTCCAGACACAAATGATTTGGACTTTTACATCTCTATATGCTTTGGTTCAGACAATCAGAGAAACTGTATCTCCATAACGCAAACTTTAATAATAATATAATAATAAGTTTATTTTTTTACCCCTCCTCATCTCCCCGAAGGAACTTGGGGCAGCTCACACGGGGCCAAGCCCAACAACATACAATAAAATACAACAGTTTAAAATACACAATATAAAGTACAACAATATAAAATACATAACAATCACAATAGATCAACAACACAGCTTCAACAAAGTAAAAAGCATGGTCATTAAAAGAGGCGATATCATGGCACTTCAGTCCATAGTCTTGGTGGAGAGGTGATTTTAATCATGCAGCAAATTAGGAGAGCTAATCATGGCCATCCGTGACAAGGAACAAAAGACTGTGTTATAGTGGATTCAATCAACTGTTCACCTCAGTCAAAGGTAGCTTGAAAAAACCAAGTTTTCAAAGCTTTTCTGAAGGACATTGAGTTTCTGACTCTTGTATCTGATCATAGCACAGAATTCTAGAATCAGTTAGGAGGAATATTGTTTCCCAAAAAGGAATCTGAATTGTGCAAAATGAAAATATAGCTACTGTTACTAATATCAATGGCAGTGTCAATGTCAATAGTTAACAAGAACCAACAGTAGAAAAATGTTGTGTCACTGAGACAATGCACAAATTAATATTATGTGTGTAATATACAATAGCTTTCTGTGAATGGTTGATTGTACAGAATGGTTACAATCAACAGTCTAAGTCTAATCCAAGTTTGATTGAAAAATTGGCTATCTTCCTATACACCATTTAATACATTTCCTCTAAACTGTAGCAAAGATTTTAAATGAAACTACTACTACTTCTCCTCCACATAATAGCTCTGTCTGTGTCACTCTGCTTAATGCTGATATCACTTGGCATGTCGGTATCCCACTGTCTAGATATGCATAGAATTCATCAGATAAATATGACCAATGAATAGAGTAGGTGAAGATGCCTTTTGACAGCCAGGGGAAAGACATCTGTAGAGTCTACTCAGCTATTATAATTGCCATTCTCCAGTGTGTGGTTTGAGAGGCAGAGACAATATTCAATTTAAATAAGGAAAAAAAAAAATACTTGTTCATGCATGTCTTTACTGGTTGGGGATAACCTCTGCAGCATTGTTATTTGTCTTTTGGTTAGTTCTCAATGCTATAGTTTTCTATGTCTTTAAAGTCTTGCGTTTTCTTATTCTTTTTTAACATCTTATTCTATACTGATTGTTTTTATATTTTAAAATGGTTCTAAAATTATTTTATGTTGTTTAGATACTATTATGACTTAACGCTCTGATACATCAAGAGGCATAAAAGACTACAAATAACTGATGATTGTGTTTTCCCCCTAGATATTGAAAAAAAAAAAGCTATCATATAGGGATAAGAGCAAGGATTCAATAAATTATTGTTTCTCTTCCCTGAAACCATCCAAACAATTTAGGTGATGGGAAGATTTTCCTTAAAGGAATACCAGCAATTCCATACTATAGTATTTTCTGATTTCTATACATGCATGTGAAAGTTGGACAGTGAAAAAGTCAAGAATAAGATAAGCTACTTTGAATTGTAATGCTGGAGGAAAGTTTTATAGCTAACATGAGCTACATAAAATACAAATGGATGGATCCTAAGACAAATCAGGTCTGAATTTTCACTGATCTGAGGCCCCATCTACACTGCCACATAATCCAGTTTCTGAATGCAGACTATTTGCTCTGAACTTGATTATATGGTCGTGTAGACTCATCTAATCCACATATCTCACCAGTCATTCCTGAACAAGGCTTTACTGTTTCATGTACTGATAGCTCCTTAATTTCTTTTCAAGTTACCTTGAGAAGAGATGTACTCAATATTTTAATAAAGGAAGGCACTCAGTGTGACAGAATTGTAGGTTAGGAGAGTTGAATTGGTTTGTTTTTTTCTAGCAAATAATTCTATATACTTCACCATCCTAGAAATCCCATGTTTCTTTAGGATTAAGTCACAAAGTAGTAAGAAACTGGTATGATCTGAACCACAATTATATCTTCTATATCTCTAAGGTATTCAGTCTTACACATTTGCATTTTCTAGTGCTTATCCTTGGTAAAGAAAACAGATTCTGATGCTAACCTCTCGTGAGCTGAATTCAATATTCAGAGCTTTCTTATAAATATACCAGCAAAGATAAAGAGTGATGTTTCTTATGAGGTAAATTCGGCAGCATACTCCACTTCACTTTCCTTTTAAGCACAGAGCCCGCCAACTCCCATTACACGATTCACAACTACTTCTGCAGGGGCTCCGTGTTTAAAGGGAAGGTGAAGTGGAGCATGCCACCACCACAGCAACATGGGAGGCTTCCTGTGATCCCCAGAAACAATGGGGGAAAGTTGGGTGGTCGACGCTTCCCTGCATGGGATGGTGAATTGGGTGAGTCAAATGATGTGTGGCGTTGGGTGATGCCCCAACATGCACTGCCGGAATTGTCACAATGTGTGGCAATTCCGGCAGCCTTTGTGATGAGGTCATTTAAGGGCATAAAAAGAGAGCAAAAGATTATTTTGGGAATGGTTTTGTTTTGTCCACGTTTTCAGTACAAGGGAAGATACACAGAGTTGTCTTTGGCTGAACTTGTTACTTTGGCTGAACAACAAGAAAGCTGATAATTCAGCCCCCCCCCCCCCCAAAAAAAAAACTTGCCATAGTATGGGGGAGGGGAGAAGGATTCCTTTCCTGGCATCCATGGGATAGGCGCCAACATAAAATCAGTCTGCAGAGAGAAGGGATTAGGCCCTTAAGGCTCTTTAAAATTCATTGATCCACCTTGTCATCTCCTTTCATAATTTAAGTTTTATTGGTCACTCCATGGCCATGTAGAATTCCCCCCCCACACACACACACACACATACACCAGTTAATGGTTTTTCACCAAACCTACACTGCTACTTTGGGTAACTTGAGATATTGTCCTATTGCAGTTCTTAAATAAGTTTTCCCACCTGGGTTTAGGGAGAGATATGAGTCGGCGAGCATCTTCTAGAAAACATTTGTTGAAGATGGGAGTTTGGAACTGCCTTGGAGTATCATGTGTTCAAGGAGTTGAGGATAAATATGCTGTCCTTGGGGCTGATCTTTAGGTCTTTTCCCTCACTATAGGCCATGTGGCTTGAGAGTTTACACCCTCTGGTCAGACTTTTCATTTTATAGCTGGCCTGGGAGAAACCATGTGTTTCATGGATTCTTCCCTGGAGCTATGGTGTTTCACTCAGAGGAAAATGGGATACCTGGCCTGGGCAAGACTTACCACTCTTGCTGCTCCAGAACAATTTTTCTCCTCCCCCTCCCTCCCCATTAGCTTTGCATGGCATTAACAAACATCAAACATTGCATGGGTATCAATTAATAAAGCTGTCCTTATTCAGTCCATATGCAAGGGTTGACCAAAACCATAAGTTTCCCACTTGTCCCTTTGAGTAGGGACAAAGCGGCCTATTAACATAGACCTTCTGTCTAACTCCAGTTGTGAAGTGTGAAGTGTTATTTGCTTTTTGATGGCACAGAGTGAATTGACTGTCAATATTCATCTAGAGTTATGCCAAGTGTTCAGGGGCATCATTATGTCAGTGCAAATGGTACAGCATTGGCGCCAGTGGTTCCTTGAAGGGCGAAAAACCTTGCACGATGAGGAGAGAAGTAGGTATTCATCAACTTTCCATGCAACAGATATGGTTGCAGCCATTTTTAACATCATTGGGGTGGACTACTGCTTAACACTTGATGTCATTTTGAAATCGTTTCCTCCCTACATTGAAATTTGATGCAGTTCACTCACAACACTCTTCAAAGACGAGTTGCAGATGTCTGAAGTGTATTCAAGGTGGTTGCCTCATTCACAAACAACAACACATGGAAGCTGCTTGTGTTTTCTTGGCACTGTTTGAAAGAGAACAGAATGCCTTGTTTTTGAGAATCATAACCAGCACCAAAACTTGGATTCACCATAGCACTTGGAAAACTAAACATCAGAGCATGATGTTGCAAAGAAAGGGGGAGAGTTAACTGAAGACATGAAGGTCATAGTATTGGCTGGTAAAATGATGGCAACTGTTTTCTGGTATGACCAGGGTGTTATCTTCAATCATGGGACCACTATCAGTTTGACCAGATATTATTGGAACTTAGGCAAGCTTCATATAGTGATAAAGAAAAAAGAAGAAGAGAATGTTAACTTGACAGGCTCTGTTGTTGCATGACAATGCAAGGCCCACTCTGCACATCAGACACAGGAACTCCTGCAGACGTTCAGATGGGAAATCTTTGTGCATCCTCCATACTCTCCCAACCTAGCCCCTTGTGACTTCCATTTTTTCCCTAAACTTACCTAGGAGACCATAGCTTTCACACTGACAATGAAGTCAAGGCAGCGATGGACATCTGGTATGCACAAGGCATACAAAAATTGTTACCACACTTTCAAAAGTGCCTATATGTTGAGAAAACATGTTATAAAAATTGTAATTTTTCAACTGTTGTTTAATTTATCCTACCATAGGGAAACCTACTTTTTGGACACCGTGTTTGTGTCTGGTCTCTTCTCCCAACACCTTCATTTCTAAACAATCAGTGAAGAGGAATCCATGTTTAGCCTGTGGTTAGTTACCAGGTGATTACAAACCTCTACACATTGTGGCCTTTACAAAGCTTATGACCTGTTGCTGCCATAATGCTGGAGCATTTTTTTTTAATCCCAGGCTGTGTAATGCTGGCAAAGGAAAGCAGGAGGAAAAATAAGTTTGGTTCTTTAATCTTTTCCTTTGTGGCCACTGTACCAGTAGCTTTTTCCCTTTTGTGTGGTGTACCAACGGGATTTCAGCCAATAAACATGGTAATCCTTTTCTCAGTATTTTTCAAACTTTGGTCCTCTGATATCTTGAATTTCAACTACCAGAATTGCTGGCCAGGAATATTTCACATTGTGATAGGTCCTTTAGACCTTAGAAGATTACAGGGGGGAAAGGAGCTTTTTATTTCCCCTCTCCTTTCTTTTTTTAAATACCATGAGAATTTTCCTCTTTTTTTCTATCAATGTTGTTGTTAATAGTGAATAAAATGTTCTTTCAATGTCACATCATTGTAGGAGAGCCAGCATAGTATAATTGGCTGAACATTGGACTATGACTCTGGGACCAGGACTTGGATCCCAGTTAAGCCATGAGAGCCCACTTGTTGACTTTGACCAAGTCATATTTTCTCAACTTCAGAGAAAGACAAATCTTACCAAGAAAATCACGTGACAGGGTCACCTTAGAGTTGCTGTAAGTCATAAAAACTTGAAAGCACACAACAACAGTAACAGCAGCAGCAACAACAACAACAACAGCATTACATGTGTGACATAGCTCATTTGTAGCTACACCAATACAAATAAGTTCAGTTTTCAGTGCATATGATAGTATATACTTATTCAAAAATATTTGGGATGGAAACAGGTTGTTGACTTTCTCCTTGTTACAGAACTTTGTACAGCACTTCCTCCCTAATAAGTGGCTTTTAACATAAGAAATTTCACCTTTGGATTAGGACTGTAATTGTTTATCTCACCTCTGTGATTCATTGTTTGTGAAGGTTTGCTAGTAGAGATTGGGGTGGAACATACTGCAGGCTACAAGGTTACAAGGCAATCAATATGCAGATTACATCAGGCTTTAAATCATAAGGTACAAACAACTCTAAGTTGTCCTTGTGTCTCAGGGATGCTGCATAAAAGAAACAGCTAATCTTAATTAAGATGAATCAGATATTAAAGAAAGACAACATCTCCTGTTTAAGTCAAATTAGCATGAAAAAAATTGGAACGTTCTTGGTATTTCATTTCTTTTGGTCAATGTACTGATATTTTCTTATGTTTATTTTAATAAATAATATAATTATGGTCTTATTCAGTATCCTAACTATGGGTCTCAGGTACATTATGAGCAGTTGCAGAGAATGTAAATCATTTTGATTGGTAGATACTTGCAAACTTTCCTTTTAGTTAAAACAAGACCCATTGGTAAATCTGCCCAGAATTTTATGTATATGTACAGTGGTTGAAAGATTTTTCAACCACTGTACATATACATAAAATTCTGGATTACTTTATTCATGTCAAGAAGTGAGTTGTAGAATACAGCAGTTCATTATAGTGTAAATATGTTATTATAATATATTAAACCTTCCACATTTAGTGGGGTTAGGGACACAGGACTGTTGTGAAAAATATTATTATTGCAGTTATTAAAGTGGATAAACCACTTCTCCCCAGTCCCTTAGAGGACACATTTCCAGGAATTTCTAGGTCCTCCAGTGAGTCACTATGGTCAACCTCTACTGAAATTTGTTCACAGAGTCATACCAGATGACCTAGGGATTCCTAGAGAGACCATATTAATCAAATCTGCAAAAGTCAAACTCAAAAATGTGAAGGGGAAACTGTACTACATTTCTGTTATATCAATAACAAAAGTACTATCCATTGCTGGTTTTGACATATTGATCATCTTATCTTAAAGTTTATCTGGAAAATATCCTGCTTGTTGCTTCTCTTACTGATTCAAACTCAATCTTCCTTCCATTTCCTTGCAAACATTATAAACAATGTTCTGATATGATTGAGACAAAACTTTTAAGCAGTCTTTTCCAACCTAATGTTCTTCACATGGTTTGTGTTAGAAAAGAATCAGGATTGATGAGAATTTGAAATCCATAGAGAAAACAGGTTGAAGAAAGCTGGTTAGATAAACTGGAATTATTTGAATTGCTATGACAATTGTCTGCTGCACCACTAAACCTGGAAGCTAATGTTTAAAAATCAAGCATTTGTATCATTGCAATAAAACTATACAGTGGACTTTAGGGACACTTTTTCCACAAAATTTATTCCTGCAACATATTTTGCTATCGGATCCCTCCTTTAATTGTCTATGTAGCTATAGAGAAAGTGGACTTTTCAAAAAGGAGACAAAAAGATATATTTTGAAAGGCAGTTATAAGAAAATGCATCTTTTACATTAAGGAGATAGGAGTAAAAATTACCCTGAGCAAGTGTCAGCAGATTTTAATGCTACAATCCTAAATGTGACCTTTTCCTTATATGAAGTGACACTTCATTATATGGTTTTGTATACATATTACTGATGCATTCCCCCATTTTTTCCAGAGAAACATTTTCTATTTAATTTGGGTACGTTTTTTAAAGTCACCATCTTCGTAGAAGATAGGATGTGTTTGGGCTTTATTGGTTCTTTTCTATATTTGATAATACCTGCTTATCACAGTCCATTTGAAAATAGAGGTATAAGATATATCTTACCATTCTAGGATTGACAGAAAATGGAATAACATGAAACTATGTCTGTGAAATAGTATCTCTGTGTTTATATGTGCATATCATTTAATTCATATTCTTCTTTGTCTCCAATTACCTGCCACATCTATGAATTGCATGAAAGAGGCAAAGAAGTAATGAGAGAAAGATAATAAGGTGGAATAGGAAATATTAAGAAGCAGTCAAAACAAAAACAGAGAAGGGAGAGATCCAAGAGGGTATGTAAGTGGGCAGATAAGTATATTACAAAAATAATTGCTGACTGTAACGAAGTGTGATTTTTTATTTACAGATGCCATGCTTAACTGTGTTTTTAAAAGGGTTAATATTTCAGTTACTCAGCACTCAGAGGCTGGTTGCTGTGGAGAAGGGGGCGGAGCCGACTGGGTTAGCTGAAGGCTAAAACTAGATCCATTGGGGGAGGGGAACAACAGCATGGCGAACACTATATTACCCACGACCACAGGGAACTGCCAAAAGGCTAAATGGAGGGCTGCACAAACACAGCAAGGACCAAGTACAGAGAGCACAATAATCCAAAATAAACAGCTCGAGGGGAGGTCACAGGGGCTTACATGTCTTTACACTAATGCACAGAGCATGCGAAATAAGCAAGACGAACTCCAACTCTTAGCACAGCACCACACATACGATGTCATAGGCATCATTGATACCTGGTGGGATGACTCCCACCAATGGAATTTAGCCATTGAGGGCTATAACCTCTTTCACAACAATAGAACAAAGGGGAGAGGAGGGGGAGTAGCTTTATATGTCAAAAACAGTTACGTTGCAGAAGAAATGCAAGACTGCAATCCGGGAAACCAGCTCGAAAGCATCTGGATAAGAATCAAGGGAACCGGGACTCAAAAAGATCTTGTTGTGGGTGTCTACTACAGACCTCCGAGTCAGGATGAAGGACTTGATGAAGCCTTCTGTCAACAGCTGACCAAACAGGCACAAAGAAGAGATATAGTAGTCATGGGCGATTTCAATTATCCCAATATCTGCTGGGAAACAAACTCGGCCAAGAGTACAAAGTCCAACAAATTCCTCACTTGACTTGCAGACAATTTTATGGTCCAGAAGGTAGAAGAGGCAACAAGGGGATCAGCAACTCTTGATCTAATCTTAACAAATGTGGAAGACCTGATCAATACAGTCGAAGTGGTTGGATCCTTAGGGGCAAGTGACCATGTGCTCCTGCAGTTTGCAATACAAAGGAATGCTGAAACTAAGACAAGTCAAACACGCATTCTGGACTTTAAGAGAGCTGACTTCCAAAAAATGAAGGAATTACTGAGCGGCATTCCATGGACGCCAATATTAAAAAACAAGGGAGTTAAGGATGGATGGGAGTTTTTAAAAAGTGAAATACTCAAGGCGCAAATGCAAACAGTGCAAACAAAGAGAAAAAAAAAGACAAGTGCAAAGAAGCCAGAATGGATGTCCAAAGAACTTCTAACTGAGCTAAAACTCAAAAGTGACATGCACAAGAAGTGGAAAAGGGGAGAAATCACCAAAGAAGAATACAAACGTATAACCAACTCCTGTAGGGAAAAGGTTCGCAAGGCTAAAGTGCAAAATGAGCTCAGGCTTGCCAGGGACATAAAAAACAACAAAAAAGGCTTTTTTGCTTACGTTGGTAGAAAAAGGAAGAACAAGGAGGTGATAGGGCCACTGCGAGGAGAAGATGGGATGATGGAGACAGGGGATAGGGAAAAGGCAGAACTGCTCAATGCCTTCTTTGCCTCGGTCTTCTCACAAAAAGAAAGCCATCTTCAACCTCAGCAACATGGAATGGACGAAGGATTGGGGGAAATCCAACTCCAAATAGGGAAACAAGTTGTCCAGGAACACCTGGCCGCTCTAAACGAATTCAAGTCCCCAGGGCCAGATCAGCTACATCCAAGAGTATTGAAGGAAATAGCGGAAGTTATTTCAGAACCACTGGCAATTATCTTCGAGAGTTCTTGGAGAACAGGAGAAGTCCCAGCAGATTGGAGGAGGGCGAATGTGGTCCCTATCTTCAAGAAGGGAAAAAAGAACGACCCAAACAATTACTGTCCGGTCAGCCACACATCGATACCAGGCAAGATTCTGGAAAAGATCATTAAGGAAGTGGTCTGTGAACACTTAGAAACAAATGTGGTCATTGCTAATAGTCAACACGGATTTACCAAAAACAAGTCATGCCAGACTAATCTGATCTCTTTTTTCGATAGAGTTACGAGTTGGGTGGATGTAGCGTACCTGGATTTCAGTAAGACCTTCGACAAAGTCCCCCACGACCTTCTGGCAAACAAACTAGTAAAATGTGGGCTAGACAAAACTATGGTTAGGTGGATCTGTAATTGGCTAAGCGAATGAACCCAAAGGGTGCTCACCAATGCGTCATCTTCATCCTGGAAAGAAGTCACAAGTGGAGTGCCGCAGGGCTCCGTCCTGGGCCCGATTCTGTTCAACATCTTTATTAATGACTTAGACGAAGGGTTAGAAGGCACGATCATCAAGTTTGCAGACGACACCAAACTGGGAAGGATAGCCAACACTCCAGAAGACAGGAGCAGAATTCAAAACGATCTTGACAGACTAGAGAGATGGGCTGGAACTAACAAAATGAATTTCAACAGGGACAAATGCAAGATACTTCACTTCGGCAGAAAAAATGGAAATCAAAGATACAGAATGGGGGACGCCTGGCTTGACAGCAGTGTGTGCGAAAAAGACCTTGGAGTCCTCGTGGACAACAAGTTAAACATGAGCCAACAATGTGATGCGGCAGCTAAAAAAGCCAATGGGATTCTGGCCTGCATCAATAGGGGTATAGCGTCTAGATCCAGGGAAGTCATGCTCCCCCTCTATTCTGCCTTGGTCAGACCACACCTGGAATACTGTGTCCAATTTGGGCACCGCAGTTGAAGGGAGATGTTGACAAGCTAGAAAGTGTCCAGAGGAGGGCAACTAAAATGATCAAAGGTCTGGAGAACAAGCCCTATGAGGAGCAGCTTAGAGAACTGGGCATGTTTAGCCTGCAGAAGAGAAGGCTGAGAGGAGACGTGATAGCCATGTACAAATATGTGAGGGGAAGTCATAGGGAGGAGGGAGCAAGCTTGTTTTCTGTTGCCCTGCAGACTAGGACACGGAACAATGGCTTCAAACTACAGGAAAGGAGATTCCACCTAAACATCAGGAAGAACTTCCTCACTATGAGAGCTGTTCGACAGTGGAACTCTCTCCCCCGGGCTGTGGTGGAGGCTCCTTCTTTGGAGGCTTTTAAGCAGAGGCTGGATGGCCATCTGTTGGGAGTGCTTTGAATGCGATTTCCTGCTTCTTAGTGAGACTGGATTATTTATTTCGTGTCAAAAGCATTGTACGACAAATACATTTCAAATAATGGAAATTAAAAAAAAAAGAAATCACAAGCAACTAAATAGTTTTGGACCAAAAGCGGGCAACAGCAACCGCATTGTTTGTAGCTTTAAACAACTCCTCCTCTGTGCATGAGGCAGGGCATTGTGGGCAAGCATACATATGCTGAGTTGTTTGTTCAGCTCCACAGTCACACAAGGTGGAGGATTCCTCCAGGTAGTGCCACCTTGCCAAGTTGTCTTTTGATCTGCCCACTCCACTTCTGAGTCTGTTCAGGGACTTCCAAGTTGCCCATTCTTGGTTTGCCCCTGGAGGAAGACCCTCTCGGGGGGCCATCCAGTTAGAATTGCCAGGTTTAGCTGCCCAGAGAGACACCCTTGCTGCTGCTGGAGGAACATCAAGAGGAGTGGTGGTTCTCATGAAGCCCTTCCTTGATTTGAGTCTGGTGGGAGGAGGCTGATAGTCATGCAGTGGATGGCTTTCACAATGTTCGACCTTATTTCTCTCACCGTTAGCAGCAATTTCCCGTCGCACGTCAGGAGGGGCAATGCCAGCTAACTTGTAGAGTTTATCAACAGGTGTAGGTTTAAGGTATCCCGTGATTATTCTGCATGTTTCATTTAGTGCTATGTCCACCTGCTTTGCATGGGCAGACTTGTGCCAAACAGGACAGGCATACTCTGCAGTTGAGAAAGACAAGGCCAGGGCTGATGTTCTTATCACTTGTGGGTCTGCACCCCATGCGCTGCCAGTCAGTTTCCGCAGGATGTTATTGCGTGCAGCTACTTTGTGCTTGGTGTTCATGCAGTGTTTCCTATATGTTAGTGTTCGGTCTAAGGTGACACCAAGGTATTTAGGATGGAAACAGTGTTCGAGCTGTTGGCCTTCCCAAGTAACTTTCAGTTTCCTGTTGGCTTCACACAAAAGCATTGTTGGACTGGATGGCCCATGAGGTCTCTTCCAACTCTACTATTCTATGATTCTATGATTCTAGGAGCAAGTGCTTTCTGGTACTTCTCCTCCACTTTGGGAGGAATGTGAGTGGGGTCTGCCATGCGTGGTCTGGTGGTGCTTTGCAGGCCTCATCTAATCTGCAAAATGGGGCTATTTTGCCCGTGTGAAAAGGTCCTAAATATGTAAATGTAAATCCAGGAATTGTCCATTAACAGTGTTGCCATCTAGTCACTGTGAGCATAAATATAGAAAACAATAATACAGTATATCCATTTTAAATCAATTTGAAAGCCTAGAACTCCAATTGCATTTAAAGCGACTTCTAATTAGTTCCCAACCATTTCAAAAATCATTTTATTAATTCTTCCATATAGTTTTATTCCCCTGTCTAAACTGATACTTTGTTTTTAGTTTTATTTATTTAGTATCTTTGTAAAACCACCAGATGGCATTGTGGTGTTCAATTATTTTATTAAGCATTCCTTATGGATAGGTAGAATACAATCCATTTGAATAGTCCCTTTCTGGTCTATTTCACATATGATTAGTATTACAACTCTCCATTACCAAGAAATCCCAATTCTCCATAATAGGTACTTAGTGATTCAATCAGGAAGAAGAATATAATAAAATTCAATAAACATCACTTTATTCTCAGACGTATGCAGTGGAAATTGTAGCAACCCATGCTGGAGTTAAACAAAATTCCTGCAAATTACTAGGGATGTAAAACATGTGCCTACCAAGAAGCACATTTTGTTTTTATTTTGGCTAAGGGTTTAATTTGAGTTGCACAATGAGATACCTTCAGAGAAACCATGGGAGCCAAGCTATTTAGAACACACTTCAATAAAGTTGGCTAAACATAAATAAGAAGCATAGCTAGTTGCTAATGGAACCACCACAGGTTTCCTTTCCGTTTTAGAAATAGGCTCTTTCAGTACCAATTGTTGCTTTAAAAAAACTGGCAAGTGTTGGTGCTGGGATTAGGGTACATACTTTGAACTTAAAATACCTTATCTGACTTCATAGTCAGCTTCTCAATCTCAAATATGTTTTATTGTCACCTAGGACAGGATTTTTCCCGAGCAGAAAACATGAAAACAGACAGAAACAAGGCAGGATGTGTTTTGCTCACTGTAACAGTGGCAATTTCTCTATTTGAATCAGTAGCTTTTATCTGCTATCAGCAGTAATTCATTTATAAGACTGCTTTGACTTGCAGGACAATCCAGTGGAAATCCCAACTCAGTGATTTGCCAGTTTAAGATACATTCCTACTACCACCTCATCAAATGTATACCACCCAAATTAGCACTTTTCCAAAACTATTCTCATCAAAAATGTGGGACATTGTCACATACGTATTGAAGGAAAATTAATATACGTTTATAGTTTCCCTCTCAAGTTTCCAGATGGGCATTATCAGTATTTATATAGAGTATTTTTCCTAATTACACATTTTGTGTCCAACTGTAGACTAAAAAAATCCAACACAACTGATTTAGAGTATTGGTATGAAAGGAGAGCAGACAATTTATCTGACATGTTGTTCTATCTTTCACCCAAGGAAGCAATAGATAATGTTGGAAAATGAGATCCCTCCATCCCTTCTCCAGTTCACAAAACACTCAATCAGCTACTCAGGCAGAGCAAATGACAATTGTGAATAGCACTGTGTCTCCTAATGCAACTGGACGCAAGCGAAAAGGACATTCAGCTGCTGACATTCTCAGAGGTGAAAGGAAAGTCTTTAAATGCACAAAACATATATTAGGAATCTGGAATGTGAGAGACTTAAATCAGAGGATGCTAGAATATGTAAAACAAGAAATGAAATGTATAAACATTGCACTTGATGTGAGTGAACTAAAGTGGACAGGAGTGTGAAATTTTCAATCAGATAATTACAAAGCTTTTATAATCTGGAAATGATAATCTTAGAATAAATGGAGACACAGAAAATCAGTGGCTATAATGCAAAATCAGGCTGAATAATATCAATAAGACTACATGGAAAACTTATCAGTATAACCACTATCCACTTTTTTTAAGTTCCTATTGCAGAGGGAGGAGGAGAAAAAAAAATCAGATTCTATGTTGATGCTCAGGAATAATTTGAACATGTTTCAGAATTGGCCATGTTGGTATTCATGGGCAATAGATTACAAAGCAGAAAACAGCAGAAAAAAATTATTGGATAGTTTGACCAAGGAACAGAAAATGAAGCTCAAAAACCACATTGATAATTCTGCGAGGCCAACAGCTTGCTCATTGCATACACATTATTAAGGCATCCAAAGAAATGAAAGTATGTATTCACATTATCCAATGGCCAAAACTGAAATCAAGTAAACCTAATCAGAAGCAGAAAATGGAAAAACTCCATCCTATCTGCAAAACAACATCAGGTACAGATTGTGATATAGACCAGGAATTGGTTAGGCAAAAATTAGAGTAATTCAGTAAATTGGTATAAGGACACCTGATGCTCAAACTTAGGGTTAAGGTATATTTGGCTATCAGTTGGCCACCACCACTTTTTCCTTCTGTATATGTATATGTATATTCAGACTAGATGTACACTGTGTGTTGTGCTTATACTGTGTATTTTGGTACGGCCAGTTGTCTGATCAATAAAATGGTTTTGTTTCATATTGGTTAGGCAAAAATTAGAGTAAATCAGTTATATCAAAATACTGTTTCATATTATAAATTCAAAAATAATGAAATTTTAACAAAGAAAATATACTAACAACTATGGATAACAAAACAAATAATGACCTGAAGTGGGAGCACTGGATTTACATGGTAGCATCTGATAAAGAAGTCACCAAAGATTATAGTAATGATCAGACTATTGCATCAATTTCCTATGCAAGTAAACTGATGTTCAAGATTTCACAACAAAGATTGTTACTATACATCAGGGGTCCCCAAACTAAGGCCCGGGGGCCGGATGTGGCCCTCCGAGGTCATTTACTTGGCCCCTGCCCTCAGTTTCATAATATAATATATTGTATATACATATAATATTGATAATAATATTATAATGTAATACAATATGACAGTAATAATAATACCATATAATAATATTAATTATATATTCTATATTACATATAATATTACTAATAATATTACAGTATAGTTTAATATAGTAATATTTAATGCTAATATTGTGCTATGCTAATAATATAATATATTGCATGTATATATAATTTGTAAGCCACTCTGAGTCCCCTTTGGGGTGAGAAGGGTGTGATACAAATGTAGTAAATAAATGCAGTCAATAAATAAATAATAAATAAATAAATTTTAGACTTAGGCTCGCCCAAAGTCTGAAAGGCACACAACAACAACAACAACAACAACAACAACAACAACAATCCTAATTAACTTGACTATCTCATTGGCCAGAAGCAGGACCACACTTCCATTGAAATCCTGATAAATGTATGTTGGTTAAAATTGTTTTTATTTTTAAATATTGTATTGTTCTTTCATTGTTCTTCTTCTTGTTGTTGTTTTGCACTACAAATAAGACATGTGCAGTGTGCATTGGAATTTTTTTGTATTTTTTTTTCAAATGGTAATCCGGCCCCTCAACAGTCTGAAGGATTGTGGACCGGCCCTCGGCTTAAAAAGTTTGAGGACCCCTGCTATACATGGTGCAAGAAAGGCCAGACATACAAAGGCTTCAGAAAATGAAGAGGCACTGAATTTTTAAAATAGTAAAGACATAGCAAAATACCGTACTTACTACCTAAAAATAAATATGTTGGCTGAAGGAGCACAGAGAAATATTGGGAAGCAAATCAGCCTTTATAGATGTTGGCAAAGTAACTTGCTACATAGAGCATGAAAAGCTATGGAACACTCTAACATGAAAAGGAAGATGTAACATTTCATTGTCCTGATGTGCAATCTACACAGAATATGAAGAAACAGAATGGCTTCCGATTGACAAGGGAATCAACACTGCATTTTATGACTCAGATTTCTTTTCTAGATCTAACATTCAATTGTTCAAAACATGAAATATTGATGCTTAAATTATTTTGCAACTCACAGTGTTATTAAATTGCTTATGTGTGGTATAGCACAATTTCTAAAATAACTGGGAATAAATGCAGTATGTGAAAGACACCATATGCAGAATCACAGGCAAATGCAGGGTGGCCTATTCAATGTTTCATCAGAAGCCACCCCCAGTTGGAGAATGCTCCAATTCCAAGTCTCCATGGCAGTAGAAAACAAGCCTGCTCCCTCTTCCTTTTAACAGCTTTTCAAATATTTAAACATGGCGATCATGTCTCCTTCTCTTCTGCAGGCTAAACATACCCAGCTCTTTAAGCTGCTCCTCATAGAGCATGGTTTTCAGGCCTTTGATCATTTTAGTCACACTCCTCTGGATTGACTGATTTGACATTGCCCTAGATCTCTGATTAATAACGAAAGAAGTTTGGAGGCAATCACAACATGTACATAAAAGGTTGTTTAAAAAAATGGGCAACCAGGTTGTAACATCTGTCTGATTTTCATCCCTGCATTTCAGCTACATTGATGCATTTTGGGCAATCTAGAAGTTACATGATATCACTTTGTAGCAATTTGTCAAAGCTTAGTGGGACAGTTAGGGTGAAATAAGCACTGTATCTTGCAGTAAATCTAGTAACTTTGAAGCTTTTAAAAATAAAATGTCAGGAGTCAAAGAGTTTAAAGGGGTTAAAATTCATACCATCCTTCAGCTACAATTTACTCAGCTGTTTGAGAAAGAAATTTGGGAAATCTATCTTGAACTGATGAAACATGGTTATAGAGAGATAGGAAAAGAAGAAATATGAAGAATGACTTTTTGAATTCCTTAAAGAAGCATAACAACATAATCCAAGATGGGATGTCTCTGATCCAGTACCATCATCAGCCCTAGCTAGCATAGCCAAAGATGAGAACTTAATGTGTGATGTTTGGAGGACCACACAATTTCCACCCTTTTCCTAGATTCACTTAATAGAAGTAAGCTCCACTAAGCATACTGGATCTTACTTCTCAGGAGTTTTGAATTACTTTGCATATCAATATAATTTCAGACGACCAATTCTCTCACACCAGAAGCGACTTGTAGTTTCTCAATTTGCTCCTGACGTGAAAAAATATATATATCCATGTGTATATGGGGGTAAGTCCTATTGGATACAGCAAGACTAAAGGTAAGTGTATGAGTCATCTTTAGATACAGTTAAAACCAAGATATGCAAATTTAGGATATTTATTTCAAAGATAATATAATTCTAACAATAATTATTCTCAATCCATGACACTGATATACCAGTAGTATAAATCTGGAAAATGAAGACTGGAACAAAATCCTCAAAAACCTTAGCAATTAAATCATTCTAGAAAATGTGCATTGCTAATATTAGGAAGAATGATACAGCTCTTCCATTTCCATTTTTTACACTTTTATGTTCCTATTGGAGTTTTTTGTTTTTCAGATGAAAATGATTTGTGAGCAGAAACTAAACTGACCTGGAATAAAGCGGGCAGGGGGAAAGGATGTGTTCATTTCCAGAATCAAAAAGTCTTTTTCATAAGATGCATTTTCATGGGGCTTTAAAGATTGGTCTGAAAAAAGCCAAAAATAAAATAGATTCATTCTTTCAGGTCTAGCACTGAAACACATTTTTCCATAAAAACAAGTGTACCTAGCTGAGCAGTAACACACTGACTCTGGGAAGAAACGGTAAATTTCTCATTCAGCAAAACCACAAAATCTGGGTTTTCTGTTTTAAATTATGCATTCATATAACAGTATGAAAAGCTATTAATTCTTAAAAGATGTTATAATCTGTTAGGTTATTCCAAGGAATAATATGAGTCAAATATAGAGCCTGAATTTAAGAATGCTCCCTTGATCACACTACAATTCCCAGAATGCCCCAGCTAAAGTGGTCACTGGTGACAGTGCATGAATGGCCATAATGTGCATAAAGACAATAACATGCAAACGAAGATTGTTTCTTTTAAGAGGTTTTGTTATCTGAATAGGGCCAATGGGAATGGAGCTCTGTGTGCATTAAGGTTCCAACAATAAAAGTTCTAACAAAGTTTATGTTTTAGCCATCCCAGTTATTATTAAGCTGTTCTTCTTGCATATATTTCCCTTCCGTTCTTTCTAAAGATTTCAGTACATTAGGATAACAGAATGGAGGAGAAATGAAGCTCTCAACTCTTTTATAACACATCTGAGTTAAATATTGAATAATCTACAGAAATGTGCCTGACTTTGTTTCATCTTACCGTGTTTCCCCAAAAATAAGACAGTGTCTTATATTAATTTTTGACCCCAAAGATGCTCTAGGTCTTATTTTTAGGAGATGTCTTATTTTTCCATGAAGAAGAATTCACATTTATTGTTGAACAAAAAAATGAACATTTATTATATACTGTACAGTGGTTGTCATCACAAACCAGCACAACCAGACAAACTGTGAATCCTACCAAGAATTTATTGTTACTACCATTATTTCCATGTACAACACTCTATGGTGCGTACATTTACTGATCTTGCATGTTCTGGTGTTCTGTTTAGCGGGCATGCTTCCAAACAAAAACTTTGCTAGATCTTACTTTCGGGGGAGGCCTTATATTTAGCAATTCAGCAAAACCTCTACTAGGTCTTATTTTCTGGAGATGTCTTATTTTAGGGGAAACAGGGTATTGTCAAGATGAGCTCAATGCATTTAAGAGAGAAGCAGAAGGCACAGCTTTGAGTCTTTGTATAAACAAAATGTGTGCTGTGAATTGCTTAAAATAATTTCACTTTTATTAAAGAACGGTGAAAAACTCACACTGAAATATCACATTTCCCTACATTTTTCACTAGCTCTTTTCTGATTTTCTGAATAAATCTCTCTTACGCAGCAAGTGAAGAAATCCAGAACTATGAAAAAGCAACATTCACTGTAGTTTGTTGTTGTGAGTGTGGCATAGACACAGATTTAAGGACCAGACTAGATGCCATTTTAACATTGATCGTATTTTGTTTTGACAAATTAGAGAATTAAGTATTCAAAGCATTTGTTAGAATTTTCCTTTCTGAGTTTCTGAAGAATGCAAATATACAATGAGTTTCTCAATGGCATACAGCCAAATTTAATTATCTCTTATAATTAAAAAAAACCTTTCCAGACATCTTGGAGACACATGTTAATCAAGCAATTTGATATAAATCTATATAGAGGGCACCTCTGCTCCTATAAGTTGGCAATATGTGCAGTGAAAAAAGCTTTCTTCTCTGCATGCATTGTGTCTGCAGATTCACACCCAGGAAAGTTGTTTAGAGTGATGAGAGGCTTAACTCAGGTACCTTCCCCTCCAAACCCATTATTAGAACCTTCAGCAGTTCACTGTGATGCTTTTAACAACCATTTAACATATAAAATCTCTTACATAAGAGCCAATAGAAATGATGTCACTGGAGCAGAAGACAACAACAAGGTGTCCAGCAACTCTCTGAGTGGGATTACACTGGATCAATTTCAATTTGTGGGTACTATTGATGTGGACAAGTTTCTGGGGCAAGTAAGGAAGACAACCTGCTTTCTTGATTCCTGTCTCTCTTAGCTGGTCGTCCAGTTAGCAGATGCAATTCAATCTCAAACACAACAAATTATTAATGCATCTCTCAGAGAGGGGAATTTTCTATCCTGTTTAAAAGAAGTAGTAATTAGACCACTGCTGAAAAAACCCTCCCTGGATCCCCCGAACCTTGATAATTACAGACCAGTTTCTAACCTTCCTTTTTTGGGGTAAAATAACTGAGAAGGCAGTTGCCCTCCAGCTTCAAGCACTCTTGGAAAATACACCTTTGACCCATTTCAAACCAGCTTCACAACAGAATACAGAGTTGAGACTACTGGATAATCTCTGTCTTAACACTGACAAGGTGTGAGGGTCTCTGTTGGTGCTTCTAGATCTCTCAGCTGCTTTCATTACCATCGATCATGGAGGAGGTAATGGGCTGGATGAGGAAAAATAAATTGAAACTGAATACAGACAAAACAGGTGCTTGCCTTCAAGGGTCCTAATCAAGGGATGGAATCAACCAGTTCTGGATGGGGTTACACTCCCCCTAAAAGATTTGTTTGCAGCTTGGGAGTGCTCCTGGATCAGTATATCAAAATGTCAGCCCAGGTGTAGAATCATAGAATCATAAAGTTAGAAGAGACCTCGTGGGTCATCCAGTCCAACCCCCTGCCATGAAGCAGGAAAATCGCATTCAAAGCATGCCCGACAGAATGCAATGGTCAGGAAAGCTTACTACCAGGTTCGGCTGATATGCTAGCTGCATCCCTTCCTAAGTTTGAAGGACCAAAAGATAGTAGTGAAAGTACTGATAGCATCAAGGTTGGACTTCTGCAATGCACTTTACATTTGGGCTGCCTTTGTATCAAGTTCAGAAACTCTCGTTTATTGAAAATACAGTAGCCAGATTGGTTACAGGAACATCCAGGAACATATTACACCCATGCTAAAGTCACTCCACTGGCTGCCAATCAGTTTTTGGGCAAAACACAAAGTGTTACTTTTGACCTTAAAAGCCATACATGGTTTGGGTCCAGATTACCCACAGGATCACCTTCTCCCATACAATCCACCCCAAATACTAAGGTTTTCCAGGGGGCAGCTACTCCAGCCTACCAGAATCCAACTAGTAACCATCTCCAAGAGGAGTTTTTCATCGGCTGCCCCAAGACTGTGGAATGACCTGCTGGAAGAGATCCAACAGATAAATGAGCTGTCAGAATTTTAAAACCATCTAACAGTCTATCTCTTCCGGCAGACCCACTCAGCCAGTTTTAATCGTGAATGTTAAATTTGCATCTTATGTTTAATTATTTGTTCTGTACATTTTAATATGTATTTTGTAGAAATATATTTTAACATGTGTATTTTGTAGAATGGTTTTAGATGATTGTGTGTTTTAGTGATGTTGTAACCTTGAGCCACATGTAGAGGAGGGTAAGAAACAAAATCCTCACAATCATCACCATCATCATTGCTATATAAATTGTTACTCTGGCAAACATAAAGGCCTTATTTAGAAATGTATCTTCTGAAAACCACTGTCAGTTAATTTGTTGAGGAAAACATGGATGTGACCAATGAGATGGAGCTGAAGGGACATCTTTCACTTGACATCTGTAAGAATTGTTACCTTTTTTTGTTGTTTATTCATTCAGTTGCTTCTGACTCTTGTGACCTCATGGACCAGCCCACACCAGAGCTCCCTGTCAGCCATTGCCACCTCCAGCTCCTTCAAGGTCAGACCACTCACTTCAAGGATAACATCCATCTTGCCCTTGGTCAGCACCTCTTCCTTTTTCCTTCCATTTTTCCATCATCATTATCTTCTCCAAGCTTTCCTGTCTTCTCATTATGTGGCCAAAGTACTTCATCTTTGCCTCTAATACCTTTCCCTCTAGTGAGCAGTCAGGCTTTATTTCTTGGGAATATGGACTGGTTTGATCTTCTTGCAGTCCAAGGCATTCTCAGAATTGTCCTCTAACACCACAGGGTAATCTTCCTTCGCTTAGCCTTCCTATGGTCCAGCTCTCATATCCATAGTTTACTACAGGGAATTGTTTTAACTATGTGGACCTTTGTTGTCAGTGTGATATCTCTACTCTTCACTATTTTATCGAGATTGGTCATTGCTCTCCTCCCAGGAAGTAAATGTCTTCTGATTTCCTGGCTGCAGTCTGTGTCTGCAGTAATCTTTGCACTTAAAAATACAAAGTCTGTCACTGCCTCCATGTTTTCTCCCTCTATTTGCCAGTTATCAATCAGTCTGGTTGCCATAATCCTGGTTTTTTTAATGTTTAACTGCAACTCAACTTTTGCACTTTCTTCTTTTTCCAAAGCACATCAGAAAAAATAAATGTTTTAAGTGTATGTGTCCATCCCACAATGTAATCTATGCCAAAATGGTGTGATATTTCAGAGTATTATGAATATGTCCAACTTTAAAATGTGCTCAGGCTTCCCCTGAATTATTTTAACCTGAACATATTTATCCCCCTAATCCACAAAAGCTTACATCATCAAAATTGCTACCATATTATGTTGGAATTACAACATATCAAGACTGTTATACCATGGACTGGATTTTTAAATAATAGATTTATTATTATACACTTAAAAATAAAAACAAAAACACATGGTATTATTCACACACCCACAAAACAAGGGAAAAAGAGAGGGAGGGTGTGGGTTGTGGAGCTCTAGTTAGTAAATTAGAATTATATAAATATCTGCTGTATCACTGAGTAAGAGGAAGGGAATTGGGGAGACAAAAATATGTTTGTTATAGTTATTACATTGTTATCTTCCACACATGTATTATTATACACATCATCTAAAATTTTAAAAGTTCCAAATGTCCTCTGTAGCAAAACAGATACATTCTCTTGTTATCTGATGTTAAGACTAGTTGTCATGGGCTCGAAATTTGAATGCCACTAATTTTTCATGACATAAAGTACTGTTAGTTCAAAATCCAGATTAATTACTTCTGCACAAAATATCAGCTGTGATACATTACAAGAGATGCATTTTTTAAAATTCAGATTTTCAGAGTAGTGTTATAAATCTGTGAAATATCTGTGATCCCCAAGTCTATTTAAGGGAATATAAAGGAAAGTAATTTGTCTACTATGAAAATGGATTTAGAACCAATTTTATATGGAAGGCTTGTTCCCTGGCACCATATGAGTGTGGTCATTTTCAAAGAGATATAACCAATAAAATTTCAAGACCAAAGCCACTGATGTTAAATTCAATTAATTTAATAGTATGCATTTTACCTCTGGTTAATTTGCACCTCATAATTGATAATAACTAGCTAGAACATGGAATTGTAGAAGTTTGATATAATGTTTTATTTTAGTGACTATTGACAGTGGGTTCAATTCTGTAAGAACCCAGAATAATTACAAGATAAAATTTCATCAACTGGAAAAAGATTCACCATGGACATTAAGGCAACTTCAAATTAGAGAAATACTGTACATGCCATTTTTTTCACTAACCATGATGTATATTGCCAATCAACAAAGAAGTCCATTCAAAGATAAACTTACTCATTACAAAACTACAATTCAATGTGAGTTAGAATAATAATCTTGAATGATATATTATTTGCCAAATAACAGACAACTAGTCTTTTCATTAATTCATATACTTATAAATATGTTGCAGTTCCTTTTTTAATCTGCATATTATTGTTATTGTTGTTGTTGTTGTTATTATTCTATCTCCACCATTTAGATTTCAGAATAAGAAGAATAAAATTATTCAAAACAGATACCACATAATGAAGCATAACCTTTTCTGTGAACCTGTCAAACAATACAGAGACATGCAAGTACATGTGTGTATCTGCAACTCACACAGTCACACACAGATAACACTGGCCAACACACATTTTGATGTTTCAAATATTAGCCCTGTTTCTGGGTATATTTGGCCTGCTGATTCCAAAATGGTACTAGTTCTTCTGTGTCAGATCAAGTTTTTGAGATACAGAACAAATGCTATATTCCAGTTGCCATCTGCCCTTCCCATAGAAAACATATATAAGAAACTAGCTGTGCCCTGCCACGCGTTGCTGTGGAACTGCAGTGAATAGCGTCGCTGCTTCAAAGCCTGGCCATTTTCTACATAGGGTATCCTTGCTAGGCCAGGTTGAATGAGATGGAGTAGCCTCATGGTTTCCAAAGTCTGGCTTTGAAGCTGCAAGGCTGTTCAGTGTTAATCAAGGTGGGCCACAAAAGGGTTGATATATGTGTGGAATAACATGCAGTGTGGTAGAAAGAACTGTTGTCTGGTTGAGGCAGGTGTTGCCATGGATCTCCTTGATTAGCATTGAATAGGCATGCAGCTTCAAGGTCTGCCGGGTTAGTATTTGGAAGAATCCTTTACTGGGACATGTTAGCTGGGTGTGATTATTTAAGTTGTTTAGCATTGAATGGTCTTGTAGCTTCCAAGCCTGGCTACTTCCTGCGTGAGGGAATCCTTTGTTGGGAGGTGTTAGCTGGGCCTGGTTGTTTCCTGTGTGGAATTCCCCTGTGTTCTGAGTGTTGTTGTTTATTTAGTGTCCTGATTTTAGAGATTATATTGTTGTGTATTGTTATTAGAGCACAGTAATTATTACACATTATATTGATAATATTATATGATTTGCCTGGAACAGGATTATATGAGGCCCCTTCTACACAATGGTTTAAAATCCAGACTGAAGTGGTGTTTTTGTTTTTTTGGGTTTTTTTTTTTGTGGCCCAGGAGGAAGCGTGGCTTTGAAGGTGCAAGGTTGTTTAGTGTTAATGGAGGTGGGCCATAAAGGGGTTGATCTATGTGTGGAATAACGTCCAGTGTGGTAGAAAGAACTGTTGTCTGGTTGAGGGAGATGTGGATGTTGCCATGGATGTCCTTGATTAGCATTGAATAGGTATGCAGCCTCAAGGTCTGGCTGGTTAGTACATGGAAGAATCCTTTACTGAGAGGTGTTAGCTGGCTGTGATTGTTTCCTGTCTGGTATGTCTGGATGTGTATTGGAGGTATTTTGTAAGTGTAATGGTTGTAGTGTTGTATTTTTACTATGGGGCTTCCCCTTTTTCCCCTCTGATGGCAGTGTTTTTGTTTGTTTGTGTGGTATGGCGTTGTCTCCCTCCCCTTTTCCCTTCCTTCCCATGAAGTTTTTTAAGTTCTGTAGTTTTTGTGGGGATCTTGCTGTCCCATGGTGTCTCTTTCCCCTTGGGGATGTCCCTGATGGCTGCATTTTGGAACGTACTTTGTTGTTGTAGTGTGTTGTTGGCTGTGGAGAGACTGTTTTTTTTTCTTGCCTGCTTTTGTCTCCGGTGGGGGAAGGTGAGAGCTGTGGATGGCAGAAGTGGGGAAGGCAAGGTGAGTGATGGTGCTCCTGGGAGGGGGGGGCGGTTTGGTGGTGAAAAACATCACAGGGAAGGTGAGTGATGGTGGCTACGGTGGCTGGGGGGGAAGTGTTGGGGGGGTTTAAGAGAAAGGGGGATGGGCGGCTGGTGTGTTCTTCTCTCCGGGATGGTGTGGGAAATGGCAGGGACGTTTGTGGTGTGAAAAGGATTGCACACGAGAGGGGCCGTTGAAGGGAGGGGTGGGGGTTGTGCTGTCTGTGCTCAGACTGGCCTTTGGCGCAGGCGTAGATGGAGCATTCCGGTTTTTGGGGTTTTTTAGGCCCCATGGAGGTTAGGGATGTGTAGTTTGTTTGTAAGAACGTAAAGACTTGGATGAGGGGTTGTGTTGTCAATTTTCTAGGTTGGGGGGCCTTTAGTTTTGTTGTTTTGCCTGGTGGAGCGATGCCATTCTCCTTTTATATATATAGACTAGAGCTGATGTATATTCAATTCAGTTTTCTAAATCAGAAGCCCAAATACCCCCAGGAATAGACCTAAAAACCAAGACATTAAGAATTTTTTTATTGGGGTGTGCAATCTATGATCTATTTTAAGAAGGTGGTTCTTTCCCCATGAATCAATGTCTTGTGAAACAATATTTATCTGTATGGTGGGCACACACTAATTCCTTGTTTCTGCCTTGAAATGTGAGTTACTTTTCCTATACCTCTGGTTAATCATCTGTGTCAAATAATAGCTATCACTCTGGAAATGTCCAACATTGAAAACAAGAAAACAAATTGCAATAAATGATGACCATGAATTGTAATAAAATCCCCACTGTGAATTGTAATAAAGGAAGGTGTAAAATTTAAGCATCTACCGCAGCTATGATTTACAAGGTGTCTTCATTTTAACATCACACCATAGATGTGATTAACAACATCAGAAAGTGACCCTGAAAGTGTTATGGAAACTTTACTTCATGAACCAAAGGAGCTTGTTTGATAAGGCTCAAGCAAGGGGTATGGCAGGGTAGAATCATGAACAAATATCATGTGCTTATAGTTCTGCATCCAATGTCACATCCTTTCATTCAGAATTAATAAATCAGAGGTAATATACACTGTGTTCTCTGTCCACTACCATTAATAGATCACAACCCCCAATTCATAATCAACAGATTCATTTCACAATCTAGAATCATTGCTTTATTGATTTGCATTTTTCACAGACATGCAATTTAGTATTGAAAAAAAAAACTTAATTGATTAGTGTATGCAAACAGACTGATGGAATTCCATCCCATTTTATGACAGTTGGTTAAAGAATGCTAAGGGATAGCTGCATCATGTTAATTGAATGCTGTCATAAAAAAGCCATTTATTTTCACATCTTGAATATATTTCTCCAGAGTCATGCTGTTTATACCTTCTACATCTTTAAGATATGATAAATCCTCACACATATCAAAAACACCACGCTGTCAGAAAATTTCAACTACCACATAAAAAATGAAAAGCCACATGATGGAACAAAAACACTATTTCATGCTGTGCAACCTGGTAATTTCAAAATATTTCCTTAGTTATCATAAGATCATGTTTTCAAAACAACAAGACTGAGAAGATCTAGGTAATATCAATAAAGTTTTATAGTTTAAAATTCAAACAGAATTTGTGCCTTTAACCTAACTTAGTCTCATTGTTTAATTCCAAACTCACTCATATTTGGAGATGAACAACTGAAATAAATTGAATCCAATAAATTCTCACCTTGTAAAATTGAGCAAATGTAGATCCTGTCTTATAAAGTTATTTGTCACAATATTAATACAAATATTCTATTGATTTCTTTAATCAGTTCTTCTTGATGAAAACAACATGATTGGACAAAGGTTTCTGTAGTTGAGTGGTGTTTTTCCTTCTTGTTTTGAAAGAGTTTTGTGGATGGTGTCACATCAGCTTTCAAACACCTTTGTAGAGTTGATGCATATATTGGTGATGATGGATTAGTGGACGGAATCTACTGTTCTCAACCCCCTGCTCTTGGTCTCCTCCATTTTACTTTTCTCTTATTTACCATGCCTTCCCTCCTATGCTTCTGAATTTGCTGAATGGATGATTTTTTAAAATAGGACTTCAGC
Source organism: Anolis carolinensis (assembly GCF_035594765.1). NCBI lineage: Eukaryota > Metazoa > Chordata > Lepidosauria > Squamata > Anolidae > Anolis > Anolis carolinensis. The sequence goes on from NC_085843.1 coordinate 92,197,364, forward strand.
ACAAGAGAGATGCTTGCTTTTTAGAAAAATAAATTGGGATTGGTCCAGTGTTCTAGTACTGGACAAGAGCACTGCAAATTATAGATTTTAAGTGGATCACAAAAGTGCAAAAAGCTATCATTCACATTTCATATCATTGTACTTCCTAAAAGCAAAATGAAACACAGCAATAGATGCATACAATTCAAGATGTACTAAAATATACATTAACAAGTGGCATATAAATCTAAGAGTTAAAATGCTGTGGTAGCTGACAAAAGAATTGCTGTTAAACACACTAAGATAAAAGAAATTCCATTTGGATCTCTAAAATATCATGATGTTTTGGTGCCAAATTCATAAATACAGTAATTACTACATAGCATTACTGCGTATTGAACTACTTTTTCTGTCAAATTTGTTGTATAACATGATGTTTTGGTGCTTAATTTGTAAAATCATAACCTAATTTGATGTTTAATAGGCTTTTCCTTAATCTCCTTGTTATCCAACATATTCGCTTATCCAATGTTCTGCTGGCCCGTTTACATTGGATAAGTGAGACTCTACTGTATTAAGTAATTACAAGCACTCTATCCTAGCATTCATAGAGCATCTTGATGAACCCTTAAAATACTATTTTTCCGCTTAGCAAAGTAAAGAGGCTTACATTAGAGGAATCCAAGAGCAAAGAAAATAAGATCAGAACAAAGAACCATAATATAGATTTAGGATAGGCATTTTCTACAGAGCAACCATAGCACTACATTATAAAGAGGCATAATAATTAACAAAGACTGTCTGAATTCAAGTAAAGTATGGAAATTTTGGAGACAAATAGAATTTGAAATATAGGAAACAACATTAACACTTAGGAAATTATTTTTTCAAATGAAATTGGTATACTACAGTTTCTAAATTAGATAATTCAACAGATAATTGAAGTTTAATCATAACACTGACAACTGGCTATTAAGTCAGAAAGGAAACTGATATCAATTCCAAGCCATCACTGTTTTGTTACAAGAAAGTGGTTAAGTCACATAGTTTATTATGGCCTCGTAACATATATGACTTCCTTAACTATCTTGATCAAGATTTCATGTGAAGCAGACCATTAAATCTGTCTACTGAAGTTGAAAATAGATTCAAATGGACATTTGAATGTACTGTCCACTTGTAGGACCAAATTAACAACAAAACCACTGGACCAAATGCCACCAAATTTGGCCACAATACACCAACGCCTTCAAGGGACATCCTTCACTCAACCCCCCCCCCCAAACCCAGATTGGCCTATATCTATTTTTCACTTCCCCCCTCCCTTTCCAGTCAGAAGGGTAGGCCCCACCCACTTTAGGCCCCACCCACTTCTTATCATAGCAATCTCCTCAGCTACAATGGCGCCTGGGGGATAGGCAGGGTTCACTTAGGCCTCTTGTACACTTCCTATAAAATAAAGATTATCTGATTTGAACTGGATTATATGGAAGTATAGACTCAAGGCTCTTCCACACAGCTATATAACCCAGAATGCCAAGACAGATAATCTACAGTATCTGCTTTGAACTGGATTATCTTGTCCACACTGTCATCTAATCCAGTTCAGTGTGGATTTTATACAGCTGAGTAGAAGGGGCCTCATATAATCCAGTTCTAAGCAGATAATATAAGATTATAAATACAATATATAATAATTATTGTGGTACAATAATGCAGAACAAAATAATATCTAAAATCAGGACAGTAGATAAAGAGCAACACTCTGAAAACAGGGGAATTCCAGAAAGGAAACAACCAGAGTCAACTAACACCTCCCAAAGGATTCCCCCAGGGAGGAAGCAGCCAGGCTTTGAAGCTGCAAGGCCATTAAATGCTAATCAAGGTGGCTAATTGCAGCATTCATACAGTACTTGCCTCCAACAGACAAGAGTTCTTTCTCCCAGCCTGGACATTATTTCACAGGTATGTAAACACCACTTGCCTGCCTGTTTCCTAACCAGAGGGATCCTCCATTGCCCACCTTGAATACCACTGAACAGTTTTACAGCTTCAAAGCCAGGCTGCTTCCTAACCACAGGGATCCTAACCACCAGACTATGCCACAGCAATGCATGTCCGGGCACAACTAGTGTATTCTAAAACTATACACATTGTCCACTCCATGACTTTACTCCAAATACTATCTAAAATTTCTGCTTTCAATAATGATCTCAGGAACCGTATGTACATGTTGAACTTTGATTTCTAAAGATCATTCTCTATGCATAAACTACATCAATGCATTATCCATGTATCTATGACCTTGTCACATGGTTGCAAGAATCGTCCTGTGTCATTGGGATGCCTGGGGAACCCGGCACCCCATGACCCGCATCACCTGGCTCGCAAATCAGCTGATCGCATTCAGGGGAGCAATTATTGCACAGCTTCCCGCCCATGGCTTCCTATGGCAATATGGCAAGCTTCCTGTGATACTGCAGTAGGGGCATGCACCAGCTCTGCCCTAGATCATCCACAGACCGCTGCCGGTGTCTTTTGATGGGAGCCAGAGGGCTCCGTGGATGATGTAGGGCGGAGCCAACAGATGCCACCAAAATTTTGTCCTTATGATGAGGTGGTATGTCTATTTGCACTAGAAGCACTACCAAGGATCTTCCCTTAAGTAGCCAGATTGCTTGCCAATTCTTCTCTCACTATCCATATTGTATAATGTAGGGGAAATAATGTGCAATGCTCTGATAAACCAGGATTATGGTAGGCTTTGTCAGCCTGCTAAGCTGGCTGGAGTCTTGAAAACCCTTATGGTGGGTGAATGTCCTTTTGCAAAGATATCCTATTCCTGTTTATTCTCAGGAACAGATCTGGACCAATACCCACAACATCTAGCTTAGTACAATTGTGATGGGAGAATTCTCTTACTGCGGGGAAAGGAAGAACAGATTTCACCTGTACTCTGCCAATCCTTTTGGTGGTGAAAATTCCACTCCATCTTTTCAATTCACAACTATCCCACCTCTAGAGGTTGTATTTGGAGAAACTGGCATGGGTAATAGCTTCTGGAATATAATGCTATTCCTTGATTCAAATCAGCAGACAATTCCCTTCAGGTCTCTAACTTAGGTCATGCTCCCCTGGAGGTCTAGCAGTAAGTACTGTTGGTTCATCCTCATGGATGCTTCGACCATGCAGCACAGTCCATCAACCTGACCAGCTATTCAGCCAAAACAATATCTCGACATTTCTTCCTCACCTATTCTCTTGACACAATGGCACACAAGCAAGTCCTCTGTGCATGGCAACCTGGGCTTTTCCTTCTTACAGTACTATTTTTGCATTGCTTTTAAAGCTGAGGCATACTTGATGTGTATCATCACAGTGGTATTACTATACCCAATGAAAAAAAGAAAGAGTCTTCTTACCTGAGCCTCTTTTGGTCACAACCTTCAAACTCTGAACAAGAGTAGCATACAAGAGGATTAAGTGAGGAATAGGAGCTTTCATCTTCCAGTTCTCCAAGTCTGTTCCCTAAAACAGAAAGAAATAATCTATCATATAAAGTTTTGTTTTTGCAGAAATACCATTTTAAAAATTAAACCAAAATAAAAAAAAGACTTTGAGATGACAGAAGCAGTTTGCCCCCTGTGGTAATATTCTGTCTATTTTAAAAAGTTCCAAAAGAATCAACATCAAACTCATTGCTCTCATTAACAAAAATGAAGAAAAATTACATCAAGCATTAAGTGTGCTTGACCACATTGAAATCAATGGGCTTTGGCATCCAAGGCTCTGTGCTGGTTTGTATCCCACAATTTGGCATGAATATTTTAGTGAGCAGTCTTCTGTAATGTGGAAATTAAACTATTCGGGTCAGTCTATGGCTCTGACTGTGTAAGCCTTCAGTACATCATCCAGATGTGCCCACCCCAAAGGAAAAAAAATGGGGTTTTTTAGGCTATTCCTCATATTGGGTGAAAAAACATATTCCTGTGTAATTATCTACAGTGTTCCCCCCTATTTCGCAGTTCGCTTATCGTGGACACACTGCTTCACGGGAAAATTATTTATTTATTTATTTATTTACCCAATTGCTGCTTCCCCCCCCCCCCTGCTTTGTGCCCACCATGTTGCTCTGGCTGCCTCTGCTCCTACAGCCAGGGAAGAAGGAATGCCCCTCCAGCCCCTTCACAAGTCCCGCCCCCTCTTCCGAGTCCTCCACATTTCCCGGCATGGCCCAGCTGGAGCAGTGGCAGAAGGAGCCTATCCACCTCTTCCAGGCTCCTGCTGCCGCTGCTGCCCACCCTCACTCTCTCACTCTCTCACCCACCCTTCCTTGCTCACTCATTCACCAAGCCAGAGCAGCGTTCCTTCTTCCCTGGCTGCAGGAGCAGAGGCAGCCAGAGTAACATGGCAGGCACACAGCAAGGGCCCCACCGTGTTGCTAGGGAAGGTTTCACTGGCACCCCAGGGCTTGCAAGGGGGAGAAAGGCCACCTAATTATTTTTAAAAATGCATAAATATTAAAATAGAAATAGTGTCCCTACTTCATGGATTTTCACTTATCACAGGTGGTCCTGGAATGTAACCCCCGTGCTAAGTGAGGGAAAACTGTATTAGAAATACAGAGCTGGTGAACCTCTGAATTCTGATATTTTCCTCTGGAAATCCATATTGAGGCCTGGAGCATTTCTGCACTAAATCGAACCATTGAACTCTTTTTCTATAGATGTTCCCTAAATGTAAACATTCATACTTGAAAAAAGTAAGTATTGGGATTACACCTACTTCTCTGCATACAAAGTATCTACATACATGGTACATAGACTGCCTACTTAAAATCTGCATGTAGAAAATTGGACATATAAATAATTTATTAGAGAAGATGCAATTGCAGGCTTTGAACAGATATTTAGATGTGATCTGATCCCAATTTTTCCATTTACATAATCATTCCTGTATATCGTGAATGCCTGCAGATTTTTGCTTTAAAAATTCACACATTCAACAGAGAAGTTTAATTCACATTTCTTAGAGGTACAGAAGAAAATCTTGTAAGGTAGCAGAGTTCTCTTTCCACCACCACTTGCCAACAATGCTGGATAGTTTTTGAAAGAAAGACTTACAGAGTTAGATGTTAGTAGGAAAAATACAAAGCTGTTATAGAAAAAAAATAATTCTGTTTCATTGAAATACTCAACACTATACATTTGCATTCAGGATTTGTATGCACTTCCCAGGATATAAATTAAAGCCTGTTTTGCAGAGGTGAGGCAGAACTGATGCAACTAAAGCTATGTCACACTATGTTGCTGCATTAGACTGCAGGCCTGAACAATATGCTACCCTAACTAAAATTCTATTTTTCAGTCACTGCGCTTAGTAATGAGGCAGGAAATCCTAATGCTGATATCTTCAGTCTTAGAGATACTAGAGAGCCTTGGCTCTTTACTCTGTATGAGCCTCACAAATGTTCCCAAAAAGAGCAACAGTCTTTCATACAACACTTTTAAGATTAGGAGATAAGGTCTGGCTGGCTGGAGCACAGAGACTCATTTTGGCCAGCATGCTGAGGAGAACATTGTCTGTTTCAAAAGGAAATAGATTAGATATCTATAATGTATTGCCATAGCAGATGCTTAGACAGAAGGCTTGTATCAGAAAAGACAAAAAGAGCACCCAAGCTATAAAATTTAATTGATAGGATATTCATTCACTCACTAACTACTGAGATTTTAACAGGGCTACTTTCTTTCTTTTTCTCCCATATAATTTTATTGCAAATATATAAGGAATGGGAAGGGGTAAAGAGTGAACAGGAGCATTTTTAACATCTTACATCTTTGTCTTTCCTTGCTGTCTAATTTTCTATTCTGTCAAAAAAGGGAGAGAAAGAACATTTCTTTTGTAAAACAAAAGGATAAAGCAAATGTACTGTTTTGAAACAAAGGAGATAGAAAAGTTGGGAAATTGAAAATAGAATGCTTCTTACCCTTACTCTGCTGTCCTCTTCACAATAAAAAAATCTATTCTTTTGTCACAAAACTTCTTATCTCTGGTAGTCATGGGCCCGGTATTTGTCTCAATTGTTTATTTTGAGTTTTCATTTCGTACCGTCCATTCGGATGGCACAAAACAAAAGACCCCTTTTTGAATTAAAGAAGGGGTGAAACGAAAGAGAAAGTTACATGATTACAGTTTCTTTGTTTGGTTTTTGGGCCACGTGGCTTCCCTCATGCAGCCCCAGGAGTCATTCTGCATGCCTCAGAGGAGGAGGAAGAGGAGGAGGAGGTGGTGTTTGGGCCAATCCGAGCCCAAGAAAACAGTGATGTTGCCAGGCTATTTATGGGGTGACTGCCCCCAAAGCTCCCATTTTGGGTGTGTCCTTCGGTGCTGCTGGCTGGCTGGTTTGCTGCTGCTGTCTCTCCTGCCTGGTGTGCTTGCTTGCTTGTCTTGCCTTCCTTGCCGCCTAAATTGCCTTGCTTCCAGCCAGTAGGGAAAGATTTGTATCTTGACAAGCAAGGCAAAGGGCACTTTGGGAAAAATTACTGTTTTGATGGTGTCCATGGTTAGAGATCAAGACGCTTTGTCTGTGGTACAAGGTGACAAAATGTTTCATGTGTTGGAGAAGAATCATGAGCTATTTAAGACTAGCTGCCCCTTCACATGCCCCTTTGGATTATTGTAGTGTTGTCCACCCTCCCACCATCAATGCAATGAGCGTTTTCTGATTGTTTTGGGACTGGGCCAGAATGTTCTTCCCTTTACTTGTGGTATTTTGTCTGCCCATACTGTCTCTGAAGGATTGAGCATTGTCTCAGGGTGATGTCTATCAATGGACTGTCATTTGGCAGGTAGCAAGGGAGTGCACTTAGGCACTCTTTTTGGTGATGAATAAGGCTCTAGAATGGCATCTAAAGGTTATGGGACCTGTGGATGGAAGGGAAGTTACTCTTGAGGCTGTTTTTGCTCACACTTATAAGGACCTGGAACTTGGATGGGACTAGCCTGGGTTGATATCCTAGTAAATGGCTAGATAATAGTGACCAACTATTGGATTGTTCAGTTAAACCCAGATCAGGTTGCTCCCATGGCTGAGTGGAAGTTTGAACCATAATCTCCAGTGTCATAATCCAATGCTCAAACCACTACACTATATTGGCTCTCTTCTATCTTTTAATGGTTTAAATATTCTATACCCCTGGCTGATCAGATGACAGAATTTAACCAAATTCTATACCTCTCACTTATTCTTCTCTTGGATTTTTGCAGTACATGTTGAAAATAATTAAATCTGTATAAATGTATGAAGTGTCTTATAAAATAGAAAAACTGCATTGATTGAAGAAATCACACTCCATATGGAGTTACTTATTGAAGACCTTTAGTTTTCTGAAATTTTACAATAATTGATATAAATTATCTTCCAAATTAGATGATTATTTCTTCATATTCCACACTATTCTGGTATATATTACACATTAAAAAATAAAAGTTATAGCATCTTCTTCCGAACAACTGGCTTTGGATAGCTAGACAGCCGCCTCTCTTTCTTATGAACAGTCTTTCGAACAGTTTTTTCTGCTTTGTCCAAAGGTTCTCTCTGTTTGCTCTTTGTTCCATCTATTGGGGTGCCAAAAGTAGAAAAGAACTGTATTTCCATTGGTGGTGGAGACCAACTGCTTCCTTTTCCTAAGTTTTTGCTTCTTTTTGTCCCTTTTGATTTTGTAGCTCTGCTTCTTGTTATTTTTGGATGAATATGAGAGCTCTCTCTTGATCTGATTCTGATGTGATTCTAGTCAGTAAATGTTACATGAAAAGTGTTAAAATAAAACATAAATAAATCTGTGTCATGATTTTTTTTCTTTTAAGATAACTATCATTCCAATGTTTAGTTTCAACAGCGCCAACAGAAAAAAAGTAACTTACAACCAGGCCCGTAGCCAGGATTTTGTTTCGGGAGGGGCTGGGATTTTGGTTTGGGGGGGGGCTGAGTCTGTGTGGGAGAAGGTCTACCCTAGCAAACCTTTTGTATTGTTATCCCAATACCCCCATACATATGGGATATATTGAGCATGGTGATCAGATCATGATATGAATAAACATAACAGTTTAAATAATAAATGTAAGGCCTTCTCGTGGACCACCCTGAGAATTTCGGGGTGGGGACTGAAGCCCCTCAAGCCCCCCCCCCCCAGCTACATGCCTGCTTACAACCAAGGTATTTGAAAGACCATATAGAATCATAGAGTTGGAAGAGACCACATGGGCTATCCAGTCCAACCCTTTGTCATGAAAGAAAAGCACAAAGTACCCTAGACTGATGGCCATCCAGCCTCTGTTTAAGTCTCCAAAGAATGAGCTTCCACCACACTTTGAGACAGAGAGTTCCACTGTTGTAGCTCTTACAGTCAGGAAGTTATTCCTGATGTTCAGGTGGAATTTCCTACTCTGTTATTTGAACCCATTGCTCCATGTCCTGACTCCTGTTATGAGTTCATTTGGGTCCTATGCTCTTTCAGAGAAGCTGTTCTTTCTATCCCATCCACTTCTAAGTCTCATTTGTTAGGAAAAAAGAAAGGGCCTTCTGGGTGGCTCTTATCAGACTTCATAACTCCTTTCTTAGAGAGACTGGAATGATGCCATCTTTGCTCCCCGTCCAACAAGTTAAAACATTTTTGTGCTTCAGACTCTTAGAAATTGACTGTGTTGGACTTTGAGTAATGTGTTGTGCTCTTTTATTGTTTGTGTATATACAAGCACAGTTGGTGGGGACAAGGGTGAAGGCCTTCTCAGTGGTGGCCCCCTGACTTTGGAATTCCCAAGGGAAGTTAATCAAGCCCCTACATTGTCATCCTTTTGCAGGGATTTGAAAACCAGGATGTTTCAGCTTGCATTTGATAATGCCTACTCCCTAGTTATAAGTGCCCAGTCCCTAGGTTTCATAATATTTTGTTCTCTGCACTTCATCCAATACCTGGCCCTCTGATGTGCTTTTATCTGAATTGTTATTTTTAACTATGTTTTTTTTAATTTTAATTGTGTTTTTGCTTTGATGGATTATTTTTGTATTTGTGTCTGTGGGCATATTGTCCCATATGTAAACCACCCGAGTCCCTTTGGGAAGATGGTGGTGGTGTATAAGAATAAAGTTATTATTATAATTATTTTAATGAATTCTCATGTTTTTAACTTATAAACTGCTTAATTGCCTTGAAAGTAACTTTTATTTTAATATGTTTGTAATGAAGTTTTGCATTGTTTTTAATTTATATCTTTTTAAACTACCTGAAATCATATTATTGAGAGAAAGGCAGGATATAAATGAATAAAATCATTGTTATCATTATTATCCAAAAAGTACATAGAAAGACAAGTATAACAAATAATAACAGGAAAAGAATGTTTCCTGTAACATGTTTTTTTTTCACAGCATCATATCATAAGACAGAAGCCACAAAAGGGCACATTGTGAGGCAGGTAGTAAAGTAAGGAAACGAGGGGAGAGTGACAGAAAAACCATGATGTGTAAAAACCAAGGAAGACTATTTTGTAGATATAAGAACAATCAAGGAGTAAGAGGTAATGATACAAATGAGGGAATGTAATAAGCAATGGAGGGGGACATTGTGAGAGGATACAGTGTGATCAGGGATGGAGTACAATGAAATCATATAAGAAATGGTATGACCATTAAAACAGATTAATTTGCATATTACTAGGATTTGATGACTGGATTTGACAAAGTGGAATATATCATGATCATTAATATTCTCCTCAAAAGAAATCTCACATTGTTTGGAATATATATTTTTATACAGTATGAGAGTTTTATGCCTATGTGCCCTTTTCTCTCAAGCTATGAATGTAAATGTGATGCTATTAGATCACTAGATGGAATAATTCTTACTGACTGACATTTTTGAGTGGATAACCATGGATATGAGGCAGGAACAAAAAATAGCCATGACCAAAGAAGGATGTACTGCTGTTGACATCAAAATTTGCATGGCGAGGTAGCAACTGATGTGAGTAACATGTAAAGATTGGTGAAAAGGTGTAAACAACTCAAAAGCAGTACTCAAGACAAACCACATAGTGGAAGGCCATTGACAGGAGTCACAAGTGAAAGCCAAGACAGGTCAAATAATAAGATTCAAACCAGTATACTGCCACAAAGATTGTGGAGGAAGCAGAGGCGGTCCAACCATAAGGCGAACTAGGCATTTGCCTGTGGCGCCATCGACCCGGGGGCACCATCGTCCTGGGAGGAGGGCGCCACTCTCCGCCTCCTTCTCCTTCAGGTCTCCTGGCGGCCGCGCTGGGCCTCCCACTGCCCGTGCTGGGCCTTCCGGCCAGCGCGGGCCCGCCTTCACACCACGTGAGCCCACCTTTGGGACCTTCAGAGATTGTGAGGTCTGTGGGAACTTGGAAGCTAGGTATGTCGGGTTTATATATCTGTAGAAAGTCCAGGGTGGGAGAAAGAAGTCTTCTTTGAAGCAGGTGTGAATGTTGTAATTAATCACCTTGATTAGCATTTAATGGCCCCGTGGCTTCAAGGCCTGGCTTCTTCTTGCCTGGAAGAATCTTTTTTTGGGAGGTGTTAGCTGTCCCTGATTGTTTACTGTCTGGATTTCTTCTGTTTTCAGAGTGTTGTTGTTTAATTATTGTCCTGATTTTAGAGATTTTTTTAAATACTGAGGGCTATCTGGGTTATCTAAGTCCACACTGCTCTATATCCCTGTTCAATGTTTAGTGCTAAATTCGCAAATAACATTACCATGTATTGAACTGCTTTTTCTATTGATTTGTTGTAAAACATGATGTTTTGGTGCTTAATTTGTAAAATCATAATGTAATTTGATGTTTAATAGGCTTTTCCTTAATCCTTCCTTATTATCCAACATTTTCACTTATCCAACGCTTTTATTTTTCAGTGATTGGTTTGGGGGGGGGCGCCAAAATTCTGTTCGCCTACACTTGAAAAATACCTAGGGCCGGCTCTGGGAGGAACTTGGCTGCTGGCACAATGCTGTTGAGCAGATTACCTACAACATTGGATACAAAACAGTGTGTGCCAAGTGGGTTCCTCATCAAGATACAGGTAATTTTAAAAAGAGTAGGCTATGTTCATGTTCTGAATGCTTGGCAATATTTGAACTCCATTTTTATTAATGTTTGAAGTGGCGATAAGAATAGGGAATGACCCAGATACCAAGAATCAGTCCATGGAGTGGCAGCACTCCATCTCCCCTAAACCAAAGAAATTCAAAATCCAGCATGGAAGGCTGTGTCTTCAGGAATGACAAGGGGGTGTTTTTGCTTGACTTCCTTATGTGTGGGACTGAATTGCCCTGGAAATGTTAAGAATCCATCAATAAGAAAAGATCATAGAAACCACTGAATATATTCCTATCATGCCACAATAATGCATGACACCACACATCTTTGACAACATTGCCTTTTGTTTAACTGTTTGCTTTGGGGTCATGATTATGATATATTTGATGAGATAGTGATGCACAATCAAATCAGAACCTGACCTGAATTGTGTCTAGTTATGAGGCTCTAACTTTACACATTTCTGGTGAGATGAGCACATATAGTAAAAGATGTCATATACAGTAGTGTAAGGTGTCCATCATTTGGTAGTTGTAGCACGACAACTGCAAGGGCCTTAAGCATTAGTTAGCAAAGCCAACTGCCCATAAGATAAAGGTCTGTATGACAGGATAGCAACAAGATGTTTTTATCAGAATGCATTCTTTATGTAATGTTCAGGTTCAATCTGCACCAAAATCCCAATTGCCTGTTCAACTGCTGAAAAAAATCTATCCTGCAAAGTTTATAAAAGATTTGTTTATCTATGATCTTAAGGAAGTTTTAAAGATATTTTCAACTAATTTTTTTGAAGGTTGTATCCCCTTAAATTGTGGCCCAGTGATATAATATAAGCAGGACAGCAAGCCTGCCAGGTTTCAGAACAATAAATCTATCCACTCATGTTATTATTTTTTTCAATTTAAGCACATGTGATTAACCTAATTACTAGGGTTGGGCAAAAAATTCGAATCCTTCTGATGTTGTATCCAATTCGTATGTTTTGTCACTTTTGAACTGTGTTTAGAAAAAGGTTATCCTGTCGTATGTATACCACGATATCGAACCCTTGATTGCCAATTTTTCGAATGGTATCGAATGTTTCGGAGGGGGCAAGCATTTGCAAAGGGCTCCTGGACTACTTGACTGCTTATGGGGCGCTTTAATCTGCTTTGCAGAACGAGTGGGGAGAGGTCTGGGTGTGCTGGAGTGCTTGGCTGCTTGCAATGGGCCACTTTAATCCGCTCTGGAGAACGAGCAGGGAGAGGTCTGGGTGTGCTGGAGTGCTTGGCTGCTGCTTGCAATGGGCCACTTTAATCGGCTTTGGAGAACGAGCGGGGAGAGGTCTGGGTGTGCTGGAGTGCTTGGCTGTTGCTTGCAATGGGCCGCTTTAATCCGCTTTGGAGAACGAGCGGGGAGAGGTCTGGGTGTGCTGGAGTGCTTGGCTGTTGCTTGCAATGGGCCGCTTTAATCCGCTTTGGAGAACGAGCGGGAAGAGGTCTGGGTGTGCTGGAGTGCTTGGCTGTTGCTTGCAATGGGCCGCTTTAATCCGCCTTGGAGAACGAGCGGGGAGAGGTCTGGGTGTGCTGGAGTGCTTGGCTGCTGCTTGCAATGGGCCGCTTTAATCCACTTTGAAGAATGAGCGGGGAGAGGTCTGGGTGTGCTGGAGTGCTTGGCTGCTGCTTGCAATGGGCCGCTTTAATCCGCTTTGGAGAACGAGCGGGGAGAGGTCTGGGTGTGCTGGAGTGCTTGGCTGCTGCTTGCAATGGGCCGCTTTAATCCGCTTTGCAGAACGAGCGGGGAGAGGTCTGGGTGTGCTGGAGTGCTTGGCTGCTTGCAATGGGCCACTTTAATCCGCTCTGGAGAACGAGCAGGGAGAGGTCTGGTTGTGCTGGAGTGCTTGGCTGCTGCTTGCAATGGGCCGCTTTAATCCTCTTTGGAGAACGAGCGGGGAGAGGTCTGGGTGTGCTGGAGTGCTTGGCTGTTGCTTGCAATGGGCCGCTTTAATCCGCTTTGGAGAACGAGCGGGGAGAGGTCTGGGTGTGCTGGAGTGCTTGGCTGCTGCTTGCAATGGGCCGCTTTAATCCGCTTTGGAGAACGAGCGGGAAGAGGTCTGGGTGTGTGATGACCCATGGGCCTTGTAGTCCTGCTCAGGACATTGTAATTCCTGATGAAGATGAAAACTTGGGTTTTTTACCTTCCCAGTCTGAACTGGATTCCTCTCAGCCAGATCTTTCCCAGGCAGATCTGGGAACCTTGCACCTGCAAGAAAGTTGTCTCCCAGAAGTATGTCAAACAAGCCCAGAGCCTACTTCTCCCGTATTCTTGCGCCGGGAGTTTTGTAAACAACAGAGAAGTTTGGATTCAGCTTCGCGCAGGAGTGCGAGGATTGCAGCTAAGAATGTGGCCAATTAAGACTGCTTCTCGTGAGAATCTTTGGGGAGTCTCACATCTGGTCTCAGAGTTAGCTTTCGGTTCTGATTCCCAGAGAACTGCTTCGGCGGGAAAGCTAGACTCTATTTAGGTGTTTTACCCGCGTAGTAACTTCGCGGAGTCAATTCGTCAGCCTACGGAGCGAGTTGTGTCTGGACAGCGCGCTCCGATTCAAGCCTCGCTCCTGCTCAAGCCTTGCCTAGCTATCCAGCCTTCGCCTTGCTTCCCAGCCTTTGTTTATCTACGGACTTTGCCTTGTTTCCCAGGATCAATCCTTGCCTTGTTCCACGGATTTATCAAGTTATTCCACGGACCTTGTTCTTGTTCTTAGTTACCTTGTTCCACGTTCAAGCCTTGTTTCAAGTATCAAGTTATTTCCTAGCCTCGCTCAAGTTTCATGGACTAAAGGACCTTGTCATCTCCCCTCACTTTGCTTGGCAAAGTGAGTGTTTCGGTTATTGGATTACAACTTTGGACCTTAATATTTCTTATTGGACATTGCTTTTTTGGACTAATTCTGACCTTTCCTGAAAGGCCTAATTCTGGACTATTTTCTACACTTGTTTTTATTAACTTTATATATTCCTACAATAAAGATATTAGATAGATTCTGGCCTCTGTGTATGGTTATTGGTGCTCTGCAGCCTGGGTCGTGACAGTTTGACTCCGCCACCCTAAGCACCAATTAACCTCGGCCAGAATGTCTACCGGAGTCGTACCTGGGCCGAGCGGCCAGCCGATTACCTACACCATCGACAAGGAAGAGGTGGACCGAATCCGTGATAAGCTCAATGCACAGGATGGAGAAATAAGGGGTTTGAAGGAACGCGGTGTTCGTCTTCCGGCCATGGCGTTGCCAACCAAGTTTACTGGAGAAGCTTCTAAGGTTCATGTCTTCCGTCGCCAATGTCAAGCTTATCTGGAGGCCCGTGCTGCCGAGTTTCCCCAAGAAGACATCAAAGTGGCATGGGTTTACAGTCTTCTAGACGGGCCAGCGGCCAGCTGGGCGACGGCACTGTTCGACCAAGCCTCTCCACACCTAAGATCAGCGCAACACTTCTTGGACCACCTCAAGGAGACTTGGGGAATCGAGGACAATTTGGAGGCAGCCGGTCACAAACTCCGTCGCCTTTTCCAAGGAGACAGACCTATGTCTCAGTATATAGCCGAGTTCCGAGTGCTGGCCCACAACACCGGCTGGAACTATGTAGCCCTCAGGGGACAATTCCGGGAGGGTCTCAACATTGAAATGCTGGAAGAAATCTCCAAGGTGGATCCTCCCCAGACCCTCGAGGCACTCATTGATCAATGTTTACGGGCTGAAGTCATGATTGCCAACAGGAAACAGTGGGTTCGAGGCCAGGGCAGTAGAGCCGGGGCAAAACCCCCCGCTCCCGCCAGCGTTCAGCCACGTCCGGTGTGGAGACCCCCACCGCCAACCCCATACCCCAGAGGAGGCGAGGAGGTGCCGATGCAGTTGGGCAATGTGCGTCCCAGACTAGATGCCGCCGAGAAGGCCCGTCGTCAACGCTTAAACCTCTGCTGGTACTGCGGGAACGGGGGCCACTTCGCCAGAGAGTGCCCAGCCAAAGGGAAGCCTGCCGCCCGTCTTGCGGCGGCGTCCTCCACGGAGACGAAGGCGTCTGAGCCGACTGGCACACAGCCGGCGGGGGAAGCCAACGACCGGGTGTAGAGAGGCTCGCCAACCCGGTCAAAAAATCCATCCAAGAGCCGCCAACCGGGGTCCTGTTCCTTCTCGTGGTCACATTATGGTCAGCAAAAAGGGGACCCGTCATGATCCACGCCATGATAGACTCTGGAGCTACCAACAATTTCATCGATAGAGAGTATGCCGACTCTCTGGGATTACAATATCATGATTTCAAGAATGCCCGTGTGGTGCAAGCCATAGACGGCCGTCCCCTCAAGACGGGCCCCGTAAGTCAGTGGTCGGAACCCACCAGGATGTGGATAAGGGAACATATGGAAGAGATTTCCTTCTTTGTTACCGAGGTCCCCCATTTCCCTGTGATTTTGGGAATTCCATGGCTGACTCTCCACGACCCTAACATCTCCTGGTCCAACAGAGAACTGCAGTTTGCTTCACCGTACTGCCAAAACCATTGCCTCGTAGCCAAGGTATGCCATGCCACAGACACCGAACCCATCATCACCTTGCCAAAGAAGTACTCCGAGTATTGGGATGTATTCAATGAAAAAGAAGCCGAAAAATTACCCCCACATAGACCTTATGACTGTGCCATTGACTTGGTGGAGGGGGCCCCGATCCCGCGAGGGCATCTCTACTCCCTGACTGAACCAGAGCAAGAAGCTCTCAGGGAATTCCTAGAGACAAACCTTCGCAAGGGATTCATCAGACCCTCTCAATCCCCAGCCGCCTCCCCAGTGATGTTTGTGAAGAAGAAGTCAGGGGAACTACGCTTGGTGGTGGACTACAGAGCATTGAACAATATCACCAAGCGGAACAGCTATCCCCTGCCCTTAATCTCGGATCTACTGGATCGGCTTCGAGGAGCCAAGGTTTACACCAAGCTGGATCTTCGGGGGGCTTACAACTTAGTTCGCATCAGGGAAGGGGACGAGTGGAAGACCGCCTTCCAGACCAAATTCGGATTATTTGAGTCCCGAGTTATGAATTTCGGTTTATGCGGAGCCCCCGCAACGTTCCAGCATTTTGTCAATGACATTTTTCAGGACTATCTAGACAGGTTCTTGATAATCTACCTGGACGATTTTTTGGTGTTTTCCAGATCACAATCAGAACATGAGAACCACGTCAAAATGGTGTTACAACGATTGCGGGATCATGGACTTTATGCCAAGCTGGAAAAATGCGCTTTTGATCTACAAGAGGTAGATTTCCTTGGTTACCGCATCTCGCCTCTAGGGCTTTCCATGGATCCAGCCAAAGTTTCAGCAGTATTGGAATGGCGGGCGCCAACTAACAAGAAAGAGGTGCAGCGTTTCTTGGGGTTCGCGAACTACTACCGCAAGTTCATTCCAGATTTTGCCCGCTGGTCCGACCCCATCACTAGCTGCATCCGTGGAAAGCAGCCTTTCCGCTGGACTGATCAAGCAGAGAAAGGGTTCCAGCAACTAAAGAAACTATTCACCTCCCAGCCAATTCTACAGCACCCAAATCCTGAAACCCCTTTTGTGGTGCAAGCGGACGCCTCTGATGTGGCTATTGGGGCTGTACTCTTACAACCGGTGGGAGATCACCTCCACCCCTGTGCCTTTTATTCTCGTCAACTAACCACACCAGAGAGGAATTACACCATTTGGGAAAAAGAACTACTGGCCATAAAGGCAGCCTTTGAAACTTGGAGACATTGGCTAGAAGGGGCCAAATTTCCCATTGAAGTCCACACTGATCATCGTAATCTAGAACATCTAAGAACTGCCCGCAAACTAAATCAGAGGCAGCAACGTTGGGCTTTATTCTTTGAACGTTTCAACTTCCAGATCCATTATGTGACCCCAGCCCAAACCAAGCAAGCAGACGCCCTGTCACGTAAACCGGAATACGCTGCAGGACGCAAGGAGACCTTTGAATCCCAACTGCTACAACCTGAGAACTTTGCCACGCTCACGGTGGGGAACACCAAATCCATTCCCATTGGTTCAACTTCCCCTACTCCAGGACCCATCTGTGCTCAAGAAATCAGGGCTAGTCAGCAAGCAGATGCCTGGGCGCAGGACCAACTTCGCCAAGGTCTGCATTTCCCCTTTTCGCTTAAAGATGGGCTGCTCTGCTATAGAAATCATGTTTATATCCCACCCGGACCGGGCAGGGAAAAAGCGCTTCGTCTGTGTCATGACTGCAAACCAGCAGGACACTTCGGACTATTTAAAACTATGCATTTGATCCTAAGGGATTTTTGGTGGCCCAAGATCCGCAAGGATGTGGAAAAATATGTCAACACCTGCCCAGTATGCCAGCGCTCCAAGATACGAAGGGAGAAGCCCTCAGGGCTTTTACACCCCCTTCCTACCCCATCTCGCCCATGGGAAATAATTTCCGCGGATTTCATCACTGACCTACCACTTTCCTGTGGATTCACCACGATCTTAGTGGTGGTGGACCTATTCACCAAGTTAGCCCATTTCATTCCCTGCGAAGGCCTCCCCACGGCCAAGGAAACTGCGGATCTATTTCTTCAACATGTTTTCAGACTACATGGATTGCCCAAGAGTTTAGTCACAGACCGTGGATCTCAATTCACCTCTCGTTTTTGGAAGGCACTACAAAAACTATTGGGCATAGACTCTCGCTTATCTTCAGCTCATCATCCCCAAACAGATGGGCAAACGGAGCGCACCAATGCCACTTTGGAGCAGTATCTTCGCTGTTATGTAAACTATCAACAGGACAATTGGGCTTCTCTGTTACCACTGTCTGAGTTTGCCTACAACAATGGAGTTCAAGCTTCTACAAAAGAAACGCCGTTCTTTGCAAACTACGGCTTCCATCCACGTTTCTTCCCCCCTGTCATTGAAACTTCAGAGGTTCCCGCAGCAGAGGATTGGCTGCAGGAACTCACAGCGGTGCAACAACTTTTGCTCCAGCAACTGGACCAAGCCAAGGAGGACTATAAACGCCACGCTGACAAACATCGCCAGCCGGGCCCCGAAATCAAGGTAGGAGATCGGGTTTTCCTGTCCACTCGCTTTCTGCCCTCCCACCGCCCTTGCCGGAAGTTAGATGCCCGTTTCATTGGTCCCTATCCAGTGGTGGCGCAATTAAACCCCGTGACTTTCAAACTCCAACTTCCGCGTTCAATGCGCATTCACCCAGTGTTTCACCGTTCCCTGCTCCTTCCGGCGGATGGTGTGCGACCTGATACAGACCAACCGGCCCCCCCTCCTGTTTTGATGAATGGGGAGGAGGAGTTCGAGGTTGAGGACATTTTGGATTCTCGCTTTCACCGCCGCCGCCTACAATATCTCATTGACTGGGTGGGTTTTGGCCCTGAGGAACGCTCTTGGGAAGACGCCTCCACAGTCCATGCTCCTGATCTAACCCGTCGCTTTCATCAGACCTATCCCACCAAACCACGACCTCGCGCCTCGGGGAGAGGGCCCCAGTTTGGGAGGGGCCTTGAGGAGGGGGATAGTGTGATGACCCATGGGCCTTGTAGTCCTGCTCAGGACATTGTAATTCCTGATGAAGATGAAAACTTGGGTTTTTTACCTTCCCAGTCTGAACTGGATTCCTCTCAGCCAGATCTTTCCCAGGCAGATCTGGGAACCTTGCACCTGCAAGAAAGTTGTCTCCCAGAAGTATGTCAAACAAGCCCAGAGCCTACTTCTCCCGTATTCTTGCGCCGGGAGTTTTGTAAACAACAGAGAAGTTTGGATTCAGCTTCGCGCAGGAGTGCGAGGATTGCAGCTAAGAATGTGGCCAATTAAGACTGCTTCTCGTGAGAATCTTTGGGGAGTCTCACATCTGGTCTCAGAGTTAGCTTTCGGTTCTGATTCCCAGAGAACTGATTCGGCGGGAAAGCTAGACTCTATTTAGGTGTTTTACCCGCGTAGTAACTTCGCGGAGTCAATTCGTCAGCCTACGGAGCGAGTTGTGTCTGGACAGCGCGCTCCGATTCAAGCCTCGCTCCTGCTCAAGCCTTGCCTAGCTATCCAGCCTTCGCCTTGCTTCCCAGCCTTTGTTTATCTACGGACTTTGCCTTGTTTCCCAGGATCAATCCTTGCCTTGTTCCACGGATTTATCAAGTTATTCCACGGACCTTGTTCTTGTTCTTAGTTACCTTGTTCCACGTTCAAGCCTTGTTTCAAGTATCAAGTTATTTCCTAGCCTCGCTCAAGTTTCATGGACTAAAGGACCTTGTCATCTCCCCTCACTTTGCTTGGCAAAGTGAGTGTTTCGGTTATTGGATTACAACTTTGGACCTTAATATTTCTTATTGGACATTGCTTTTTTGGACTAATTCTGACCTTTCCTGAAAGGCCTAATTCTGGACTATTTTCTACACTTGTTTTTATTAACTTTATATATTCCTACAATAAAGATATTAGATAGATTCTGGCCTCTGTGTATGGTTATTGGTGCTCTGCAGCCTGGGTCGTGACAGGGTGTGCTGGAGTGCTTGGCTGTTGCTTGCAATGGGCCGCTTTAATCCGCCTTGGAGAACGAGCGGGGAGAGGTCTGGGTGTGCTGGAGTGCTTGGCTGCTGCTTGCAATGGGCCGCTTTAATCCACTTTGGAGAATGAGCGGGGAGAGGTCTGGGTGTGCTGGAGTGCTTGGCTGCTGCTTGCAATGGGCCGCTTTAATCCGCTTTGGAGAACGAGCGGGGAGAGGTCTGGGTGTGCTGGAGTGCTTGGCTGCTGCTTGCAATGGGCCACTTTAATCCGCTTTGGAGAACGAGCGGGGAGAGGTCTGGGTGTGCTGGAGTGCTTGGCTGCTGCTTGCAATGGGCCGCTTTAATCCGCTTTGCAGAACGAGCGGGGAGAGGTCTGGGTGTGCTGGAGTGCTTGGCTGCTTGCTATTGGGGCACTTTAAACCAATATCCCAGGATCTAGTTTCAGATTATCTGATTTAAACTGGATTATATGAGTTCTCTCTGCAGATAATCTGGGATAAGAAGAAAAGTGATGGATCTGGACCAAGCTTGGCACACACCAGCTGTGAATCCTAGGGGGGTTTTGGATGGTTGACCCAAGACTTTTGGGAATTGTAGTTCACCCATACATTTTCTCATGGGAGCATTCATAAAAAGAGAGAGAGAGAGAGAGAGAGAGACCATGGTGTAATGTAGTGCAGGGGTTCATAGTCCCTCAGACTGTTGAGGGGCCAGACTGTGGTGAAATAGTCCAATATTAGGATTGTTGTTGTTGTGTGCCTTCAAGTCATTTCAGACTTAAGTCAACCCTAAGTGTAAAGTTTAGGACAGGGGCCAGGTCAATGGCATTGGAGGGCCGCATCTGCCCCACGGCCCTTAGTTTGGGGACTCCTGGTGTAGTGCATTATGGTTTCCTGAGTCCACCAATTTAACAAAGTTTCAGCCACAAAAACAAAGTTTCTGAACTAGAACAATGACTTTCAAAGTAAAGACAACCCAATGAAACAGGAAATAAGACTTCCAAACCAGGAGCAGATTTCTGCAATTATTATAAAATGGTTTATTATAAAAGCTATAAAAATTTGCCAAAAATCAGAGGATAAGGGAAATGTTCTGAATTTTCGTGAGCTATCAGTGTTAAATGTGTTCTACCACTGTACCAAGGTTGAAGAAGATAGCTCAAAAAATGAGGGTGGGAGAGACCTGCAAAGTCTCCCCCCCCCGCTGTTTTTTTGGCCACTGCGCATGCGCGTCCGCCATTAACGAATTACTTTTGAAATTAATGAATTTTCGTTAAATTTCGAAATTTTGGAGGGGCAAAATTCGGAAATGACATCAGAAACGAAACGCTAGCGCCCCCTACTTTTGAAGTGAGTTTAGAATCAATTTTTTCATGGATCGCTCAAGCCTACTAATTACACTGGGCAGCCCTATTCTTCTGGTGCAAGCAGAATTCTGGGAAATGTATTTTAGGGTGGGGCCTTTTGAATGCTCTGCTACAGAGATCTTCACCTTCTGAAACTACATTTCCAAGAATTCTGCTCACACCAGAAGAATGGGGAATGCCTGTGTTACAGCCCCAGTGCGATAAGGCTAAATCAATTTCATATCAATGAGACTCATAAGCAATGAGCTAATAAAAGCATAATTTGAGGGGAAGGTAATGGCTGGAGAGGGAGTACAGCTAGCTAGCTATCAGAATTTGGGGTTGGATAATTTCAACAGAAGAAGGTTATAGACTGGATATGAAAGGACAGAAACTAACAGAATTATCAAAAAGCTACTATAAGTTTAAGTTTTATGAAACACACAGAACGGACCTCCAAGCACACATAGAATATAATAAAACAGCTTTATTTGTCATTGTACTATTACACAACGAACTTACATGCCTTCCCCAGCACACACCACAAAACAACACACCCATCCCTCCACACCCCAACACCACCACACAGCCCCAATGCCACATCAAATCTGAACATTAGGAAATGGACCTCCAAAGTTTTGCACAGCCCTATAAAGAATGCATATACAATGTACACATCATTATGACACAAAAGTATGTAAGCACAATGACTTTTTAGTCAGTGGGAGAAAAAATAAGTTGGTAGAATGAGAAAAAAACAACAACTGTACAGTTTGGGTGGTGAGTCTGTTAATGTTGCATGAGCATTGCAAGAAAATGTAAAAGTTTTGCAACCTGCTATAATGCAAAGAAAAGAAGACAAGTAGAATTCTGAGAAAATTACCAAAAACAACTGAAAAGATTACATTTCTGCAATAACACTGCATAGTTTATTTCACTGCCATTCTGCCTAGATATCAGCTGTTGGGAAGAACATAAGCAACTTTTTGAAAGGCATCTACTGAGTTAATAGAACAAGTGATATCCTAACTCGGGACTTTCCAGCTCATTCAGCACTGTACTGTTCCACCTGCAGCAGTACTTATAAGGTAAGCTATGATTTCAATATGGAAAACTTTCCACTATATCACATCTATTGGCCAACATTTATTTCTCAGTCAAGAAAAGCTTTGCTGAAAAGAGTGAACGCTGCACTAAAGACGTGGTGTGGCTTAAAAGATTTATATGTAGCACAATGCACAGCTAGATTTTGGAAAAAAATCTATTTACAGTGTTGCAATGGTATGTAGAAGTAGACTTTAGTTAAACTTCTATATAATGCTCTTATGTTGTTATTGAGAGTTTGAGGTTCCAGTGTTCACAAAGATATGAGAATCACTGGGGGACGTTTTGCCAGACAGTCTCGTTCAGCTTAAGCTGTTTTACAGAGTTGTTGTGAGGATGAAAATGAGAGAATAGTCTTTGCATTTTATTTTCTTCTCCCTCCCCCTTCTACTTTTTCCACCATTGAACTGGGGGTAGGGGAAAGAATAGACATGAATAAATACACAATATATGCAAGTTGTTCACAGTAACCTCTTGGGGTTCTCAAGTGCTGCCTCATGGACATTTATTGGTAAGTCAGTTATTTCAAAAAGGAAAATTCAGGACAAATTTACTGAATTTAATGTCAATTGTGATAAACAATTATGCAATTATTACATGTGGTTGGTGTCATTATGACACTCCACATAAACTAATAAGTGTTGCACAGGTTTAGTACAGGTTAGTCTGTCTTTATCCAGATCAGGAATAAACAAAAACGCTTTTCTATTTTTGCCTTGCTGGAGTTTGTAATGCTAATCAACACTAATCTTTAGGCCCTTATTATGAGATTAGTTCTAGATCAGTTGCTCTCAACCTGAATTCCCCAGATGGTTTTGGCCATCAACTCCCAGAAACCCTAACAGCTGGTAAACTAGCTGGGATTTCTGGGAGTTGTAAGGCGAAAACATCCAGAGACCCCAGGTTGAGAACCACTGTAGATACTATGTACAGGCAGCTGGACTGTAAGAAACTAACCACTATAATTAATGTAAATATAATTGTTTTTCATGGGTTAGCAGTGAAGGAAAGAGATAAGGGTCTTGATTCAATCATTTACAGTCCCAAATTGTTACCGAGATAGTTAGAAGTCCTACCAGGCTTAATTTCTCCCCTTCTTATCATGGGATCACTATGACAGAAACAGCTGTATTCTTCCATGCAGCTCTTCATAGTGAGCTGAGTTCATCCCCCGCCCCCCATTCCTAGGATTAATATTTAGATTTTAACCAACTCTATTTCTCCCCAGAATATGCTACCAAACAATGTTCCCTCTTTCTGCAGTCTCAATTCTTGTAGCTACCTGTATTTTCAGGTAAATCTACCTTCATCCATGAACTCCTCTCTACCACTAACGTATATGCATGCGTGTCCAACAGCCATCCCTTTCCAACATTTCCAAATCCCTGCTGTTCTACTAGTTCTTTAGCTTTTCATCTTCATAGCTTTGGGTTTTATTTTCCATGTCTTCATCTTTGTGATTATTCCTGCTATTTTATTAAGCCTGTTCAGGTTTTTGAACTTTAAAAGCTAAAGCACCTTTTACAAATACATCTTGCTAACTGATGTTTGGTGATTGAACCTCTCATTGAACATTGAGAAAACCAAGGTGCTTTTCCAGCAATCACCAGCCAGTCTCTCTGTAATGCCAGAAAAACAGCTTAATGGTGTAATCTTAGAAAATGTTGACCATTTCTATTACCTTACCAATTACCTCTCCACAAAAGTCAACATTGACACTGAAATACAACACTGCTTGAGATCTGTGAGTGCATCATTTTTCCAAATGAAGGAGAGAGTTTTTGAGGATCAGGACATCCTTAGGGATACTAAGGTGCTTGTCTATAAAGCTATTGTCCTCCCAACCCTGTTATATGCCTGCAAAATGTGGAGTGTCTACAGACGTCACACTCCTGGAATGATTCCATCAGCATTGCCTCTGAGAAATCTTGGGAAGACAGGCAGACAAATGTCAGTGTGCCGGAAAAACCACTAGCATTGAAGCAATGCTCCTATGTCTTCAACTCTGCTGTACTGGCCACAATCACCATCTCCCAATGCAGTTATTATACTCCCAAGAAAATGGAAAATGGATTGTTGGTGGACAGGAAAAGAGATTTAAAGATTGGCCTAAAGCTAACCTTAAAAACTGTGGCATAGACACTGAGAACTGGTAAGCCCTGGCTCTTGAGGACTCTAGCTGGAAATCAACTGTGACCAGAAGTGCTGTGGAATTTGAAGAGACATGAATTGAGGGTGAAAGGGAGAAATGTGCCAAGAGGAAGGCACATCAAGCCAATCCTGACTGGGACCGCCTTCCAACTGGGAACCAATGTCCTCACTGTGGAAGAACATGCAGGTCAAAAACAGGGCTCTGCAGTCACCTGCATATCCACTGCAGGACACTGCACTTGGAAGACCATCATTGCCTAAGACAACAAAGGATTGCCTAAGTAAGTAAGTAAGTATACTTAAGGAAACAGAACACATAAACCCAGTCTGGTATTACACAGTGGGCAACCTTGAGCCTTTCAGCCTAATCTTCCTTTCAAGGTTGTTTCTGTGAGAATAAAGTGTGTGGCAGGAGAAAGTCACAAAAGCTGCCTTCAGCTCATTGGAGGAAAAGGAAGATTTCAATGTGATAAATGAGTAAGTTGTTTCACAGGCTCAGGAAATTTTTTGCTATGGCTAACTCAATTTATTTATTAAATTAATTGTGATTTTTCCCTCAGTCTTTGAGATTTGCAGACTCGAGGCCCTGACCTGTTTTTTCTCTTCTCAATAGTCTCAACAGCAAAAGCTGTGGGCTCTTTTCCCACTGTTTTACTAAATCTACATGGTTGCAAAGATGGCTGACAGGTTATCACAGCAGATAGCACATTTTTTGATCTGTGCAACCAACAACAATCAGAGACCACTGCCACAGACATGCTACACAATTTTCCAGGCAAGTGTTTTACAACATCACAATATAGTTCATTAGTGGCCAAAGGTGAATTGTGCCAAACCAATTTATCACACAACCGGGCTTTGGGCTAGCCCCTAAATGGAACTCATTCTCTCTAAATATAATATAAGCAAAGAGGTAGATAACAAAAAAGGAAACAAACATGAAATATATTTTGTTTGGATAGTTGCAAGAATAACCCATGCATTTTGATAATCAATAGTTTCTTGCATGAAGATGCTGTTCACATAGAATTCTATGAGTCAAACAGGGTTACAAGATTGGCTCAAAGCATATTTAGCACAGTGCAAGTTTATTAAAATGCTAACATGATTTAAAATGGCAGAGATCAGGATTTAGAAAAGGAAAATCCTTGGTGTTCAATTTTCTGCCCTTGGGAAGCATGGACTACTGGCAGCTACACATTTTTTTTCCTGACTGCTGATAGCCTGTGAATTTCATACTCAAATTTGCTCTGGAGAATTTACTACAGCATAATGCAATCATAAGGGGGAAAGTACATTCAATAGTCTTAAAAGTGCCCTCTGACAATGCTGCTTCAGCAAGAGACGGTTTGGATGTGACAGTTCTTTGGTAGTCCCACTGCATCCTACTATCACTCCCTATGAATACACCATGAGAATCTCTGCAATAAGCAAGTGAAGCAGTAAATCTCTCTCTCTGTGGTTTTTTTTTTTAAAATGACTCTCATATTTTTTAATTTCTGAATATCTAATGCAGCTTTTCATGTCACGGTGCCTTGAAAATTAACTCCTTGCAAGTGGAAGACTTCAGAAAACTCAAGTACAGCATGAAGAGAACTACATTTATCTTTTAACATATGTAGTACTGCAATAATGTCAAAGTGCTACTGCACAAAACATATAGAATTTGTAGTCTTTTTACGGAACTGTACCTACTGATCATTAGACGTTCCCTGATCATATGATATCAACAAATTAATTATTCTGTGTTCTTTAATTTTTAAGATATGTTCTATAGAAAACGAAGTAGCTAATAATGTTGGAGCATTAATAAATGCCTAAAATCCTGATGATAAAGCAAATAAAAAAGGCAGCACAGGATAACTATGCCTATTGTTGTCAGATGTAAGTTATTTAATTACATGAATATATTACTAAGACAACTACATGTTATATTAACTGACTATACACACACACACACACACACACACACACACACACTAGCTTGGAACCCAATGGTGCCCAGGTTATTTGAAAAAGGCATTATTTGTCTATGAATGTTATGTATTCTCAGTTTGGAGTGGGTGAGCTACAATTCCCAGAATCGTGGGCCAATCCTCCCAAACCCTGCCAGTATTAAAAGTTGTCCATTTAGAGTCTGTGTACCAAGTGTGGTCCAGATCTGTCATTGGCTGGTCATCGCTTGGCTGCAGTGCTCTCTGAATGAGAGTGAACCACTACAACTCCCAGATTCCTGGGGCAATTGTCCCATCATTGGCTGGGTTCAGTGGTCTTTGGATGCAAGTGAACTACAATTCCCAAAATCAAGGCCCATTCCCACAAACCCCTGAAGTATGTTCAGTTGGTCATGAGGCTTTTCTGTGCAAAGTTTGGTTCTGGTCCATTGTTGGTGGGGGTCACTGTTTCTCTGGATGCATTTGAACTATAACTCCCCTTTACCCCAAACATGTCCAATATGTTCTATTGGTTATGGGGGTTCTGTGTGCCAAGTTTGGTCCTGGTCCATCATCAGCGGGGTTCAATTGCAGGTGAACTATAAATGCCAGTACCTATTACTCTGAAATGTCCAGGCCAATTCCCCTTAAAACCCACCAGCATTCAAATCTGGGCATATCGGGTATGCATGGCAAGTTTGGTCCAGATCCATCATTGTTTGGGTTCATAGAGTTCTGGGTGTAGGTGAACTACAACTCCTCTAAATTCCCCAGTCGGAGCCACAGTGCTCTGACTTGATGCAGGGTGAACTACAACTTCCACCATGTGGAAACAATCCCCAAACTCATCCAGTAAATATAGTTGCTGCTCAGTTCTGCTCTGTTTGTTATGCAGACAGATTTAAAAGGGAAGGGCAGTGGGCGGGGTCATGCAAATTCCACACCAATGGAGAACTCTGGGATGCCTGCCTGTGGTGGAGGAAAATGCAAAATCTAGGATGAAAGCATTCCTTGGGTAGTGGGCCGTAGTGTTTGGGAAGGACATTGGCAGGGGTTGGGCTACATTTTCATGGCACTCACTGTAACCTGCAATGTCAGTTGAGGGAGTGACTTGGTGGCTCCTCAGCACTGGGAACTATAGCCTATTTGTGGAGGCTGAAGGTTGTCTGTGTGAGCAGACACCCAGGCCACATACACGCATACAGGTTTTCACTTTTATCATATACTAGCTTGGGGACCCGGCGGTGCCCGGGTTATTAGTAGACGGCATTGAGTTGTTTGGGGATGTGAGGAAATATCACTTAAGTTTGGTCCAGATCCGTCATCAGCTGGGTTCAGTGCTGTTTGTATAAGGGTGAACTACAACTCCCAGAGCCAAAGGTCAATCACCCCGAAACCCTGCCTGTATGCACAGTTCAGCATGATAGGGCTGTGTCCCAAGTTTGGTCCAGATCCGAAGTTGGCTGGGTTCAGTGCTGACTATATAAGGGTGAACTACAACTCCCAGAGCCAAAGGGAAATCACCCCGAAACCCTGCCTGTATGCTCAGTTGGGCATGATGAGGCGGTGTGCCAAGTTTGGTCCAGATCCAAAGTCGGCTGGATTCAGTGCTGTCTATATAAGGGTGAACTACAACTCCCTGAGCCAAAGGGCAATCACCCCGAAACCCTGCCTGTATGCTCAGTTGGGCATTATGAGGCAGTGTGGCAAGTTTGGTCCAGATTCGAAGTCAGCTGGGTTCAGTGCTGTCTGTATAAGGGTGAACTACAACTTCCAGAGCAAGAAGTGAGTGATGCTACTTGGTCCATCCTCCCCCAATCTGCTCCAGGACGGAAAGGGTTTCATGGGGGTTCTGTGTGCCAAATTTGGTCCAGTTCCGTCAGTGCTGGGCGTCGCAGTGGCCTGTGGGAGTCGTAGCGATTGAAAGTACTACAAATCCCATCACTCATGGGCCATCGTCCCCCAAATGGCACCAGGCCATAAAGTGCATCATGGGGGTTAAGTGTGCCAAATTTGGTCCAGATCTGTCATACCTGGCAGTCTCAGTGGCCTGTGATAGTGACAACCAATCAGAAAGCTGGCACATACACAGATACATACATTCCCACAAACAAACATACAAACATTCACTTTTATTATATACTAGCTTGGGGGCCCAAGTTGGCCTGTGCCTGGTTTAAAGGCTTTCATACAATCCTAGAGTTAGAAGGGGCGCCCAAGGCCATCTAGTCGAACTCCCTTCTGCCATAGAGGAAGACACCATCCAAGCCCTCCCAACAGATGGTCATTCCAACCATACATACGATTGAGACATTTATTTATTTATTTAATTCTGACATTTCTTCCTCGCCTTTCTGCAATGGACCCAAAGTGGCTTGCAAGGTCATTAAGCCACGTGCTAACATCCACCATATAAATAAAACATAAAAGTAACATCAAGCAATAGTAGTATAAATAAGACATAGGGTTCAGTGGGGGCAGGTGAACTATAACTCCCATATGCAAGTCCATCATCCATGGTGCATCCCACTCCAAACAGTGCCCGGATGTATAGTAGGTCATGGGGACTGTATGTGTCAAGCCTGTTAGAGTAGGCCGAAGCCTGCTGGTCGTAGTTTTTTGCCTCAGTAAAAACTGAGGGGGGGGGGGAGTAAACCATCCTTAAAAGGAAAGATTAAAAAGATAGTCATAATTTTCTCTTTAGTGTGCTGTGAATAGTACTGTGTCCCAATGAGCCAGGGAAAAGCTGCCTTCTTTGGAACAATATTGAAGATGGTGTCCTGTTTTAGGGCCTAGCAGCCTGCAAAGGCTGAGACATGTCAGTAGAAAAGCTGAAGGGGGTGAGGTGAGGGAGTAGAAGTTTTCATAAACATACCCACAACCATTGTTTAAAAGGAAGCATTAAAACATAATTATTTTCCGTCATTAGTTGGATTCAGAATGCTGTGAATGTGTGAGTGAACTGTAATTCCTAGCAGCCAAAGTTTTTTATTATCAGTATGCACAGTTGGCCATGTTGGGTGTATTTGGTCCTGATCCGTTGTCAGTGGGTTCATGGGTCCTCGGGGCTATGTGTGTCAAATTTGGTCCAGGTCCAGCCTTCCTGGTGGTCCCAGTGGTATTTTTGATTACAAAAGTGTAGGCCGAAGGCTGTTAAGTGTACCAAAGCTAGTGTTGTTCTGAGGAGAGAGAGTAGGCCGAACGAAGCCTGCTGTTAGTAGTTTTTGCCTCAGGGGTCCCAGAGGCCTGTGAAAGTGGTGGCCAATCAGAAAGCCGGCCCATATTCTGGCCAGCCAATCAGAAAGCTGGCCCATATTCTGGCCAGCCAATCAAAACGCTGGCACATACACCGCCCGCTGGCACATACACTGCCTGACCAATCAAAACGCTGGCACAAACACACAAACATTCACTACACACACACACAGTAGGTATGTCCAAAAAATCATTTTGAATCTTATATCAGAATTATATCAGATTGTTCTCGCTTTTTGAGATGCATTCCCGAGACGTCTCATGGTGCAACCAGCAATGTAATTTGAACCATCGTTGGCCCATTTTCTAATTGTCTGTTAATGTTTCATTAATTTTTTCCCCAAAAAAATTTTTAAATATATTTTTTAAAATATTTTTAATTTTTTTGTTTCTGCAACCTATCTTGAATGGGAGCTTAGTGCAGCCTAACCTGGCTGCCGCTCCCCAACATGGCTGCTGCTCCCCAGCCAATCAGAAGCTTCCATGATGGACGCAAAGGTGGGGGCTAGGGTCCTTTGCGTCCACATGGAAGATTGGCATAAAAGCCTGTTGCGCAGCCCGGGCGAGCCATTCTGGGATGGGTTTTGCGCGGAGAGGGTGGTGGTCTGTAAACGGAGAGCAAGCAAGCCTGTCTTGAGGGAGAGAGAGAGAAGGGGTCCGGTCTGGTCTGGCTGTTCCCACAGAAGGGTTTGGAGAAAGGGTTAGGCTTTTGTTGCTGGTTCCTTCTCTTGTGAGTGACTGAGTGAGTGAATTTCGTTAAGAATAGTTCTTGCTGGATCACAGCATACCTTTGTTGCAGAATCAATAGTCTATTTCATTTAGAAGGCATTGCCTTTGAGGCTTGTGGCATCACATAGCCAAACACCATTGATTTCCAAAGTTCTTGCTTACAAATATAGCAAGGGAATTTATAGTTTTCAAGGTATATTTGCACTCCTGGCCAGGCATAGCTTGGCGTGGTCACAGCTCCATTTCTAATTGAAGGCAAGGCATTGTCTTTGAGCAGGGGTCCCCAAAGTACGGCCAGCGGGCCACATGCGGCCCACTGAAGCCATTTATCCGTCCCCCAGCGGCAGTGGCTCCCTCCTCCTCCACCAAGGAACATGTATGTAGAGTGAAGGAGAAGGAGGAAAAGGCACACGCCTTTCCCGTCTCCCTCCCCCACAGGCACCTTTCCCGCCACCGCCACCGAGGAAGCGCCGCAAGGGGTGAGGAAAAGGTGTGCGCCTTTTCTCCCTCGTCTCAAGGGCAGCTTTCCCATTGCCACCGCTGAGGAAGGCAGCGGGAAAGGTGTGCGCGGGGTGTGGGAGGAGAGAAAGGCACACACCTTTTCCTCACCCCACGTGCATCTTTCCCGCTGCTGCTGTCGAAGAAGGCCACACGGGGCAAGGAAAAGGTGTGCGCCTTTCCTCCCTCGCCCCATGCACAGCTTTCCTGTCATCGCTGCTGAGGAAGGCAGCGGGTAATGTGCATGCAGGGTGAGGGAGGAGAGAAAGGTGCATACCTTTTCCTCGCCCCCTGCACACTTTTCCCGCTGCCACTGCTGATGAAGGTGCATATGAGGCAAGGAAAAGGCGTGCACCTGTCCACCATCGCCCAGCTTTCCCATTGCCGCCGCCAAGGTAGGCGAGCATGGGGCGAGGGAGAAGGGAAAGGTGCATGCCTTTCCTGCCTCCTCGCTCACCTTGCACGCTTCTTTCCCGCCTCTTCTTTCACCTGGTGTGTGCCTTCCTCAGCGATGGAGGAGGGGAAACAATAATGGAGGCATGCCTATGGCAAAAGGAAGAGGTCCCCCATCTTATCTTGTCAAACAGACTCCTTCCTCTGCAGCCCTGTCTGGATTCACTTTTCTTGAAGATTATCAATATCTTCCAACCCTGATTATTACTGTATTGTTTTTGTTGTTGTTTTTGTTGTTGGTCAGGGGTGCTTTATGTTTTGGTTCACAAAGGCAGAAGGGGGTTGAACTATATGGCCCAAGGGGTCTCTTCCAACCATTTTTATTATGGTGGTATTATTTTATTATGACACAGCAAACAAGATAGATATGCTGGATTTCGTATCACAAAATCACAAGTCGAACACTTCCCAAGTGTCTAGGACTGTGTGATGTATTTTCGGATGATGCGTGCAGTTCCTAGTAGGGTGGCCTTTTGCAGTTGGCAGATCGTGATTTTGTCAATGTCTATTGTTTCCAAATGCCGGCTGAGATTTTTTGGCATGGCACCCAATGTATTATTATTATTATTATTATTATTATTATTATTATTATTATTATTATTATTATTATTATTGGGTGTCTATCTGTCAGGGGTGCTTTGATTGTTTTGGTGCACAAAAGCAGAAGGGGGTTGAAGTAGATGGCCCAAGGGGTCTCTTCCAACCCTCTTTATTATTTTTATGATGATGATGATGATGATTAAGATGATTAATATTGAGGCTGTATTTGTTCCTTTTTTTTACTTCAAATTAAGATATGTGCAGTGTGCATAGGAATTTGTTCATAGTTTTTTTAAAACCTATAATCCGGCCCTCCAATGGTCTGAGGGACTGTGAACTGGCCCCCTGTTTAAAAAGTTTGGGGACCCCTGCCTTTGAGGCTTGTGGCATCACATAGCCAAACACCATTGATTTCCAGAGTTCTTGCTTACAAATATAGCAAGGGAATTTATAGTTTTCAAAGTATCTGTGCACTCCTTGTCAGGGCATTGGCCAGCTTGCTCACAGGTACATTACCAAAGTAAGGCAAGGCATTGCCTTTGAGGCTTGTGGAATCACATAGCAAGACATACCATTGATTTCCAGTGTCCTTCTTGCTTAAAAATATAACAAGGGAATTTCTAGTTTTCAAAGTTTCTTTGCACACCTTGCCAGAGCTTTGGCCAGGTTGGTCACTGGTACATTAACAAAGGAAGGCATTGAGTTTGGGGCTTGTGGGAACACATAGCAAGACATAGCATTGAATTCCAGTGTCCTTTTCCCTAAAAAATAGTACAAAGGGAATCTCTAGTTTCCAAAGTTCCTTTGCACATAGTGCCTGAGCATTGCCTGGCTTGGTCACAGGTACATTTCCTAATGAAGGCATAGGGTTTGGGGCTTCTGGGAGCGCATAGCACGACATAGCATTGATTTCCAGTGTCCCTTTTCCTTAAAAATATTACAAAGGGAAAATCAGACACAGAAACAAAGTTACACAAGTAGAAGAAGGACTTTCACATTGAAAAAAACACAATTGAACAGGAAATAAAACTTTCAAACCAGGAACAGGTTTCTTCAATTATTAAAAAAATAGTTTATTATAAAAGCTATGAAAATTTGCCAAAAATCAGAAGATACAGGAAACATTCTGCAATTTGGTGAGCTAGGAGGGATGAATGTGTTATCATACTGTATCAAATTTGTTCAGGATAGCTCAAAAAATGAGGGCGGGAGAGCCCTGTAAAAGTCCCCCCTGGGTGCTGTTTTTTTTTTTTTTGGCGATTGCACATGCACGTCCGCCATTATAGAAACATTTAGAAACATTATGAATTTTTGGAAATATCCAAAATTTTTGAGGGAAAAAAATCAGAAATAGTTTCTATATTGAAGCTACTTTAGAAACGAGAATTGAAACATTTTTTTCATTGATCGGACATGCCTAACACACAGTATATATATTCCCTTTCTTTAGGATAGGGCCTACTATACTAGGTTGTTTTCTCTCTGCCTGCAGGCTTGGAAAGATAAAAGTAGTTTTTCTTTGGAAGAGCATTTGAAAGACCTGTCAGGGCAGAAAATGCCATGCATCTTTTTTTAATCTACTGGATCTGTAACAATGGGTAGACGTTAGGATTGTGCATGGATTCATTTTCAAAAATGATCTTTAGCTGGTCTGGACACCCATAATGGCATGGGCCCCGCCACCATTTTTTCTGACCACAACAGAACAGTGGGTGCTGAAAAACGGCTGATTTTAGTTTCTTTTGGCTGCACGTGGAGTGTGGGGAGGGAGACAGCCACTAGAAGGGAAATGATCCCAAAAAGGATGTTATCTTAAGCCCTTGCTTTAAATCCAGGTCTCCTTGGAAGGCAGAAGGGAATGACAAAACCAGCTTTCATTAAATAAAAAAAAATTCCTTGTACTGCTGCATTTAAGAGGTGTTCAGCATTTTAAAATTTCAAAGATAAGCAGCCTACAATTTCAGACAACCCACTGGATCAGAAGATGATGTTGCTTTTTCAGCACTTATTTTCCTGGCTTTACATTCAGTGTACTAGACAATTATGTCAACATTACTTTTGCATTAAGGGCCGGAGATGTTATAGATTTGTTTACCTCACTTCTGCTTACATTACTCTTCCAGGGACACTAAGTTGCTTAAGAATGATTGAATCTGGATATAACAGTTTCTTGACACCTAGGCTAGCATAGGGAGAATGCATGCTACATGGCATAAAAGATGAATACATAGAAAACAATCATTTTATTTCATTAATTAATTTTTTTATCCATGCCTTTCTCCAGTGTAAGATCCAAGGGGACTTACAGCACTGATCAATACAAAGTATAGCAAAAATAATTTATAATAAAAATGAGTTCCCCTCAGGATGAGAAGAGCGGGATAGAAATATAGTAAATAGAAGTATCGTAAATAAATAAAAATGTAAAAACAAATAGATGAACAAACCCATTAAAAATCTTTGTTTAAAATATTTCAAAAAAAATAATGTCTGAAATATAACATTTTCATTAAAAGACCATACAACAAACAGTTAACAAAAAAATTCTCTGGAAACAAAGGTCTTTTGCAGCTGATAGAAAAAAAGAAAGAGTTTAACCCGGGCAGATCTCTGTAACACAAGCTAGGTTGACATGTTCATCTAGGATCAGGTCCTGGATTATTAGAGTTTTTTTAATATCTGATATGGTATTGGACAATAGCATTTTTAGTCTAGGAGAATTACTGAAGATTTGATTTTGGGGTCAATCAGAACCAGTGGATATCTCCTCTCGCACAGTGATATTACAGTATTGTATTCCCACTTGGTATCTGCCTCTCCACATTATTGTTTCAAAGACTGCTGTTGAGTTACTGTTTCTCCAACATCCTCTTTATAACACAACTTTTTAGTAGTAGTTTATTTGTAGTAGCTTATTTAATGCTTAGACCATAGATCATTCATATATAGGACAAACAAATACATAAAAACTAGATTATTAAATACAATACAAAATACATCATTAAAATACTATTCAAACAATTAAAATGCTACATAAATCAATGGTGAGATGCACCCTTAAAATACTATGTAAAATACTGTAAGAACTAGCTCTTGCATAGTTAAAAACCAAGTAAAATTCAGTATTATTAAAACTTAAAGCAACTTTATTAAAACTGGCTCATGTTGTTAAAAGACTCAAACCAATGCAAATATAAAAACAAGAAAATAAACTCCTATCCCTCCTCACCTAAATCAGAACACTTGTACCCTACCCCCCACAAAGGATCTCTATTTAAGGGGCAAACCATCACCTTATATCCATTTTCAGACCAGTACAACAACAACAACTCTTTATTGATTAGTCAATTTTGACCATATCAAAACATGTGAAACATACAAAACATACACACTTACCCATACATAGAGTAAAACCATGTGAAACCATGTATAGATACAAAGCATCCCGGCCTACTAGCCTACCAACCCACTCCTAGGTAGTTGTGCAAACACAGAATAAAAAGATTAAAATTAAAATTAATTATTCCCTTAAGGTAAGGTTTAAGCGGGGGCAAGGGTAAGTAAAACTAGTGGCTTGTCCATAGTAAATTTTAAATTTGGATTTTGTTATTGGCATTAATATTACAGCTGTCTGATTTCATCTTCTCGTGGATGGCCAGCGCTTTTTGTGTAAAAAGGGTCAGTTTTGAAATAGAGTTTTTATCTGAACCCTGTAGAAGGATGTGCAGTTTCTCCTTATTCTCTAAATGAGTATGGTTTTCCAGCAGAGGCTCTAAATAGAAAGATCCAATCCTGTTGTAATAGGGGCATTTTAAGAAAAAGTGTTCTGAGTCCTCCACTTCTGCATCTGCCTCACGGCACCCACAGGTTCTCTTTGTATAGGGGATATTCTGACATCTACCTAGCTTAGACTTAATGTCGAGTTGCTCAAATCTAGCCCGGGTAAACCAGTATTTTCACTCATTTTTCAACATCTAATACTTGATGGATCTAGTTTTGGAGGTGATGGAGAAAGACCAGGCAGATTACAATGAAATGGAGGGTAGCATCAGGAGGAAACAGGAGGCCCACTTTCTTTCTCTCTGTGTGTTGGCTTTCCTCTTTCTCCTCCAATGTGCTCACTGCTGTGTTATAGTGCCTGCTTCTGCTGCTGTGGTGATAAGCTGATTCATATGTAAAATTGCCCAGAATTTTCACATAAAATGATATCAGAATTATCTTAACATATCCTCAAAGTTAATACATATATTTTGCTTCAGCCAGAGCATCAGCATGTGTGAATTTAGTAGATTATAACTTTCCCAGGTATGACTGCAAACCAAATATTAAGGGAGGTTGCAGGCTTTTTGCAGAATGTGTGTGTATGAGTGATATCATTTAATTGCATTTCCCACTTCTCCAATCTATATATATAAAAGAGTGATGGCATCACGGCGACTCACAAAACAACAAAAGTACAGGCCCCGCAACCTCGAAATTTGACAACACAACCCATCATCCATGCCTCCAGGTTGATACAACAAAAAGAAAAGAAAAACAAAGTCCTAATTAGAGGGAGAGCAATATTTTTTATCCAATTGCTGCCAGTTTAGAGGGCTAATCTCTGCCCACTTCGTCTCCTAGCAACCAACTCCTAGCAAGCCAAGGGACAGCCAGGGTTCAGTTAGGGGACAGGCAGACTTAGGCTATCTAATTTGCACTGGATTATATAGCAGTGTAGACTCAAGGCCCTTCCACACAGCTATATAACCCATTTATAATCTTATATTATCTGCTTTGCACTGGATTATCTTGACTCCACACTGCCATATAATCCACTTCAGTGGGCATTTTATACAGCTGTGAAGAAGGGTCCTCATATAATCCAGTTCTAAGCAGATAATATAAGATTATCAATAAACAGTAGACTCTCACTTATCCAACATAAACAGGCTGGCAGGATAAGTGAATATGTTGGATAATAAGAAGGGATTAAGGAAAAGCCTATTAAACATCAAATTAGGT
This sequence comes from Anolis carolinensis, assembly GCF_035594765.1. Taxonomy (NCBI): domain Eukaryota; kingdom Metazoa; phylum Chordata; class Lepidosauria; order Squamata; family Anolidae; genus Anolis; species Anolis carolinensis. The sequence continues at coordinate 92,234,005 of NC_085843.1, forward strand.
AATCGTTATACAAATTAAGCACCAGAACATCATATTATACAACAAATTTGACAGAAAAAGTAGTTCCATGCGCAGTAATGCTATGTAGTAATTACAGTAGAGTCTCAATTATCCAGCACTCACTTATCCAATGTTCTGGATTATCCAATGCATTTTTGTAGTCAATGTTTTCAATATATCGTGATATTTTGGTGCTAAATTCATAAATACAGTAATTACTACATAGCATTACTGTGTATTGAACTACTTTTTCTGCCAAATTTGTTGTCTAACATGATATTTTGGTGCTTCATTTGTAAAATCATAACCTAATTTGATGTTTAATAGGCTTTTCCTTAATGCCTCCTTATTATCCTACATATTCACTTATCCAATATTCTGCCAGCCCATTTATGTTGGATAAGTGAGACTCTACTGTACTGTATTTACAAATTTACCACTAAAATATCACAATGAATTTAAAACACTGACTACAAAAACATTGATTATGAAAAGGCAGACTGGGTTGGATAATCCAGAACATTGTATAAGTGAATGTTGGATAAGTGAGATTCTACTTTAATATGAAATAATTACTGGGATAGAATAATGCAGAACAATATAATCTATAAAACCAGGACAGTAAATAAACAGGGGAATTCCACATGGGAAACAATCAGGGCCAGCTAACACCTCCCAACAAAGTATTCCCATCATCAAAGTCTGGCAAATCCTCTGTTTTCTCAGGGCCACAGACAGTAGAAGCACATAAAATATCGCAAACAACACCACTCTGAAAACAAGGGAATTCCAAACAGGAAAGAATCAGGGCCAGCTAACACCTCCCATCAAAAAATTCACTCAGGGAGGAAACAGTCAGGCTTTAAAGCTGCAAGGCCATTACATCCTAATCATTTTCCTAATAGCAGCATTCATACTTGCGTCCAACAGGGGAAAAAAAACCATTCAGAAATATTGTATATTCACAACCTTTAGGAAATAATATTCCCTGATGGCGCAGTGTGTTAAAGCGCTGAGCTGCTGAACTTCTGGACCGAAAGGCCACAGGTTTGAATTGGGGGAGCGGAGAGAGCCCCCACTGTTAGCCCCAGCTTCTGCCAACCCAGAAGTTCAAAAACATGCAAATGTGAGTGCATCAATAGGTACTGCTCTGGCGGGAAGGTAACGCCGCTCCATGCAGTCATCCCACATGACCTTGGAGGAATCTACGGACAACGCTGGCTCTTCGGCTTAGAAATGGAGATGAGCACCAATCCCCAGAGTCAGACATGACTGGACTTAATGTCAGAGGAAAACCTTTACCCTTTACCTTAACTACCACCAATTCCTCAATACTTTATTTCCCATACCACCATATTTCGCCACAGCAACGCGTGGCCGGGCACAGCTAGTACTTTAAAAACAATAGTATTTGTAGTAAACTGTGAGATATCTGTGGTAGAACCTATTTCCATGATGCTGGCTTTTGTTTTTGTTCTGATTCTGTGAAACCATGAATTCCAAAAACAGTATCAACATTCTTGACCCGTTCTTGACCAAGCAAAGGCCTTTTGATTTCTATTGGGTTTCCTGTCCAGTTCAGAAATAGAAAAATTCTATATGAATTTCATTGCAGCTGATCTGAGAAACAATGTACAAAATGTGCCTGGGAGAGTCCATGACAGAAATTACCACTTCTTCTAGTTTACCAGTTTGGAGTTAGTGTCATGGGAGTGACTCTTAAAAAGAGACTGTCATTAGTCTTAGTCAGATGTCATTCACTATAGCTAAAGTAATTTAGGTCAGCTTCATCGTCAAGCCACTTTGAGTCCTTCTCTGTCATGGTGAAGTAATTTAGACATGCTTTGGTTAATTTATGTTTCAATAGCCTCAGTTTGCACTTGATTATAATGAAACTGTAATACTATCATTACAATGGATGCTTGCTCCTCTGATACTTTAAATTCATCAATCTTCTCTCTTTCCCATATCATTAATGTACTACTCTTAAATTCTGCTGTTATTCGTATCATATCCCTGCTCCTGTTCTGTTATTCAGAAAGTATTCAGTAAGTATTAAAACAGCCCACTTCAGATTATATCATACATGTGAGGAGAACATTTGCCCTTTCTTCTCTTCTGGAGTGTGAAATATTGATGATTTGACTCTTATGACCATGTTACACGGCCACCGAAGTGTCCCATGTTGGTCCACATCGCCACAGGGTGTGGGGAAGCCACTCCTTTATGCCCCACATTGCAGGGCTTCTCTGGCGGGGCTAGACTTTAGCCCCATATGATGAGGTTGCAGGTGTAGACAATCCAGAGCCATAATGAAAGTGCCAAGTGCCATATTTTCTTTTACCCAGAGGTGTCAAACTTGTGGTTCTCCAAATGTTTTAACCCCCAAATCCCAGAAGCCCTAACCAGCTTGTCCAATGTTAATAATTCTGGGAGCTGAAGTCCAAAACACCTAGAGAGCACAAGTTTGACACTGCATTTAACTCATTTTCTCACCCTGTTTTTTTTTGACAATATAAGCTTGATTCAAATTCCTGTTTTCAACCCACCCCCATCCCACTCCCCACTCCAATGCATTCAATATTTAGGGGGTGTTCCTTGTTTCTTCCATCATGATATAGGTCATTTGATATTTGACCCAACTATTGAATTGTTAAGCATTTGATTTATTTTACTCGGGCTCATTAGCATTTCCCTTTTTTTTTCCTGATTTCTTGTTGTAAATGAGTTAACAACCAGTCTGTTCTTCTGGTAAAGAAAAAGAACAGAAAAGGTTATTGGTTAGGTCTTAATAATAATAGCAATAACAATTTATTTATTTAATTAATTATTACACGCCTCTCCTTGAGGCGTGTAATAATTGCACAAGACAAGCCCATTTTGAATGCCCAGACATGAAAATGGCAGCAAAGGCTGGCTCAGCTAATCCCCCGAAGAAGTGCTTTTGCTTTTCTCTCTTTAAGGAATGACTCTAAACTTAATGAGTCATATTTACATTCATAAATTTGGCCCCCAAATCTATTCTCAATTTATACATGAGGTCAACTAATTTATGAGTACTCTGAAGTTATTCTTCCTTTTTGGTAGCAGCGCCTTACTTTTAGATGTCTTTTTGTTCTGTTTCATGCCCAAAGAGATTTAAATTAATCTTAATATTAAATATGAGTGTTTCCCTAGGTATTTAGTACATTCTGATTTTGAATATTTGTTCTTCCATTTCTTTTATCCTGTAAAGCAAGCCTGCAAAACTTGTGACCCCTCAGATGTTTTAATCTTCAGCTCCTAGAATTCCTGACCACTGGACAAGCTGACTTTGGGAAGTTGGAGTTCCAAATACTTGGAGTATTGTGCAGGTCTACTGTAAAGTGTTCCTCCTTTTTATTGAACTAAAATGTTGATTAGCATAATCAAAACTTTGAGAGCCTATTATGAGGCCAAAAGGCAACTCAAATTAAAAATGAATTAACAGCTTTGTTTTTATCCACTGGTTAAAGGGTTGACAATCAGTTGTAGATATCAATTGTAAAATTAATGTGACTACATTCATTTTCTGATGACATGTACAAGAGTGTACAGTGTACAGACATGTACAGATTCCCAATGAATTGGATGGTAGAATTTAATGTTAAGTCAGCTTCACTACGTAGAAACAACGACATCTGTGTAAGAATTCAAAGGAGAACAATTTCTACAAGGATTGTCAACATCTAATTAATTTGTAAATGATTCAAGCATCAGTGATTTACTATGTCTAATGAAGTTTATTGAAACTGTGTAGAGGAATGGCTGTAGAATTAGAAAATCATTGTCAATAACTGAATGGTTTTTGATGGAATGCAAAAGAGGCCTTTTCAACATATTTTATTCTGAAATTCACAGTGAGACTTGGCCTTTCAACTTCAACTACATCAGTCTTTAGCACAAGATGTTTAACATTTTCCCTCTCAGAATATGTAAAGATATTCACTCATCATTGTCAAAAGGAACTGAGATCTTTAATAGCTCTTGGTCTAAATTACAACTATAAGTGAGTCTCACTTATCCAACATAAACGGGCATGCAGAACGTTGGATAAGCGAATATGTTGGATACTAAGGAGAGATTAAGGAGAAGCCTATTAAACATCAAATTAGGTTATGATTTTACAAATTAAGCACCAAAACATCATGTTATACAACAAATCTGGCAGAAAAAGTAGTTCAATACGCAGTAACGCTAAATAGTAATTACTGTATTTACGAATTTCACACCAAAATATCATGATATATTGAAAACATTGACTACAAAAATGTGTTGGATAATCCAGAATTGTATAAATTGTATTTATATGTCGATTGTTTCTAGTGATTTTATGTTATGTTTTATTTGGTTTGTATAATGAGACATTGAATGTTTGCCAAGATGTATGTTGTATGCTGCTCTGAGTTCCCTGCAGGGTGAGAAGAGTGGGAAAGCAATGAAGTAAATAAATACATAAATAAATAAGGGTCAGGGCAGTCACACGTGACCTCAACACCAGCCCTGGGCAGAGCATCTTCCTGGCCTTCCTTACCTGTGCCTTGGCCTGTGCTGCCAGTTCCTTGCCAGCATGCTCCCCTTCTTCCAGGCCTCCACCCCTGGCAATGAGGAGGATGGCTCCTCCTCCATCTCCTCCTTCACCATAGCCTCAGAAAGAAGAGCAGGAGTAGGAAAAAAGGAGAGTCCTGGGCAGTCATGTGTGTCAAATCCTCCTCTTGACAGGTGGATACCTAGGGCTCTCCTTCCCTTCCCTCCTGCTCCTGCTCTTCTTCTTTCTAAGGGAGAATTTGCCCTTGAGGAAGGTACCGGATCCCATCTGATCCTGGATACTAAGCAAGATCAGTCTTGGTTGGTACTTAGATGGGAGACAGTCAATGAATTTCAGAGTAACACATACTAATGAATGAATGAAGCTTCATGATAAGATTTCATGCTAATTACTTTCTGAAAGCAATTTAGTCTATTTCGGAGGTGCTGAGTCCACATAACTTGGGCACAGCTCAAGCGTGGACATGGCCTTGGACCAGGGAAGCATGTGAAATCCTCCTCCCATCCCCACCTCCGTCTTCCCTACCCCGCTGCAACTGCTTTCAGTCTCCTTGATGCCCCCCTCTCTCCAGGCCTGGCCCACCCACCCAGCCCCCCCCCCCATGGCCCTCAGGTTAAAATGCTATGCTATTAGCCCATGCTATTCCCAGTCTACTAGACCTAGTTTTCTATCCCATTCCTTTTCCCAAAAATGTTATTTCTTCCTTTTTATCTTATCCTTGACTTGTTCAGCTGTGTTTTAATTCCAAAAAATATTTGCTTAGCACCTGAATTTTACAGAAAAAAAATTCATTAAACATTTACACTCTGCTTACATCTTCTCCTGACATGTAAAAACAAAGTAGGCTTGTACTAGTCAGGCAGACAAAGCACTGGAGAATAGACTGTAAAGAATAATCCTTAGCAAGCAGAATATTGCAACAACAACAACAACAAAGAATTTGATCCTTTGTGATTTTGGTAATTCTGTTTCCAAATGAAGCTGCATCTGATTCAATCCTGGATACAATCCAGCTTTAAATGTAGATCTGGATACAATGTGGGAATGCTTATGTAGATAAGTATTCAACTTCTACAGGACCAGATGAACACCATTTCAGAATATTGAAGGAAACACTTGCCATCATTTTTGAGAAATCTTGGAAAATATGCAAATTGGAGACAGGAAACAACTGTCCTTCCTTTCAAGAAAGACGCCCCCCCCCCAAAGAAAAATTCAGAGGAAGTTGTCTTAAGGACAAGGTTTCTTAAGAGAAGATTGTATTTGCCTGCCTCTGAGGTTGAGGGTGTTTGACTTGTCCAAGAACACCCAGTGACTGAGCAGGGATTCAAACACTGATTTTCAGAGGATGCATCTACATTGTAGAATTAATGCAGTTGACACCACTTTAACTGACATGGTTCAGTGCTAAGGAATCATGGGATTTCTAGCTTGACAAAATCTTTAGCCTTCTTAGCCAAAGAGTCCTGGTGGAACACCAAATTACAAATCCTATAATTCCACATTATTGAGCCATGATAGTTAAAATGGAATCAAACTGCATTCATTCTACAGTGTAGATGCACCCACAGCCATAGTCTAATATTCAAATTACACATATATTTTTATTGGGTCTCTTATTAATAAATCTTAGTTTATAAATCAAATAAACATCTTTTTGCTTTTTCACTTAGTATATCACTCACTGCTTTACACTAAAATCCCAAACTCTGCTCAGCATGCTCAAACTCCTAGAAATGTTTACTCAGGTTGGATGTTTTTAAACCTGAGCAATCTTTATCATGTACCTTATCTTCATATATTACAGTTTTTTATTTGTACTAAAGATATAGCATGGATTAAATATAAAGTTAAGTTTTAGTACGGCTGTGTTCCACATTAATAAAGTTTGTATATTAATTTTAAAGAGGCATTTATGTTGAAATAACTAAAACTTATATTGTTTTTGCTATGTGTCTTTAGGCCAACTCTGACTTAAGGGCAGTCCTTTTCTGGCGTTTGCTTGGCAAGAGGACATTGTCTTCCTCTTCTGCAGAAATAGTGCATCTTGCCCAGGGCTATCCAGCAAGTTTCCATTGCTTACATGAGGATTAGCACTCTGGTCTTCTTCATGTCTAGTCCACCATGACATCACACTGACATTCCAAATTTCTATAACTCAACATATCAAGTAACTCTGCACTGAAGGAATTGTAGAGAGCAAGTCAAAGGATGGATATATATTTCTATTTGAGTGGTACGTTTTACTTGTAAGAGACAACACTAGAAGTTAATATGCTGCATTGTTTTTAAGTACAATATTGGTGCTCAGTCAAGAGAATTTTATTTATCCTTCAACTCTGACTAGGGCAGTTATTCACACTATCTTCCTCAGCTTCTTTAATGGTGACCCAAAGTAATTGTGCTTAAGGCATGCTAGAAAATGGTGCCCTCCACCTGTCTAAATGAACATTTATATGGTACTTAAAGCTAGTGAAGCTATATGGTCATCCGAGGCAGAAAACCTCAGGAAAGGCTATTCATCCTATTTCATAGCAGTAAAAATACAACAAATCAAATAAGCTAACAATTGCTGCCCTTTTATCATAACTTAAAGCTGTTTCTGGAAGTGGTTACCTCACTTTGCTGACACTAAAGGTTGAACTCACAGTAGCTACATTTATAGTAAAGTTGACAGCAAATTCAAAGAAAGGGATAATATACCTGAGATGTAAAAACCAAATGATCTTAGAATGTTATCTTTAAGGGTGTGCTCCCTGACAGCAATAAAGTTAGCTGCTGTTGTGTTCTAGATGTATTCCAAAGCAGCAAATTTCAGAAGGAAGAAAAGGTGAATAAAATCCATGTAACAACCTAGTAAGCCTTTGTTCTTTGACCTTCTCCATCCATTCTCTAGACTGAGAGCAGGTGAGTGAGAGATAGAAGAAACAATATGCCTAGTTAGGTCAAAAGAGCAGTGCTTTTCTCCCACCTAATCAGCATCTAGTACAGCTTGGAGAGATATCATTTCTGGCAGATCACACACTACTCTCACAAGTAAGTGGATATGCCAATCCAAATTCACTGGGAAGGGGCAGCTTTAATTAAGACAGAGTAGCAGTTGTTCCAACCCATTGCCATATTATTAATTACAAAACTTAAACTATTTATAAGAAAGTCTATATTCATAAGGCTCACAAACATATAAAAGAAAATATAACTGGTATAAAAGGAGAAACATAGCACGAGGCAAGAAACGCAACCAAGTTTTCTTAAAATTACACAATCTTCCCAAGATCATTTGAACTGCACAGATGACCCTCCCTGCCTTCATATACACAACACCAAGAAATCCTTAGCTTAGTAACGAGCAGATAAAAATAGATATTTTATATGAAGATTCTAGAGAAAACCTACACAACCTCCAGGTGTTTTGGACTTCAGTTCCCAGAATTCCTGACCATTGGACAAGCTGGCTTGGGCTTCTGGGAGTTGGAGGCCCAAACACCTAGAGAGCCACAGGTTATGTAGGCCTGAAATGTGCATAGCAAACATTTTTTTATTCCAAATGCTACTCTGGAATACAAATGGGTATCCCTAAACCTACCAAAGAAAAAGCTTTGGACCAGTGTCTAAGTTTAATGAGATCTAGTTTAACATTCTGTTTCTTAAATTTGAATAATCGAGTGCACTTTAAGTTTGCTCAACAGAATAGTCACAGGGATAAAGCAGAAGATCAGTAAAGCACACAAGGAAAGTATAATAAAATACTGAGTAATAAATTCTATGATACAATCACAGTGACTATTGATGTCATTTGTTTCATAAAATCAGATTCCTAAAACGTTGCTTCTCCAACTGGGAGGAATTAGGAAGGAATATAATTTTGAGTGACCTTCTTGTTATTGACTTCCTTCATATTGTAAACTAATTATTTTGTGCTTGTCTGCCTGACATTTTGTGTATCTTAAAATGGATTGATCACAGAGAACAATGCCTATTTAAAATTAGTAGTACATCTGACAGAGGGAGGAACGGAGATGTACTCTTGCTCAACGGCTGTCCCAATATGTTTTAAAGTCAGGATAAAAGGTCACAACATCTGTCTAATCTTACTGGTATTCACTCTGATAGCATCCTTTTTCTCTTTTAAAAAATGTTCAGTGTTTGAATATGTTAGGAACATGTAACAATGAATCATGTAATATTGCCTGAAGTAATGATGCACAGTAAATATCAATTCCTTTCAATGCAGATAGACTTTGTCTGCCACATTTCTAAAATAAGGTGACTTTGATATCGGGAATGAAGAATGATCAGGTATAGGCAGATTTTGTATTATATCAGGATTGTATTTCCAAATGTACATACGAAGTTTTCTTGTCTATTTCTTTTTTTCTCTTTTTCTAAAAACAGTTTCTTTTTTAAATAGGATTGCACTATTTAGAGTATTTGTTTCTGCAACACTGATGTGACATAATGATTCTTGAGTTAGCCCAGATGGTATGATCTGTATCAGAGAGTGAATCCATTTCAATGTTTCTAATACTGCAGCTGTACAATTCTTATCAAATTTATGAGATAATTCAGGTTTGATTTTAGCCATCTATTTGTCTTTTAAGCAACTCATGGTACTTGCAGCTAGCTACTGATAAGTTTATCATGGTGATGTTCCTAATTCAATGCTGGTTTTTCTTCCATAATCAGCAATGGATCTCATCTCTAGATTTAAGCTACGTCTCTCGAAGTTAAGAACAGAGCTGATTCTATGTTCTTAAAATATCCAATTATTACTGCAAACAGAAAGAGCAATGCCAACATTCTGCCTTCCCTCTCCCATATAGTCTTTATTTTAGGGGAAACCTGCATTTGACCAACTTTGTCATAATTACACCACCAGAAATTTGGCAAAGCTATTACCTTATAATTTTAAAAACATTATATTGAAAGTTGAACTAGTCTTCCAGTCAATGGATACTTCCCTTCACTGAATTCAGATGTGAGTTAGTTTTACAAATATTTTCTGTGAACACAGGAATTGCATTTTAATATCCTTCTTTCCTTTAGGGCTGTGTTTAAAAAGCTCAGCAAACTTTGAAAAATAAATAAAGAAAATGAAAAGATTTGCCCCCATCACATTTACATTTACAACAGTATTGGATCAATGCTAATTGGCCAGCTGATATCATTCAATTCAATATTTGATTTTTGCTTTCTTGGAATCTATTTACTATTATGATGGTGGCCAAAAAAAGGTATGCCAGTGAAGGAGCAGCTCAAATAATGTTTCTATTGGGTTGTTGTGTGTTTTCCTGGCTGTATGGCCATGTTCCAGAAGCATTCTCTTTTTTTAAAAAATCATTTTTATTGAAGACTTTTTAATACATAAGTAATAAAAAAATAAAATAAAATAAAAAACCGGGTAGGGGAGGGGAAAGGGGGGGTAGGGTTTTGAGTGAAGGGTATAGGGTTGTGAGGAAGAAGAAAAAAAAACATGCAGGGGGGGAAAACAGAGGTATGAGGAGAGTTTGTGAGGTAAGTTTATTTGCTGGGAGAGATGTCATAAAGTTCCTTCTCACAGTACTTGATTTTTGAGGGGGGAATAATTGCAGTTTTTGAGGGAGGGATGATTGCAGTTTCTGATCTGGGTGTTTTCTCCTTCTTAGCTATTGTATTGGTAGTTTTAAACTTCCTTGGATTTCCTAGCTCTTTTTTCCGCTACCTATGCTTGTATCTTTACTTGCTTTTATGTAATCTTCCAGATTTGACCAGTCTGTTTCTTTTATTGGTTTGCCTTGGTGGTTTCTCATCAAGAATGTTAGCCTGTCCATGTTCTTTATCTCCCGTATCTTCGTTATCCATTGGTCTGTCGTTGGTATCTGGGTTGATCTCCCATTGGCAAAAACAATTCTTGCTCCTATAACCAGATAGTTTAGTATCTTTTCCTCGTTTTTATTTAACTTCATGTTTGTTAGACCAAGGAGATATAGTTCTGGACTCATTTTAAGTTTCTTTTTCATTATTTTCTCACATTCTTTATGTATTCCAATCCAGTACATCTTTGTTTTGGTGCAAGACCACCACATATGGTAAAAAATTTCCCTCGTGGTCTTGGCACTTCCAACACTTTGTGTTTATATCTTTGTTTATGAGTCCTAGTTTTTTTGGAGTAATATACCATCTGTATACCATCTTATATTGGTTTTCTTTTAGATCAGTGGCGCAGGTAAGTTTGATATTCTTCTTCCAGATCTTTTCCCATTCCTCGAAATTTATGGGTCTCTCAATATCTCTGGCCCATTGGGTCATACAAATCTTGACATGTTCTGATTTGGTGCTCCATTCTAGTAATTTTTTAAATAGATTTTTGTAATTAACTTGTTTTCTGACTCTAGTATTTTTTCCCATTCTGAGTTTTTCTCCATAAAGCCTTCTTTTTTATCTCTATTATATTGTGCCTTTAGTTGTCTAAAATTTAGCCATGTTAAATGCTTAAATGATTTGAGTATTTCTTCCTGTGGTTTTAGGATGTATTCCCTATCGTTTCTTATCAAAATATCTTTATAGATTCATTCAATTCAATATTTGATTTTTGCTTTCTTGGAATCTATTTACTATTATGATGGTGGCAAAAAAGGTATGCCAGTGAAGGAGCAGCTCAAATAATGTTTCTATTGGGTTGTTGTGTGTTTTCCTGGCTGTATGGCCATGTTCCAGAAGCATTCTCTCCTGACATTTCACCCACATGTATGGCAGGCATCCTCAGAGGTTGTGAGGTGTATTCATATACTGCCATAGGTGTGGGCAACATGTCAGGAGAAAATGCTTCTGGAACATGGCCATACAGCCCGGAAAACACACAACAACCCTGTGATTCCAACCATGAAAGCCTTCAACAACACAATGTCTCTACCTTTTGCAAGCCCCCTCCTCTTTCCTCACTACCAACAACCTGAGCATGGAAAAAGCCACACAATAAATTCACTTTTTTGACAATGAAACTGAACAACTGACTTCTAAGCACATCAGTCTATAAAAAATCCACTGTACTTACATGTTTCCAGTTTTGACTCGGAACACACTACCAAGTCTATTGTTTACAGCCAAGCCCTCCAATACAACTGCATCTGCTCATACCCACAAGATTGAGACTCAAAACTCTTGGATGTACAACAGGAATTTCAAAAACTACTGTAGAGTGCCCACCTAAGGAGGCAAAGAAGCAAACTGACAATGCAATATTAATGCACAATAATTATGTAGTATAAGACCGACACAAATCACAAAATCATAGAACACTGCTAGAACCCTCAAGAATCCCAAATTAAACTACTCAAACACATAATCTATGAGACACAAGATATTTTGGACAAAATGCTATTATTTTATTGACCTACAGGAAGTCTTCAATATTAAATGGCTATTCAGAACAGGATAAACAACATTGATGGTAACGTAAAGACAAGACCTGCTCTCAAATCCGGATGCTAACTCTGTCTCCATAGTTGAACTGAAAGCAATATTACAGGGACCAATAGCATCACTCAAACCATTAGAGATGCATTTACTTACTCTTTCTCCAATGTGATATATGCCACCCTATGTCAGCAATTGTGAATAGCAGATTCAAAGAAAAAGAGTGTTCAGGTCATGACAGCAGCAGAAGCAAATGATTAAATATCTCTCACTTGCTGTTGTGCTACAAACTAAAGGGGATGATTCTGTGAAAAATGTCAGGAGCAGTTTGGTTCCCAAAACTCTAAAAAGACAAAGCAGTAACATTCACATATTAAATGAAAGTCTTAAGGGACAAAAAGTTCTGATTACTTAAACATTTTTACTGAGTCACTCCCCATTACTACCAATGGTTCAGTAAAGCATTCAATATGGAATATGGCTTAAATCAGGAAATATGAAAGAAATTTTAATTTGATGTTATGATTATGAACACAGGAGGAACTTAATTGCTGGTTAATTTTCTTTTTACCTTAGATATGCTTTAATGAAACACTGTATGAACTCGTTGGATTTGTTGATTCACTTAATAAGTCAATTTACTTTCCTGTTCCTTGCATCTCCAATCATGTCTCAGTGTTTAAGCAGGACCTATGTATCCTGGCAGGAGAAAAAAGTGAGCATACACTGAGGCTTATAATTGCAAATAATAACAAATGCCTCACATCACTCATGAAGGCCGAGATATATTTTTAGTGAGCAAAAGGTGCTTTACAAAACTATTATCTTAAAGGAACCATGCCATGCTATATCATATTCAGATTTTCCTGTCTGAACTCTAGAAGATTACAATCTGACTCAAAGAACACAGACTTCTGTTCTCATTTAGGAATCCATGGTAAGCTTTCAAGTAATTTTGTAGTTCTCTGAAACCTAATTTGAATGACATTGTAATATAGCAAGACACAAAGACAACTGGGAACCACAGTATCTTAGAGTCAAAGTATACCTTATGTTGGAAAAGGGTAGTAAATCTTTGTAAATTTTGTTCCCCATCACAAAATAAAGAGACCATTATAAAGGGCCAGTTTTTGACCTATTTATTGAATTATTTAACTGCTGTAATCTGCAGAAAGAGGGATTAAATCCACCTGATGGGTATAGTGAAGATTAGGTGTCAACCCTGGGACTAACTCCATAGACCACCTTTGGGCCAGCACCAAACCATGAGGGTAAGCTAAATTATCATAGTTACTTGCCCCAGATGTTTAATGAAAGGCCATCCTGGGGGTTTTCTCTCCCAAACCAAAGAATTTTTCAGGAGTGAGAAACTTCCATTATAGTCTCAAGGGATACCCCCTTCCCGGCAACTCAAGCCCCAGAATCCAAAGAGGCTGTTCCAGAAGCCCACCCTTCACCCACAAAGAGGGTGCCATGGTGCTTACCTAATCTATTTTAAGCTTCTTAACATGCCAGTGACAAATTAGTTGAATGACACCACCAAATGCCAATTACCACAATCCAACAGAGATGGTATGGGGTAGGCAAAAAGCCCCTTGGAGTAAAATCCTTGAGGGGAAAAAGTCCTACCCAGCCCTAATTTGACCAGTTTTAAACTTACACTGATCTGAGACTGGATGGGTGGTTTGGTCATGCCGAAAGAAAGAGGCAATTACAAGGGGCAGTCACACTTATATAGAGTTCTGCTGCTCCTTGTCACATGACAAGGTAGTATCTCCAATATTTTAAACTGTCTCTATTCATGAGGGGGATGAAATTTCCTCCCCCTTGGCTAAGGCCTCAGGTGGGAGTTATTCTCACACATAAGAAAGTATATTCTTACCATTTTCTCCATGCCACAAAAATCTTTGAAAGAGTATATGCAGTTCAGGACTTCTGTGCAAAATGAAATGTACGTATGGAATGTTTATGCATGTATAGAAATATGCTTCTTTTTGCAAACCAACAGTTTTATGGAAGAAACAAATTTCATGCATAAAATCATCAGTATTTTCTGTGAAGAAGTATTGGTTTATATGCAGAAATTACTTTTTTCTGTGCTAAAATTACACATTTTCACACAAAATAAATCCCACACATCTAGGATTCTCCTCATCAAGAATTTTTGAAACTCAGAAAATAACACACACACACACACACACACACACACTTTCCATCCCCATTCTGGTATTGCACAATAAGAGGCTTCGTCTTTCTATTCTGCTTCTTTGATATTAAAATTAGTCATAAGCAAAGTTCCAAACCCTACAGACTCTGGATAAAAAATATTTGCTTGAAAATAAAACAAAATCCACAACACAATGATACCTTGACTATGACTAGTCAATCAAAACACGCTTTTGAAGCGTCACTGGATTCTTCATTAGACAAAGATGTTAGAAGTCATAGAAGAAAGTGATCACTCTTCTATGAATTATGGATTCATTTTATATTTTGCTGAACAACCAACATATCTACCCCTAAATATATCATTGCTTGAAGAAAGAAAACCCAGAAGTACAATTATGCTTATGTTTCTTCTCAAAAGCCAGTAGTAGCTTTGGAGGCAATTGGTCAGAGTTGCATGATAGACTAGAGATGTATTTCCCTTTCTCAATAGCTCAAATGCAAACTAAGAAGCTTCCTGATGCCTTTTAAGAGTAAAAAAAAAAACATAGATCATGGGATCCATGGAATCATAAATGATAGTTCAAGTAGGTGGACTAAAGCATTAATGTTTGACATTTCTATATCCAATGGGTCATGTAACAGATAATGAAAAGCACATGTGTCTGAGATCATGCATGGAGTACACCACAATATGTAGTTTCTTTTTGACTATATCTTCCAGAGTCTTTGAGCCAGCAGAAATTCTGAGAGTCATTTTTAAAGCAATTTTACCAAAGTCTAGAATAGATAACATTGTGTTGGATCCACAATAATCTAACTTGGTATTAGGTAGCATTGGCATACTCAGCCTCTTAGTTGACCCCTTTATAGACCTTGGAAACAAATCTTCCTTTTCAACAAAGTGATGACTTTCCCCCACTTTTCTTTTTGTGTTTCAAATTATTTTGTATACTAGTAATTATTAAGAAGCCCTTTTAGTAATTAGCTACACTTGAAAACAGATTTTCTCTCAACTGCCAACATTGCAGTACCTGCTAGGACATGTACTTGGCAAGAATACAAGGATGTTAGATGATTTTTGAAAACAGGGATGTTAGATGATGTTTTTCTCTTCATATAAAAGAGTGGATAAGTGAAAGTCAGGATTCATCAGCTTATATGTGGAGGCTTCTCTGTTCTGAAGACTCAAGCAGTGGGATATGTGAATTGAAAAATCCAATCTAATAGGCTGAACAAGAGAGACAGGCCTGAATAGCAAAATCCCATGGACATTCAAAATGTTCAGACTTGCATAGGCTTATAACATACAATACCCTTGAGCTTTCAAATTATAATTTCCATGGCAGCACTAACAATAGCTGCTCATTTTAAACAATAGTTTCTAAAGCAACCTTGTTGTGTTCATTCTGTTTTGTTCCAGAAAGAGGCTTAGATGTCCATAACTACTAGTACACCCACACACATATGTAGCAGTCTGAGGGAAGTGCAGCCAGAATACTTAGTGACTGGGTAAGCTCCACAACCACTGGGTAAAAGCAGCAAGAATGATGACAATGACTAAAATCTAGCAATAAAGTTATTCATATATGAGCCAAAATTTCCCTGTCAGTGGAAGTACCCTGTGGACACAGCAATTTTCATCTGTCATGGTGTCACACTGCACCTATGCTAATCTTGCAATAGCTTATTATATGCATGGATGACCTCTAACAGGTAACTGTTGCTCAAACTGTTCTTTACACAGGTACTACACAATCAAAATGTACCAAAGCCAACCTTGTCCCATTTAAACACCCTCACACCAAGGTTCATAGGCTCAAGATTAGAGATGAAGTATGGGCTGCACCCTTTTGATACCAGCTGGTCATTGGCAGGCATTCTCTTGTACTATGAACCATTCCAAGATGGTGGGGTGAAGTCTTACATGGCCTGGTATTCTAGGATTATAAGAATGGTAAAAGGCTCAAATCTCATGAGAGTTTGGGCAAGCATGGATATTGGCAAGTGTGATTAGTCACTTGCAACAATAAACACAAGATTTCACTTTGGCAGAGGGCTTTGGGGTATTAGATGCTACACTACAGGCCTATCTGATTTAGTATCTCTGTTTCCAACATCAGCAAACCAGAGGCTGATAGGAAGTTTTCAAACAGAACATACAACTTAATCACACAGGCTTTCAAACATGTCTTAGGATGTTGAGAGCACAGTTTGTAGATGGAGCAGACCAGATCCCTTTACACAGCACACATCTACTTCTGGCAAGGCTCTATCCATGAACAGTGCTTTCTGTGTCCTATGACGGAGCAAGGAGAACGTGGGAGGCTTCCCGTGTTCTCATTGCCAGCAACAGAAACAGCTTGGGTGGGGGGGATCCAAGCAGCGACACTTTCCCCTATGTGATGGGGAAGGCAGCACTGTGGGACATGTGATGGATTCCCCTGCTGCCCCACGGATTCGACGCAATGCCTCGTGAATCCCCCTGCTGTTGTCCACACTAGGGAGCTAAATGTGATGAAGTCCATAGTGGCAACAGCTCTCTCCCTCATTGATTTTCTCCCCAAAGAAAGTATCAGAATAGTAGGCTGAAGTGTGATCTGGCAGATGAGGGGATTCTGAAAGGCAACATTGGGGAGGTAGGCAACAGGAATAATGGAAAATGAGTTAGGAGCAAAATGATATGGTGGAGAAATTAAGACGAATGATAAGCAGAGCTAGCAGAGGTAGTCAGGAGAAAGAGAAAACAAACATTTTAATTGTGGGATTAGAGAATAATGTGAAAGCATAACAGTCTAGTAGGCAAGAAAGTTTTTTAATGTCCACTGCCTTAGAACATGATATTACAATTATTATGTTTTAGGGTACATCTACATAATAATATTAATGCAGTTTGACACCATTTGAACTGACATAGTTCACTGCTATGAAATCATGGGAGTTATAGTTTGGTGAGGCACTAGCAAAAGACCATGTCAAAATACAGCTCCTGAAATTGCATAGTATTGAGCCATAGCAGTTAAAGTGCTGTCAAACTGCATAGATTCTATAGCATAAATGCATCCTTGGTGTGTATCAAGTGGCCATTTCTCAAGGGTCCCTTTTCCATTAATTAAAATGCTTACAAATATAAATTCATGAATGTTTGTATTCTGAGGATCGATATGTGGGATATATCACACTACACAATATGTTTGTGTTATAAGCATATGTATAAAATGAAGAGTTATACTCCTGCCTTTAAATTAGTACTAGATAGCTGTAGGTTGTTTTGGGTAACACTGTACATTGTGGACAAGCTGGGAGACAGTGACCTCTAGGGGCCAAACTGACTTTCTCCAGTTTTTTTAGTGTCTTTTCTTGTACAGGCAGTCCCCAAGTTACAAATAAGGTTCTGTAGGTATGTTCTTAAGTTGAATTTGTTTGTAAGTATGAACTGATACATTTTAAAAGTGTTAACTTCAGCCTATCTATCTATTTAAGCTTTGGAAAGCATAGGGAAGAGTTAAAACCCCTGTGGTGTTTGTTTTGCCATCTGTGCCCCTGTTCAGAAGATTTCACCTCACTTTCTGTCTCTGTGAGAATTGGATTTTGAAAAATTTGGCTTGATGTGGAAAGAAGAATTGGTGACAAAGCTTCAATTGAGACACTTTTTTCCCCCATGAGTGAATTTCCTTTCTGAATGGTAGATTTCTCTCACTTCCTGTTGTCTTACTACTTCTCTTAACCATGAGTGATTTGTAAGTCAGATGTTTGTAACTCAGGGACTGCCTGTACTGAAATTTGTATGGATTGATTCTCTTTCTAGTATCTGAAGCAGCAATGAACAAGTTCACTCCATCTTTTACAGGACATCCCTTCAGACAATCAAGACAGCTATTATGTCTCCACTCAGTCTTTCCTCTCCAGGCAAAGCATAGCCAATTCTCCAAGTCATTCATCATATAACTTGGCTTTCATACCTTTGATCATCCTAGTTGCCCTTCTCTGGACACATTTTGGCTTGTCATTGAGAAACTCTTGATGTTCTGGGGATGTATGAGTCATGAAGTGAAAAAGTTCCTTCATATTTGTTTGTTTGGAGCTGGCTGTTGGAAAAAAATGACTGATACAGGCATACATGAGAAAACAACAGTTTCTGTTCCTTTCAAGAAGATGGTTCCCATGCAATTGTAATGCATGTGCATGTACATAGGAAGGAAGGCACACCATTAATTTAATGTCATCATCACTACACATACGTAACTCATCTGTTTTACTCTAGTAAATATGAATTCCTGACTCACAATCATCACCATATGTTGAAATAGTGTAATGTGAAACATTTATGGAAAAGCAAGAAAGCATAGTAGGGGCGATTTAATAGAACAGAACACTGCAGCTTGAACTCTTAAGCAAAACAGACTAGCAAAGAATGAATAAACAAGGAGTGAGAAAAATGAACCAATGCAATATAAAAAGGCCCTCTGGTTTCCCGGGAAACACAAGTCAACGATTACAATGATCACAGCTGAGTTGGGCCTTTCAAATGAAAAACAAGCAAAATGCCACCATGGCAGACCGGAAATGCCATCATCTATTCTAACTGTTGAAAAGATAATAATAAAAATGAAAAGTAACTGCTGTCAGACGTTTTGGAATATAGTGGGCACAAATCCATACAACTCTGTATTTTGAAGTAGATCACAGTTGTTCAAAAATGATATAGCTTCACACAGAGTGTGGAACATTAGGTCTGACAATTAAGTAATTAATGTCAAACGTTAGAAACTGAGAAATGAAGTAATTACCACCAGCGATAATAACACCAATCTATTTTGGAGAAGCTGAAGTGGTCTAGACTTATAGATCTTATATCTCCTGTTCCTTCTTGTAGTCATTTTTACCTCGTGTTCAACATCTAACTGCTATCAGACATTTGAACAGTTTTCCACTTTAGCAAGAAGTCAGTCCCTGCTGCTATGTGGTTACTCGTAATCACATCTCTTTCAGGCTTGCTCACTGGATTTGTAGTTACATGATTCTTCAGTTGGTTACTAAAAGAGTCTTTGCAAAAAGAATTGTCTTGGGAAAAATATCCACCTACATTTCACCCTGATAGGTTTTCCCAAGACAGTCAGAACATCTTGATCTGTGTTTAGGGCAATCCCCAGACAATTACTTTGATCATTTTGTTTTATTTTGCTTTTCACCTAACTAGTTTGACTTGCTATTCTTGAAGCTAGAATGTGAGAATTTGGCTCTCAGAGCAGAAGAGAGCAAATAAATGCACACACGAGTACACATTCAAAAACATGGTTATTAACACAGAGACTTTCATATATGTATTACAACACAACAATGGCTTGTGACCTTCAATCAGCAGAATAGCTATTATTAGGCATGTGCAATCCATGAAAAAATGGTTCAATACTTGCTTCGAAAGTAGGGGGCGCTGGCACTTCATTTCTAAAGTCATTCAGAATTTTGAAGCAAAAAATTTGAAACTTTCTGAAAATTCAGAATATTTGCATGTACCTCGTTAATGGCAGATGCGCATGCGCATAAACGAAAACATTATCGTCAATGGGGAAAATTGGGGGGCTTCTCTGGCCCTCATTTTTTGATCTATTCTAATGAAATTTGCTGTAGTGGTAGAAAACATTTACCACTGTTAGCTCACCAAATCTAAGAATGTTTGACTTATCCTCAGATGTTTGGCGAATTTTCAAAGTTTTCATAAAAAACATTTTTTAATGATATCAAAAATCTGTTTTTAGTTTGAAAGTGTTATTTCCTGTTTCACTGGGTTGTCTTTACTTTGAAAGTCATTGTGCTACTTCAGAAACTTTGTTTTTGTGGCTGACACTTTGTTAAATTGGTGGAGAGAGACTCAACCATAATGTGCTACTTTTAGATGATGATGCCCCTTGCACAAATACAAACTTTTGGTAGCGTAATCAAGTTTTGTCATGTTTTTATGACAGAATCAATTAGTAAATGACATTCATCAACCAGGGACAGAAATCATAGCACACCATGAAATCACTCCTGACAGATGGCCATCAGCCTCTGAATAAGGAAATCTGTTCCTGGTTTAAAAATGTTATTTCCAATTTTATTGGGTTTTCTGGGGTTGAGAGTGTGTGACTTGCCCAAGATCACCCAGTGGGTTTCCATGGTTGAGTGGGGAATCAAGCCACAATCGCAGTCCAACTCTCAAACCACTACACTACACCATGCTTAAGGGCCCCATAGAAACCAACCAGGAAGGGAAGGGGGATTTCTCTCCTGGATAGCAGTGGGCTGAAGAGCCCCATAGAATCCAACCAAGAACCAATCATAGTCCAACTTTCAAACCAGTACACTACACCATGCTGTCTCAAAATGGCCCAGTGCTAGCCAGGAGAGAAAATGCTCTAGGCTTGGTTTCTATGTGGCTCTTATGCCCCGATGCTATATCCAGGAGTGAAATGGGCTCTAATGCCCAATGCTATATCCAGGAGTGAAATGGGCTCCAATGCCCCGATGCTATATCCAGGAGTGAAATGGGCTCTAATGCCCAATGCTATATCCAGGAGTGAAATGGGCTCTAATGCCCCGATACTATATCCAGGTTTCTATGGGGCTCTTAAACCCCAATGCTAGCCAGGAGATTGGTTTAATTAAAACACTTTCTTATATATCCGAAGGTTATTTGAAGATATTCCGATGATGGGCTCCAATGCTTTGAATTGGAAGGTTAATTCAGAACCCCAAACCACCTCGGAACCCCATTCAGAACCCAAAATAGATTTGATTTTATTATGATTAATGTCAATTCCAATTAATTCACCCATGCCTAGCTATTATACAATAATGCTAGCCCAGATAAAGCATTATTGCCTTATGAAGACAAACTACATATACTCCAACCCACTTGTCTATTACATGTGTTGAAGGAGGTTATGATATTAAGTTTTAATGTCATCGAGACAGTTTCTAATCATTCTACTTCTCTCTGTCATATTTTCTTATTGGTGTAAATAATAATGTACAGTCTGCTATTCAGAGGCACAAATAGGCTATGAATAGCAAAGGAAGAGAGGCCGACCAAGGGCAAGATGGATGGATGGTATCTTTGAAGTGACTGGCTTGACCTTGAAGGAACTGGGGGTGGTGACGGCCGACAGGGAGCTCTGGCGTGGACTGGTCCATGAGGTCACGAAGAGTCGGAGACGACTAAATGACTAAGCAGCAGCATAGGTTTGAAATTATTTGTAAAGAAATAGGAATGATAAAGTAAGTTAATCTTCCTTGAAATTCTTCTGGTAACCTTGTTCTTTCTCTGTTTTCCAGCTACGTTTTTTCTTCTTGTATATAAATTAACTTGTTTTCTGCACATTTTTAAAAGTATGCTTTTTAATCTGTATATTTTGTACATATATGTCTAATGTATACATTAGAAAACATTTTCCTATCACATAAACAGTTCTATGCAGATTAATGAAAACACATTTGTAGTTGTATGAATATTTAAAATGTATTGAAAGTTTTGCATATCCCCCCCCCCCAAAAAAAAATCAGTAGACCCAGATGTATAGATATTCAATGCAAGACATGATTCTCCATACAGTGGATTCTCTAGGGAGATGCAAAATGGACATTTCCATATGGAACATAAATCCAATATATTTCTTTTCCATCCCTAGAGAAAAAAATGTGGTTCTGACTGAGATGCTTTGCAAAAAAGATTTTGAAAAGGAAGCCCTTCTGAAGCATGTCCAAAACATCCTTGTGTTGCTTGCTGTACAGTCTTGGTTGGCTGCCAAAAATTACATCAATTCCATCCTTAACAAAGGGAGGCATTGTCAGGACTACTGCTAATGATTCGCAGATTTCCTCACTTCTTTTCTTCTCATAGCAGCTAGAAATCGTATAATTTCAATTAATTAGCCAGCTTTTTGTGAGAAAATACTATAAACAGAAGTTTAGAGAGACATCCCAAATCATAGCAAAAAAGTAAATGTCTATATGAAAAAAAACATCAACTCATTGTTGGCTAGCAATTCTGTAGAAAATGTTTATCAATTCAAAATTGTCTCTCTCTCTTAGGTTTGATGTTCCCAGCTTATATATTCATACAGTAGAAGTATTTGAAGTGAATATCTGTAGTGCAAAGTTCAAACAAGCAGTTTTCCTTTCAACAGTGCAACTGGATAGAATCCTCAAATGTAAGAGTAATCTCATTACTTAAAAATGAATGGGTTAGATGATTTAAAAATATTGTGACTACTGCTCTTGCATTCATATGCAGCCTTGTATGAGAAAAAGCACTTATTTTAATATAAGCATTTCTCATCAAAATTACAAATTGTGTTTTAATGTAGATCAGCTACAAAACTTCAGTGTCAGCTCTATATGCATGAAGTATGAAATAGATGTAGGTACATACTAGTTTCGTATGCTAATTTCCACCCTAGTGATGTGATATTTCATAAATAAAGGAACTGCACATTATTCTACTTGGGGCTTCTACATTTGTGAAATGAATTTCAAGTTGTATATTTATCCCACTGTGTCCATTCTCCTCAGATTAAAACGCATAAAGCAAATACAGAAAAATGTTTTTTTTTCCCTTTACTGTGTAGATAATAGGATCTCATATCTAATGTCTATATTAATATTGTTGGCAAATATGAAGACTCTTTCCATGCAGGTTATTATTAATTTCTGTAGGGACGGAATGCAGAAGATGCTGAAAATAAAATAAGTGAGATTTCTGGCTGAAATTCTTAATTTATGCCCCAAATCTAATCACATATTTTTGAATTAGATGGGCTGTCAAGTATATTTGTTAGGTTTCAGTGAATGATTCTAGTAAAAGGTTATTTTTTAAAAGAAAATCTTAGCAAGGCTAAAATGGGCATACAGTTGATTCTACTTTAAATATAGTGAATAACATCAGTTATAATATAAAGAGTAGTTTATTGGGTTACAGAAAAATATTGTTGCTTCATTGCTTTGTTGTATACACAAGACTTTAGAACATGCATAAAAATTATCCACTTCATAATACAAGCAAGATCTAAATTATATTAGCTAGTCCCAATGAGAATAAATCAATTCAATCAATTGAGGATTGTTGAACTAACATGTAGGCCAATCTCACTGATTCAAAGAATAACAAATAATAACAATAATAATAATAATAATAATAATAATAATAATAATAATAATAATAATAATGTTTCTGACAAAGAACTGGTGGGCTCATAAGCCTGAAAAAGGTACAGAAAATGACTTCTGGGACTTCTGAATTCAGACTGACAAAGAAAGACAAAGAGCAAATACCGTAAAAACAGCTGTGGCTAGTAACCAGCTGCAATAAATCACTACTGACCGAGAGGTCATGAGTTCGAAGCCCGGGTCGGGTTAAGCCTCCGACCATTAATAGCCCCGGCTTGCTGTTGACCTATGCAGCCCTGAAAGACAGTTGCACCTGTCAATTAGGGAAATTTAGGGACGCATTATGCGGGAGGCTAATTTACAACACCATAAAACTGCCAGCAAAACACAAGGAAAGGAATGAGGAAGTACAGCCACTAATGGACGGTGAAGCAACAGCTCCCCCTGTGGCCAGAATCGTGAAGCTGGAAAAATGCCTCTGAGTCTGTCTAATGTATGTTGTTTGTCTGTTGGCATTGAATGTTTGCCATATATGTTCATTGTAATCCGCCCTGAGTCCCCTTCGGGGTAAGAAGGGCGGAATATAAATACTGTAAATAAATAAATAAATAATCCAGAGCAGAAGAGAAAACTGGCGAAAGAAGGCTCTCCATGGACAGTTCCTGGAAAAAAACTGAGAGCCAAATTGACAAAGAAAAAACATGGATATGGATCACAAATTGAACTTTGAAAAAGGAGACGGAGGGCCTTTTTCTGGCAGCCCAAGAACAAGCCATTAGAACCAAGGCCATCAAAGCCAAAATTGAAAAGTCGACGACAGATCCCAAATGTAGACTCTGCAAGGAAGCAGATGAAACAATAGATCACATCCTCAGCTGCTGCAAAAAGATTGCAGACAGACTACAAGCAGAGGCATAACACCATTGCTCAGATGATTCATTGGAACTTGTGCCACAAATACCATCTGCCTGCGACAAAGAACTGGTGGGATCACAAGCCGGAAAAAGTTACAGAGAATGAACATGTCAAGCTACTCTGGGACTTCCGAATTCAGACAGACAGAGTTTTGGAGCACAATACTCCTGACCTCACTATCGTGTTAAAAAACAAAGTATGGATTGTCGATGTTGCAATCCCAGGTGACAGCAGAACTGAAGAGAAACTGGAAAAGCTGACACAATATGAGGATTTAAATATCGAATTGCAAAGACTCTGGCACAAGCCAGTCAAGGTGATCCCAGTGGTGATCGGCACACTGGGTGCAGTGCCTAAAGACCTTGGCCTGCACTTAAACACAATTGGTGCTGACAAAATTACCATCTGCCAGCTGCAGAAGACCACCTTACTGGGATCTGCACACATTATTCACCGATACATCACACAGTCCTAAACACTTGGGAAGTGTCCGACGTGTGATCCAATTCAACAGCCAGCAGAGTGTCTGCTGTGGACTCATCTTGTTGTGTTTCAAATAATAATAATAATAATAATTTTATTATGACACAGCAAACAAGATAGATATGCTGGATTTCATATCACAAAATCACAAGTCGAAGACTTCCCAAGTTTCTAGGACTGTGTGATGTATTTTCGGATGATGCGTGCAGATCCCAGCAGGGTGGCGTTTTGCAGTTGGCAGATCGTAATTTTGTCAATGTCTATTGTTTCCAAATGCCAGCTGAGAACTTTTGGCATGGTACCCAGTGTGCCGATCACCACCGGGACCACCTGCAGTGGTTTCTGCCAGAGACTTTGAAGTTCAATCCTGAGGTCCTGATAGCGGCTGAGTTTTTCCTGTTGTTTTTCATCAATGCGACTGTCACCTGGGATGGCGACATCAATGATCCAAACCTTTTTCTTTTCCACAACTGTGATGTTTTCCACAACTGTGACCACCAGGTGGTCCCGGTGGTGATCGGCACATGGGGTGCCGTGCCAAATGATCTCAGCCGGCATTTGGAAACAATAGGCATTGACAAAATTATGATTTATTTATTTATTTCAACTTATTTCAAATTTTTTTAAATATATTTTTATTGAAAATTTTGTATTTAAGGATAGAAAGAAAAAAAGGTTAACAAATAGTAGAGTTTTCACATCGAAAGTGGGAGAACACTGATTGTTTATAGGAAAGTAGGAAATAAGATATAAAAAGAAGAGGAAAAATAAAAAATATTAATATTAATAATAATAATAATAATAATAAAACAACACAGAAAAAAATAGAATTTGTTGACTTCCATCTAACTTTAACTGGTTCATCATAAATTTTATATATATATATATATATATATATATATATATATATATATATATAATTTATTTATATAACTGGATGTTCGTAAAAATTGGTAAATCACCACATCCCCTTCGTCCTCAACAGTCTCGAAGATTGTATTCAGCAGATAGGGTCCAATTTCATTTGTTTTAAATAATCCTTTACCAGGTCCCAATTGGTTTCTTTCTTTGGTAAACCTTGGCTTGGAGATAACCAATATGTAAGTTTGTCCATGTTCATCACCTCCATGACTTTATTTAACCATTCCTCCTTATTCAGAATCTCCTTTCGTCTCCAGAGCCTAGCATATGTTATTCTCGCGGCAGTGACCAAATAACTGAACAAGATCTCTTTATTTTTATCCTGATCAATGTCTAACATTCCTAGTAAGAAATACTCCGGTTCTCTTTTAATTTTTATCTTTAAAATTATCTGTATAGCTTCGTTTATATCTTTCCAATAAAGTTGAGCTTTTGGACATGTCCACCATAAATGAAAAAAAGTGCCCGTCTGATGCTCACACTTCCAACATTTGTCAGATGTATTCTTATAACATTTAGAAATTTTATAGGGGGTAATATACCACCTATATTGCATTTTTAGCCAATTCTCTTGCATATCATATGCATAGGTATATCTAAGGCCCTAGTTCCAAATCTTCTCCCAACTTTTTAGTTGGATCTGGTGTCCCACATTCTGAGCCCATTTCACCATACACTCCTTTAACTGGTTTTCTGCTGTAACCCACTCTAATAATTTTTTTATATAATTTTGTAATTAATTTTTGCTCACTCTTCATTATATTGTCCCAGAAGCCATTTCTTTCTGCAAAACCTGTCTCTTTATCTACCCTAAAGAGATCATACACCTGCCTATAGTGAAACCAGGAGCATTTTGGAAACAAAAGCTTAATATCTTTCTCCTCTTTTAATTCAAATTTTCCTTTTTGTTTTTTTAGCAAGTCTTCATAGTTAGGCCAGGTTCGCCATCCCAGTTCTCTCCTTTGGAAGGCTTCCAGAGGAGATACCCATAAAGGGATTTTTGTGTAGAATTTGGATTATTATTTCAATTATTTATACCCTGCCCTTCTCACCCGAGGGGACTCAGGGCGGCTTACAAGTGGCAATTGATGCCATTACACTGTTATACAATGAACTAAAATGTTAAAACAGTTAAAACAGTCATAAAATGCAATATACAAAGTTTAAAACAATGCAAAGTGCTTATGCCATTCATCCACCATACCTTATACAAGAGCCGTAATTCAGACCGCGTCGAAGCCAACACATGCTTATTCTTCAAATGCCTGCATACATAGCCAGGTCTTCAGTTTTTTTCTGAACCCCAGAAGGGATGGGGCCTGCCGAATGTCACTGGGAGGGAGTTCCACAGCCGAGGAGCCACCACCGAGAAGGCTCTGTCTCTCGTCCCCACCAGCCATGCCTTTGAGGCGGGTGGGACCGAGAGCAGGGCCTCTCCAGATGATCTTAAGGTTCTTGTGGGCTCATAGGGAAGATACGTTCAGACAGGTAAATTGGACCAGAACCATTTAGGGCTTTGTAGGCCAAGACCAGCAGTTTGAATTGGGCTCGGTAGCATATCGGCAACCAGTGGAGCTGGCTTAACAAGGGAGTAGTACGCTCCCTGTATGCCGCACCACAATCTGGCTGCTGCCCATTGTACTAATTGGAGCTTCCGGGCCGTCTTCAATGGCAGCCCCACATAGAGTGCACTGCAGTAATCCAACCGGGATGTGACCAGAGCGTGGACCACCGTGGCCAAGTCAGTCTTCCCAAGGTACGTGTGCAGCTGGTGCACAAGTCTGAGTAGTGCAACTGTTCCTCTGGCCACCGCCGAGACCTGGGGTTCCAGGCTCAGTGATGAGTCCAGGAGAACCCCCAGACTGAGAACCTGTGTCTTCAGGGGGAGTGCGACTCCATCCAACACAGGATGTAACCCTATACCCTGTTCAGCCTTACGACTGACCAGGAGGCCGATAGCTATCCAATTGAATGGGGTCCAGTGATGGCTTCTTCAACAGCGGTTTGATCACAGCCAATTTAAGGCTCGCTGGAAATATGCCATCCTGAAGGGAGGCATTCACCACCACCTTCACCCACTCAGCCAATCCCCCTCTGGCTTCTCTCACCAGCCAGGATGGACAGGGGTCTAGGATGCATGTGGTAGCCCTCACCTCTCCAAGCACCTTGTCCACATCCTCGAGCTCAACCAATTGAAAAGAATCCATCAAAATGGGACAAGCAGATGCTTGTGTTACATCCCCGGAGACTGCCGTTAATATGGTGTCAAAGCCAGAGCGGATCAGAGCAACTTTGTCCACAAAAAACCGAGCAAATACTTCACAGAGGGCTGCCGAGCTGTCAGGGATCCCATCTTGAGAGATGGGATTTAACAAACCTCTGATAACTCGAAACAGTTCCGCCGGACGGTTTTTTGCAGATGCAATATTAGCTGCGAAGAAAGCATTCTTTGCAGCATCTATTGCCATGGCATATGTCCTTAGATAGGGACACAGCCGTGTTTGGTCTGATTTGTTCTGATTCGAACGCCACACACACTCTAGTTCCCTCTTCTTTCGCTTCATTGCTGCCAACTCCTTGGTGAACCAAGGAGATGGTTTAGCTCAGGTACTCAAGAGGGGCCGTTCCAGAGCGATCATGTCTATTGCCCTGGCCACCTCCCCATTCCAGAGAGAGACCAGAGCATTGACAGGATCACCAACCGAGGCAGCAGGAAACTCCCCAAGAGCCATCAGGAATCCATCCGGATTGATAAGCCTCCTGGGGCAGACCATTTTAATAGGTCCTCCACCCCTACAGCGGTTAGGTGGCACAGTCAGCCTAAACCTGATCAGGTGATGGTCAGTTCATGTCAAAGGAGCGATGGTAAGCTCCTCCACACTGCTACTTTCCTCCCATCCCTGGCAGAAAACCAAGTCTAATGTGTGTCTCGTTCTGTGGGTGGGACCAGATATCAATTGGGACAGCTTCATGGTTGCCATGGTGGCCATGAAGTCCTGAGCTGCACCAGACAGGATGGTCTCAGCATGGACATTGAAGTCCCCTAGCACCAAAAGCCGCTGAGACTCCAATGCCAGGCCCAAGACCACCCCTGCTAGCTCAGGCAGGATACTGTAGTGCAGCGGGGTGGTCGGTACACAAACATAATCCCTAATCTGTCCCGGTCACTCACCCTCAAATGAACACATTCGAACAAGGTTGACTGAGGGATGGGGCACCTGGTCAGGGGGATGGAATCCTTGTAGACCACTGTGACACCGCCTCCCTGTCCTCCGGATCTTGGTTGGTGCTGCACGGAGTTCCTGGGAGGACAGAGTTGGGTGAGATTGAGCCCACCCGCCACATCCACCAAGTCTCCGTTATGCATGCCAGGTCTGCTCACTCCTCCAAGATAAGATCTTGGATGATTGCAGTTTTTATGTTTGTTGACCTAGCGTTCAGCAGCACCACCTTTAGTCCAGAGGAATCGCTAGCCTGCGTTTCCAAATTTACCATATCAGGAGGCCGTTTTAGATCTACGAGAAATCTCTTCCTCTCCCTAGGCCGAATTAATTTTGGCCTCCCTTTCCCGTATCCCCCCCTCCCCTGAATTACTTCGATGCCCCCCCCCGGCCAGTGGACTCCCACCCTCCCCTTACAAGGCCCCTCTCCCTTTCCTCTAACATCTGGCTAGTACTGGCTGTAGATGTAAACAAAACCACAAGAACCCTGTTATTAAACTGAATCCTGCTTCGCCCTCCGTTGGAGGCCTCTCCTATCTCCCCCCCTCCTTTTGGGTGTTACTAAGCTAAGCACTAAGAGCTTTATAACTCCCTCCTTCCTTAATCTATATCCAAAGTGCACAATGCTAGGGGCGGGGTGGGGTCCAGTTCAAAGGTTACTCTCAACTCCTGGGGATAGGGAACTAACAAAAAGCTTAAGAAGCAGTAAGGGTTCACAGTTCTAAGGTGCCAGTGGCTATAGTAGCGTCACACAGTTTATGAGTAATAAAGTGCCTAAGTGCTTCGACAGAAATTCAGGTCGGTTTATGGCTATACACTGGGTTAGTACCAAGGCCTACCTTTCCCAAGCCCCATAGGCAACCCTCCCTAGCCCTCAACTAGTCACTCCAGTTTACAGAAGTAAACACAATTCATACCATTAAGATGGAATTTCATAACAAGATGTTAAAAACAGTAGAAATAAAGCAAGATATTATCACAGTAAAATAAAGTGCTTAGGTCAAGAGTTGGTCCAAAAGGTAGCTACTATACGTTGCCAAGTGGGACAAGACGCTGGGGCAACCCAGAGGAAGGTTGAATGAGGTAGGCACTGATCAGGCCCAGTCAATGTAGATAGTAAGTGGGCTAACACACTGCAACAGGGCCCCAAGAGATGGTATTTTGTCTTCAATCTTATTGGTGGTGGAGCATAAAAATAAATAAAAATAAAAGCCCCCAGCCAAAAACAGCAATTTGCCCACATCAACAAACAACAGCTAGAAGAGGTCCCACACAGTGGCGCTCGGTCTGGGAACGGCGTCATTTGGTAAAACCAAACCAAAGAGATGGACACACCGCAAACCGGGTCACTAGTAGGACAGACTCTCAGTTCTGGCAGCAGGGCCAAGGCGGCAGGGTCCAGCAGTAGGCGTGCTCGACAGCAGTTTTTGCAGTTTTTGTGGCCCAGAAGGCAGGCAGCAAGAATGCTGTTGTAGAAGCTTTTACCTTCTGGACTGTTTCTGCCACTGGAGTCAGGAGGCTCTTAAAGGGTCCAATGACCCACACCCAAAAGCAGCAGCCCCCAAGTGGAAGCCACAGCAGATGCAGGGAGCCATGGCCAGTTTGTAAGTTGGCCTGCTTGGCAGTAGTTTTTGCAGTTCTTGTGGTCCAGAAGGCAGGCAGCAGGAATGCTGTTGTAGAAGCTCTTACCTTCTGGACTGTTGATCTGCCAACTGCAAAAGGCCACCCTACTGGGATCTGCGTGCATCATCCGAAAATACATCACGCAGTCCTAGACACTTGGGAAGTGTTCGACTTGTGATTTTGTGATACGAAATCCAGCATATCTATCTTATTTGCTGTGTCATACAATAATATTTTTATTTCTTACCTGCCTCTCCCTGCGGCTCAAAGTGGGTTACAACACAATTTAAAAATTCAACAAATATACATATTTCTATAAAAGATCCACATAAAAACTGCATTTCTATAAAATACATGTTAAATACACAAAACAGACATCAAACAAAGGACATGAGTTTAAGATTCATACGTAGTTAAAAACTGTCTGGGTAAGCCTGCCGGAAGAGGTGTGTCTTTAGATGATTTTAAAAATCCAACAGTTGATCAAGCTGATCTAATAAGAAGATTTATGACTGAAATCTAACATATTTTGGGGGTTTTTTTTCCAGTGTTGTTATTTAAAATTCTAATATTTTGTGTATTTGAATACATTTCAGCTCCTTTATCTGTTTTTATAGGAAAATCCATAATAATTTCATTTGTTGTTTTGTTTTGGAGATGTGTCAATTGCATTTGTCAGTATATTAATGTGCAACATATTATATCAAAGGAAATAAATAAAATTTAATAAACTGAAGAGATTGATTATTGATTCCCTGCCATTATGACTCCCAAGTCTCAGAGTCTGGCCCTTTTGATCCTTGTGATGAAAAGGAAGACACTTGTGTTGAGTGAGCTTCCTTGAAATTGGTGTGTTTTTCCCATACACGTTCATATTGCTGAACTGCTGTATCCAGAAGCACTTTCAAGGTGCTTCCAATTATATTATGCTTCATCCAGAAAGGGACACAAGACAAATTCAATCCAATATTAGCTTTTCTACCTCACTTTCAGTTTATTTAAATATTCACATCTTTACCCACATAAAACTGAAATAGCAGTTCTTGATTGGAAAGAAAAACCACTGCCTTGTGGAAGTTTCCCGGCTACCCATCCTGGAAGTCCTAACCTTGTAGAAGGAGCCAAGGCAACAGTAGCAGGAATCACTATGGCCAAGAAACAGACTTTGGATTTAATTGCCTTCCTTTCTCAAAACCTCGTGTGAATGTGGCTGCCTCTGCTCTCATCTTCCTTGGTCACAACTCATGCCAGTTCAAGTCTGAATCTAGAGATACAATTTATGACCATGTTCTACCCAACTGTTCTATCTCTCCCCCACCTGCCCCTCCCAATCCTTCCCCAAGCCCATTTTACCCCATAATATCCTATTCACGACCCTTTCTCCTCCCCTCCTATCCTACCCGCACTCCCCCCCCCCCCCAGTTTCTCTCTCTTTTTATGGTTGTTTGTATGTCAAGAAAATCTTCAATAAAAATAATTTAAAAAATTGAAGATACACATCTAAAAAATAATTTAAAAAAATGAAGATACACATCTTGAAGATACACATCTAAAAATTGATCACCCAAGACAAAATGTCTATTTCTTGATCGTTCTTTTAATTTCACCATAATTTCAGGTGTCTTGTTTGGATTAAGCTTCTAGATGTTTCCTGTGATCCTGCCGATATATGGCTTATTTTTTTTCTTGCATATGGTTTACTGAAAGTATCTTTATTACTACCATCACAAGTATTATCTAATTGTACACCCCCTCCCAAATAGCACTTATTAATTATAATGATCTAGCCAATTAATCATAATTGGGTAATTATATGCTGTCCTTATAAATTGCAGTCCACTTAAAAGAGAAACTCTATCCTACTATAGTCTCCACTGTTTTATTAAACTGTGTGAAGACAGATGATTTCCAAGATCTGGAGACACTCATTAGCAGAATCTACTTTTAAATTTATCTAAACCAAATTCTGAAATCACTTTGGGTGTTTCTGTTCTGGACAAATAAAGATATTGCGCAGGGGAACTGGAAAGTAATCTATGAGTGTAGGACAAGGATGTATTATAGAAGGAGAAGAGAAAATGAGCTCATTTCCTTCCCAAAACAAAAATTTGTCCCGGTGTTTTATTCTTCAGTATCCAAATTTCTAGCATTGCAAGAACTTAACACTTTATTTCTGCATATAGAAATAGCACAACAAATATAAATCCTAGATGTGAATGATGTTCTCTGTATTATTCTCTTGTGTTGGAAAATTAGGAACTGAAGGAAAAATAATTTATTAGGAAGCAGCACAACTCACATTTTCAAGACAACGTGCAAGTGTAATGGGTAGGAAAACTGTGGTTCTCCAACTACTGTTATTTATCACTGTTGCAGTTGTAAGATATTTAAATACAGTATATTTGTTTTTTAAAGGAATACTTTGATATAAACCATTTTTAGGGTCTTATCACTCCTTGTTGTTCCTTGCAGAACTGGAAATTCAGTCACTTTTTTCTATGATTAACTCAGGCCAGGCCCGTAGCCAGGATTTTGTTTCAGGAGGGGCTGGGATTTTGTTTCGGGGCGGGGGGGGGGCTGAGTCTGAGTGGGAGAGGGTCTACCCTAGCAAACCTTTTGTATCGTTATCCCAATACCCCCATGCATATGGGATATATTGAGCATGGTGATCAGATCATGCTGATCTGAAACAGCTGGGAAGTGTTGACAACTGTTGCCCAGGCCACATGCCAACAGAACATAGGAATGAAAGTTGTCCATTCATATCTTTAAAACTGACTACACAGGTCTTGGTTTCATAATTATGCAAATTAGCAGCAATGTCTTTAAACTTTACTCCAAGGAAATTCTCAGTGGCAGAACTTACATTTTTAAACTTTCTGTTGTGGGAGTCTAAGTTGGCAAGAATTCTGACATTTTGCTACATTATGAGATCTTCTTGTTTAGGAAAATGTGATTTATTGAAATTAATTAATTTAGTGTGATCTTGCTGTTTTTATTGCAACTTATTTGTGATTTTCATTGTTGTTAGCGTTCCAAAATTCATGGTGTCTTCCCCTTGCAGCCATTTACGTTGTTATTGTGAGAGCTGTATAACTTAAAGAACTTTGTCTGGTATATATCAGACCGAGGCCTGAGAACAGACACTATCTTGAAATCCTTCATATTTCTTAAAATACTGTGTTTCCCTGAAAATAAGACAGTGTCTTATATTAATTTTTATTCCCAAAGATGCGCTAGGTCTTATTTTCAGGTGATGTCTTATTTTTCCATGAAGAAGAATTCATATTTATTGTTGAACAAAAAATGAACATTTATTATATACTGTACAGTAGTTGTCATCACAAACCAGCATAACCAAACAAACTGTGAATCCTATCAAGAATTTCTTGTTACTACCATTATTTACATGTACAACAATCTATGGTACATACATTTACCGATCCTGCATGCTCTGGTGTTCTGGCATGCTTCCAAACAAAAACTTTTCTATGTCTTACTTTCGGGGGAGGCCTTATATTTAGCAATTCAGCAAAACTTGCACTAGGTCTTATTTTCTGGGGATGTCTTATTTTCGGGGAAACAGGGTAGATATATCTACTCAATGAGCCATCAAGGAAGTTTCCATGTAATGCACCTGAATGACCATAGGTATAGCTAAGATTTCTGGACTTAGACATGAGTATATATGGCAAACAACAATAACATCAGCCTCCCACATTCTCATTTTCCTTCGAAGCACTCTAATTTTATTGATGTAGCCTATACTGTTGTTTTTCTTTTTGTTTTTGCAAAGTCATGTAGTATTCAATATTGCTACAGTAAATGGAAATATGCTGAATAAATACCAATGTAATTGACCGAGGTTTTCCAAAAACACCAACCCCATCTTCTTTAAATCTTTACCATGCAAATCTCTATCATCTCTTTACCTATAATTCTTTTAAGTAATAAGTAAGATTTATTTTGTTTTCAAATGAACAAAAAATAACCCAAATAAACAATACAAAAAGGGAGAAAAGAGGGGAAACATAGGGACCATAAAGGGATATGTTTATTGCAGAGCCATGTTAGTTAATTAGTTCTATACGTACGCCTATTGTATTATCAGAGACATAGAGGGGTGGGGGAATAATCATTATACATATTCTTTAATAAAGGAAGGAAATGAAGTCAAAGGAGAAAAAAATTCCAACTTTTTAACATCTGTTCTGACAAGAATACCAAATTGTCCTTCCAGATCTGCATTAGTTTCTTTTATCTTCTTTCATTGTCCTTTTTTTTCTTCTTTTCTCTTCCAACTCTGCATAATATTCCTTCTCCTTATTTTATCAGTTAACAAAATTTTAACTCTTGTTTTTCTACTCATAATGGCAGTCAACTATATACATATCTTAAAGTTAATTTCATTTCCTGGTATTTCAGTATTTGCTTGTTTAGTCATACCAATTAAAAAGTTTCTAGTTTCAGTATTACAGTACTTTGTTTTTAATTATGTTTTCAATATCAGTATGTACTTTTATCCAGAAGGCTTTGGTCTTTGGGCAAGCCCACCACATATGGTAAAAGATTCCAATTGTTTGTTTAAATTTCCAGCATAAATTCATTTTTTATTTATCTTTGAGAGTTTTTCTGGAGTTATGTACCATCTGTAAATCATTTTGTACAAATTTTATTTAATGGAGTTACTTCTTGTGAATTGTAATCTTTTCTTCCAAAGTTCCTCCCATTCTTCTAAGTGTATTGCTCACCCTATGTTTTTTGCCCATTGGATCATGAGCTCTTTTGTTCATCAATTGTGTATTCCTTCAGAGGATATTAATATATTTTTCCAATTTGTTTATTTTTGTTTGTAGTAATACATTCCATTGTATATGATTCATGTATACCTTGTTTTTCTTCTGAGCAGAGTCTCTGTTGAAGTTGATTGTAGTGGAGCCATGTCATTGTTGGGTCTTCTTGTAACTCTTGTAAAAAAATTAGTTTCTATAATGTTCCTTGTTAAAGTAGTTGCTTATAAGACAAAAACATTCCTCCTGGACGTTCTCAATTGTGGGAAAGCTTCTTCTGGTTTTGTCCAGTCAGGTATTTTGTTGTAGAGGACTCTTTTGCCTTTATTCCAAACTCTCAGTAGTAAATTTCTAATCTTAAGTTTTTTCAAGTTGGAATCTGATTTTGTTTTATCATAAATTAAGGATGCATGCCATCCATATTTTAAATCTGACACTGCTATTGTAAGTAATCTTTCATTTTCTAGATAAATCTGTTCTTTTATGCATATCCAGGCCATCACATCATAATATAATCTCATATTGGTATTGTCAGTCTGCCTCTATCTTTTGAGTCATACAGATTTTTCATTTTAATTCTGGGGTTCTTGTTTTTCCAAATAAATTTTGTCAGATTTTTAATCCAATTTTTAAAGAGTGCTCTTTTCGACACAATTGGTATTATTTGAAATAAATAGAACATTTTAGGCATTGCATTCATTTTAATTGTTGATATCCTTCCCAATAAGGACAAGTCTAGTTTATTTCATCTTTGTAAGTCTTTTTGTATTTCTTTCCATATTGGTTTTTCTTCAGATCATATAAATCTTTCACCTTTTACCCATAATTCTTTTCATACACCAGTGTGTTGTACCATTCTTGGCACATCAATCCACACACTGTGCAATTGAACCTTTCCTACAACGCAGCCCTCATATCTATAGGATTGGTTCCCACATCTGAAAAATATGTTCTTGCTTGGCATTTTCTAGGTCCTCAAGTGTAACTCTATGGTATGCCTCTGTCAGAAGTTACTATAGGGCTGTACTGGATGACCTACAAAATGCCTAGTGGGATGTTTTCTCTAGAGATTTCTTAATGACCTCATCACACTCATCTAGATCAGCATCTTACAATGCTTCCACCCTGTCTTAGGGAAAGAGCCCAGTGCCGACCATCACACAATGTCATGTGACTTTCGGCAGAGTCCCTGCCCCCAACTGGAGCTGAAGCATCATTGGACAGTTCCCCACAAGACAGGAGGCTTTCCATGTTATACTGGCTCCAATGAAGCCAGCACAGATTCTCTGCAGAATGGCGATGTTTCCCACATTTTATGGGAAAAGCATTGCTGAGAGGGAGCTCCACGCAGGTGACATATTTGTCCTGCTGTCCCTCTTTTTTTTTTTGCTGTGAAGCTAGGTGAAGCAGGACACTTCACCTGGCCTTTATGATGAAGCCCTAAGTTCTCTAGTGTGAGCCTATGGTATTTATAGTAATAATAATAATAAAACGTACTTTGTATTTATGTCAGAGGTAGTTCATTGGAATAGAGTTTACTATTATCCAAGGTTTCATATTTCTATAGGTTTAGGAGGGCGTTTCGCCTAGAAATGGGGCTCATATTGTATAGGCATCTGAAAATATCAGATTCCTCCAAATACCCTGATGTAGGTTACCAAATAATTAGCAGTGTGTAGTCCTGAAAAGTCTAGTGCATTTTTAGTTCTTTGCCATTGGGAAAGTGATCTACTATGTTCTTTTCAAATGTTTACCTACAAATGTTTAAAGTAACTTGGGAGCTGTTAACCATTTCAGTCTGTCTTTAAGGTAACTGAACTCCAGTTAGTCTCAGTTTTTTTAAAGGCCCATTCACTTTGTTCAACAACTGATATCGGGAAAAAAATGTGAAAGAAGCTGAATTAATTCATAATTAATTCATAAATGATCAGGCACTTAAAATGCTGGAAAATGTTTGCTGGAAAATGTTAATATTAAGTGGAATATGGAACAGGAGGGGGTAGGGTGCAGATTTTCTTATGCTTCTTCTACATTCGTATTTTTAACCATTATGTGATTTAATTCTCAGCTCCGTTAATCATTTTTGCAGTTGTTGCTAAACTGTTCTTTTTACACAGAAAAAAAGAAAATGAAGTAATTAAGAGACTAATAGTCACAGCCTTCTAGAAGAAAAAAAATAATGGTCCTGTTAATATGTTACCTAAAATGGATGGCGTGTTAATTGGATGAGCTATTTCAGTTACAAAGTATATTCAGTTTTCCTTGCTAAGGTTTTCATGGGGCAAATATTTATAAAGTTGATACATCTAAATGAATCGTATTGCGTTTCTTGGCCTTTGGCACAATTCATGCTCATTCCTGCTACAGCAACACCAATTTTTAAATAAGCACAATGTAAGAAAGTAAAAGACTGTCAAGCAAATTTAATAATAAAAGACTAAACATAGTGAGAAAACATGTTATTTTCAAACCGTTGAGCTTTAGTCTAAAATTGCATGTTAGATTTCTTATCTGAATATTGCATGCTTTGCCAGAGCTATACTAGGATTCAGTAATCCACTTTAGAGATCTTTTCCATCCACGTGTATGTGTGCCTGTACAGTATCAACAAGGGCCCCTGGTGACACAGTGTGTTAAAGCGCTGAGCTGCTGAACTTGCGGACCAAAAGGTCCCAGGTTCAAATCTTGGGAGTGGAATGAGTGCCCGCTGTTAGCCACAGCTCCTGCCAACCTAGCAGTTCGAAAACATGCAAATGTGAGTAGATCAATAGGTACCGCTCCAATGGGAAGGTAACAGCGCTCCATGCAGTCATGCTGGCCACATGACCTTAGAGGTGTCTATGGACAATGCTGGCTCTTCGGTTTAGAAATGGAGATGAGCTCCAACCCCCAGAGTCGGTCACGACTGGACTTAACGTCAGGGGAAACCTTTACCTTTTTACAATATCAACATTCTATTTAAATTGCCAATGCAAACATACACACATACACACACGTGTGTGTGTGTGTGTATGTATGTATGTATGTATGTAACCCCAGTGAGGTCAATGGGACTCCTTCTTGGGTAAATGTGTGTTTGACCACACCTATGAAATACTGAAGGCAAGAAAGTCAAGAAGGAAAAAACGTTGCTAGATGAAGAAACTCAAAAAACCCAAGTGGGAGCTGGGAGGGTTTTAATAAAAAAGAAAATGTATCCAGATTCACATTTAGATATGCATCCTATTGAAAGTCATGAAAGAGTTAAACATTTTTTTATTTGGGTAAACATTTGAATTACTTTAAAAAGTTTCCAAACATATCTATAACAGAGGGATGTGTACCAACTTGTGCGATTTGTTCGTATGTTCATTAAATTCATTTCTAATTCAGATCTAAAGCACTTTTGAAGCAAATTCTGACCCACCTGCTCACTGCCTTCCCAATATTAAGAATTTCAATCAAAAGGAGCCTTCGATTCTTAAGTCTCAGAAGTCTTCAGATGTAGCTGTGACCAAGCCCTGCTGAGAGGTGAAGCCAAACATGTTGGCATGCCTCTCAGCCAGTCAGGGCTGATGGAGGAGGAGGGGGAGGCAGAGACCTC
The DNA here is from genome assembly GCF_035594765.1 of Anolis carolinensis. NCBI lineage: Eukaryota > Metazoa > Chordata > Lepidosauria > Squamata > Anolidae > Anolis > Anolis carolinensis. The sequence goes on from NC_085843.1 coordinate 92,272,816, forward strand.
ATTCTTGTAGTCTTTTTTTTTTTTAAGATGTTGTTTTAAAAAACTTTGAAAATTTCCCCAAAAATCAGTGGATAGGTGAAACATTATGAAGCTTGATAGGTAAAGAATGATAAATATGTTCTACCACTGTAGCAAGTTTCACCCCAATAACTTTAAAAATGAGGAAGAAAGGAGCCTCTAAGTTTTCCCCATTTATAGTAATTTAATGGGAAGTGAGGAGATGCCACATACCTGCACTGAACTACATTTCCCAGAATGCATTGGGCTGGAGCAGCTATCTGTGGCATTGAGAGACAGTCTAATTATCATAATATATACAATCACTAGCTGTGCCCGGCCACGCGTTGCTGTGGCGAAATATGGTGGTATGGGAAATAAAGTATTGAGGAATTGGTGGTAGTTAAGGTCAAGGGTAAAGGTTTTCCCCTGACATTAAGTCCAGTCATGTCTGACTCTGGGGGTTGGTGCTCATCTCCATTACTAAGCCGAAGAGCCAGCGTTGTCCGTAGATTCCTCCAAGGTCATGTGGGATGACTGCATGGAGCGGCGTTACCTTCCCGCCAGAGCAGTACCTATTGATGCACTCACATTTGCATGTTTTTGAACTTCTGGGTTGGCAGAAGCTGGGGCTAACAGTGGGGGCTCTCTCCGCTCCCCCAATTCAAACCTGTGGCCTTTCGGTCCAGAAGTTCAGCAGCTCAGCGCTTTAACACACTGCGCCATCAGGGAATATTATTTCCTAAAGGTTGTGAATATACAATATTTCTGAATGGTTTTTTTTCCCCTGTTGGACGCAAGTATGAATGCTGCTATTAGGAAAATGATTAGGATGTAATGGCCTTGCAGCTTTAAAGCCTGGCTGTTTCCTCCCTGAGTGAATTTTTTGTTGGGAGGTGTTAGCTGGCCCTGATTCTTTCCTGTTTGGAATTCCCTTGTTTTCAGAGTGGTGTTGTTTGCGATATTTTATGTGCTTCTACTGTCTGTGGCCCTGAGAAAACAGGATTTGCCAGACTTTGATGATGGGAATACTTTGTTGGGAGGTGTTAGCTGGCCCTGATTGTTTCCCATGTGGAATTCCCCTGTTTATTTACTGTCCTGGTTTTAGAGATTATATTATTATGCATTATTCTATCCCAGTAATTATTTCATATTAAAGTAGAATCTCACTTATCCAACATTCACTTATACAATGTTCTGGATTATCCAACCCAGTCTGCCTTTTCATAATCAATGTTTTTGTAGTCAGTGTTTTAAATTCATTGTGATATTTTAGTGGTAAATTTGTAAATACAGTACAGTAGAGTCTCACTTATCCAACATAAATGGGCTGGCAGAATATTGGATAAGTGAATATGTAGGATAATAAGGAGGCATTAAGGAAAAGCCTATTAAACATCAAATTAGGTTATGATTTTACAAATGAAGCACCAAAATATCATGTTAGACAACAAATTTGGCAGAAAAAGTAGTTCAATACACAGTAATGCTATGTAGTAATTACTGTATTTATGAATTTAGCACCAAAATATCATGATATATTGAAAACATTGACTACAAAAATGCATTGGATAATCCAGAACATTGGATAAGTGAGTGCTGGATAAGTGAGACTCTACTGTAATTACTACATAGCATTACTGCGCATGGAACTACTTTTTCTGTCAAATTTGTTGTATAATATGATGTTCTGGTGCTTAATTTGTATAACGATTACCTAATTTGATGTTTAATAGGCTTTTCCTTAATCCCTTCTTATTATCCAACATATTCACTTATCCTGCCAGCCTGTTTATGTTGGATAAGTGAGAGTCTACTGTTTATTGATAATCTTATATTATCTGCTTAGAACTGGATTATATGAGGACCCTTCTTCACAGCTGTATAAAATGCCCACTGAAGTGGATTATATGGCAGTGTGGAGTCAAGATAATCCAGTGCAAAGCAGATAATATAAGATTATAAATGGGTTATATAGCTGTGTGGAAGGGCCTTGAGTCTACACTGCTATATAATCCAGTGCAAATTAGATAGCCTAAGTCTGCCTGTCCCCTAACTGAACCCTGGCTGTCCCTTGGCTTGCTAGGAGTTGGTTGCTAGGAGACGAAGTGGGCAGAGATTAGCCCTCTAAACTGGCAGCAATTGGATAAAAAAATATTGCTCTCCCTCTAATTAGGACTTTGTTTTTCTTTTCTTTTTGTTGTATCAACCTGGAGGCATGGATGATGGGTTGTGTTGTCAAATTTCGAGGTTGCGGGGCCTGTACTTTTGTTGTTTTGTGAGTCGCCGTGATGCCATCACTCTTTTATATATATAGATGGAATCTGCAAAGAGGAGTTAAGGAAATAATAGTGAATAAACCTATGCAAAGTTATGTGGTTGTATGTCAATATGAAGGAAGCTAAACCTGTGCCTCTCAGCCAATCAGGGCTGATGGGGGAGGGAGGGGGAGGCAGAGAGGATCTTTTTAAAAAGTTGTTTTTAAAAGCTTTATTAATTTCTAAAATTCCATGGATAAGTGAAACATTATGAAACTTGATGGGCAAAGCTTGAATAATGTATTTTATGGATTATTGTTAATGGTTTTAAATATGTTGTTATTTTTTTTACTGATTTTATGTGGCATTGAATTTTGACGGTGTTGTAAGCTGCCCTGAGTCCCCTCAGGTGAGAAGGGTGGGGTTGTAAATAAATAAATAATAAATAAAGCATGGTAAATTTGTCCTACTACTGTAGCAAGTTTCACCCCAATAGCTTTATAAATTGGCCATCTTGACCAAACTTGGATGTTGCTTGTCCTGGTTTTCATCTGTGAATTCTTGGAGGGTATGAGAAGTTTAGAGAGATAGAGAGACAGAATGGTGTAGTGTAGTGGTTTGAGAATTTCACCCCAATAGCCTTAAAAATAAGGGAGATAGAGGCCCCTGAAGTTTCCCCAATAGTAACGGAGGAGCCATATGCCTGCTTTAAAACTACATTTTCCAGATGTCCCAGTTCCTCTCTTTTCTTAGCATTCCCCACCCCCTTTTGTACTCATTATTTCCTTATTAATAACATTGGCCATCTTGACCAAAATTGGATGCTGCTTGTCCTGGTTTTCATCTGTGAATTCTTGGAGGGTATGAGAAGTTTAGAGAGAGAGAGAGACAGCATGGCGTAGTGTAGTGGCTTGAGAGTTGCACTATGATTGTGGCTTGATTCCTCACTCATGAAAACCCACTGGGTGATCTTGGGAAAGTCACATCCTCTCAGCTCCAAAAAACCCCCCCCAATCAAACAGGAAATAACACTTTCAAACCAGGAACAGATTTCCTTATTCAGAGGTTGATGGCCATCCGTCAGGAATGGTTTGATGGTGTGCTATGATTTCTGTTCCTGGTTGCTAAATGTCATTTCCTAATTGGTTCTGTCTTATAAACATGGCAAAACTTTATTACACGGTCATAACTTTGTCTTTGCATAAGGGACATCATCCTATAAATAGTACATTATAGTTCATTGAGTCACTCTCCACAAATTTAACAAATTTTCAGCCACAAAAATAAAGTTTCTGAAGTAGAATAACAACTTTCAAAGTAAAGACAACCCAATAAATCAGGAAATAACACTTTCAAACCAAAAAACAGAATTTTTGTTATTATTAAAAATGTTCTTTTAATAAAATTTTTGAAAATTCACCAAAAATCTGAGGATAAGTCAAACATTCTGAAATTTGGTGAACTAACAGCGGTAAATGTGTACCACTGTAGCAAGTTTCATCAAGATAGCTCAAAAATGAGGAAGAGAGAAGTCCCTCAAGTTTCCCCATTGACAGTAATGTTTTCCTTTATGCACATGCGCGTCCGCCATTAACAAGGTACATACAAAAATTTGGAAGTTTTTGAAAGTTTTGAACTTTTTGCCTTCAAAATTCGAAAATGACTTTAGAAATGAAGCGCCAGTCCCCCCTATTTTCGAACACAGCTTAGAACCTTTTTTTTTCTGGATCACACATACCTAGTACCAACTGCACATCCCTAATCAGAAGCACTTTATATCGATCTCAGATAAATGCGATGATCCAAAGTACTTATTATTAGCTAGCCCTTTCTAGAACTAGAAGACCCCCACTGTTTCCCAGCTTAAGGACCTCCATGTGATGAGGTCCTAAGTTTGGAAAGTCCAATTTGTTCCAAATATGGCAGTCAGATTGGTTACTGGTATATCCATGAGTGAACATGTCACACCTATGTTAAAATCACACAACTATCAATTAGTTTATGGGCAAAGTACCAAGTGTTGTCTATTACCTTTAAAGACCTACGTGGTTTGGATCCAAGTTACTTGCAGAATATCCTTCTCTCATACAATTCACCCCATACACTTAGATCCACTGGGGAACATTTACTTCAGCCATAAGAACTTGACTGACAACTGTCACTCAGAAGATGTTTTCATCAGCCACCTCTAAACTGTGAAATGACTTGCTGGAAGAGAGATGGCAGCTCAACTGGCTTTCAGAATAAAATAAAATTAAATTAAAGTTCTCTCTCCTTCACCAGATCTACTTGTCAATTTAAGCCTATCAATCTTTAATTGATATTTAATAGATATGATTGATTGTAATGTGTGCTTTAGTCTGATGTTTGTGTGTTATTGATCTATGTGTTTTAAACGGTTTACCTTATGTTCATGTATCTATTGTATTTTAACTCGGTTGTAAGCCATCTCAAGCCTTGGGGAAAGCAGTTAAATTGTTACTATTGTCATCTTCATCCTTATTGTCATCATCTTCTCTTTCAGTGATAATGTGGAAATATGCCAGTTCTGAGGAACATGACCTCACAAATATTGCCTTACCTGTGTTGCAGAAGTAATTCACATCTCATCATGATGTAACTAGAACATCCTGTATTTCATATAATGCTTCACTCATCCTCTTTACTGTGCTATGAATTATTCTATTGATTTATATTTAGCAGCTACTTATACTTCTCAGGATTTTGTTTGTCATTCAGGTATGAGGAAATCTGAAAGGTACTTTAAAACCTTCAGCACTATTCTGGTCTTCCCTTGGCGGCAAGTGAATACTCAGACATCTTCCGGCTAAAACTGTGACTAAGTGTATAAATGCATGGATGCTTACTCAAGGTAAACTCAATTGAAAAGAACTCTCATCTTGAAAGCTGTAGAATTGTTAATTGCTGGTAGATTTTTCCAGAGATTTGATACAAACATATTCAGAGTCAATAAGCATTAGCCAGACTCATTTGATTTTCCATCCCCATGCTAGCCCCTTGAAAGATTAGAAAGATGATTAATTTATTTAGTATATATTAGTTTAGGGCCGGATAATTTCAACAGAAAGGAGGAAACTATGAAAATGAACAAAATCTGGCGATCTGTATTTTAAAAACTCTAAAATCAGAACAGTAAACAAAGAACAACATTTGGAAAACAGGGAAATTCCAGACATGAAACAATCAGGGAAAGGTAACACCTATGAACAAAGGATTCCCCCAGGCAGGAAGCAGCCAGGCTTTGAAGCTACAAGACCATTCAATGCTAATCAGGTACCCAAGTGCAACATTTCACAGCTGCCTCAAACAGACAAGAGTTCTTTCTCCCACCCTGGACCTTCCACAGATATATAAACCTTCCTCACTTAGTTTCCAATACACTTCACAACCTCTGAGGATTCCAGCCATAGATGTGGGTGAAACATCAGGAAAGAATGCTTCTGGAACATGGCCATACAGCCCAGAAAACTCACAGCAACCCAATGCTTCCAACCATGAAAGCCTTCTACAATGCCTTAAAAATTCCCTTAAATCAGTAGATGTATTTGTATTTCTGAAAGTTGGGGGAATGATCCCCTGTTATCTTGTGTCATTGGATATAAAATTTAAGGAGCTAGCTCTTGTAGGTTTTTTTTTTTAAAAAAAACCCTGTTGTTTTTAAAAACTTTAAAAATTCACCAAAAATCCATGGATAAATCAAGCCCCATGAAACTTGATGGGCAAGAAGTGGTAAATATATTCTACTACTGTAGCAAGTTTCACCAGAATTGCTTTAAAAATGAGGGAGATAGGAGCCCATGAAGTTTCCCCAATAGTAGTTGCATTACGTGATTTGGGAAGCAGGGAGCCAAATACCTGCTTCAAACTACATTTCCCAGTATGCCTCAGAATGAGAATGAGCCAATCAGGAGAGGAGAGAGAAAATTATCCCCCCTAAATAGTTTGTTTTTCTGAAAAAAATTAAAATCCCTTAAATCAGTAGATGTATTAGTATTTCTGAAAGTTGGGGGGGAATGATCCCCTGTTACCTTCTGTCATTGGATAGAAAATTCAAGGAGCTAGCTCTTGTGTTTTTCTAAAAAAAAGTAGTTTTAAAAACGTTAAAAAATTGCCAAAAATGTATGGATAAGTCAAACATTCTGAAAATTGGTGGGCTAACAGTGGTAAATGCATTCTACCACTGTAGCAAGCTTCATCAGGATAGTTCAAAAATGGGGGAGAGAAAAGCTTCTGAAATTTCCCACTGCCAGTGATGTTTTCCCTATTGCACAATTGCGACTGCCATTAACAAAGTACTTACAAAGATTCATAATTTCATTAGGTTCTGAAATTTTTACCCCCAAAATTCGGAAAGAACTTTAGAAATGAAGCACCAGTGCCCCCTACTTCTGAACACAGTTTAAAACCATCTTTTTATGGATCGCAAATGCCCTATAGGTTCTATTTTCTCAGTTATTTTCCCTAGAAGTGCGTGCATGTACTTGCCAAATTCATGTAAATATTCTAAAAATATTCTAAAAACGTGGCTATTTCAAAACATACATCCATTAACTTTAAGCTTCTGAACAAGATCGCATCTGTCTTTATCAGTCATAAGACACATCCCTAATCACCTCTTTCCCCCTGCAACCTTGATTATCATAATTATATCATTATATATTATTATAAATTTGAGTTACAAATTTTAGTTTTTAGCCCCTGACACTTGTCAGCCAACTTTCTGAACATAGAGGCAAGTGATTTGTAAGACTTTCTCAACAGCATTTTCCTCAGTTTTATGAACTTGTTCACTTCTACAGAACTCAGTCCATTTGAATAGCATGGGGTTTATAAATTAATGTTTACAAATGTCCAGTGCTTTTTAGATTGTTGGAGAGTTTTTCAGTTATAATATGAAGGAAACCAAAGTATGCATGGTAGCATCTAAAATATGCTTGTTTTAAAAATCAAACTAAATCCCATGAACAATGGAGCAAAAACAGCAATTTCCTGGGAGGAAAAACACAGTTTACATATTTGCTCTAATATTGCTTGATATGTCAATCTAAGTGCAGATTCTCAAGTGCCCTTCATTTGATTTTCCCTTTAATCAATATTATTTTAGACAATTGTAACCAACACTCTTGGGGAAAGGTTGTTAAAATTCTAGTGCAATAGGTAATAATACAGAATCATTTTAAACTAAGGTAATACAACATCTTACCAGGTAGACAAAGATTTGAAGGGGGGGCAGAAGAGGGGGACATTACCCAAATCAACACTTTTTCTAGAGCCTTTCTTTTTCTTTTTCTTTTAACTATCAAAATGCAGTCACTCAGTTCAGCAATTCATATTTGATATTTTTTTCAATTCCAATCTACTTTTCAGGAGATATTCTAGGAAGTAACTTCCCATTCAGATAAAAGCATACAGTGAACAAACAAGAAAAGAATGTATATTCCAGACATACAGTATATCCAAGTATTTGCAGAAACGTAGAATGGTGCCCCCCCTCGTTTTTTCCTCCAAAATGTCTTGGGCCTTCATTACACAAAATCCTAAAACTTTCTCTGCTTACAACGAGGCAGACAAAACAAAAACAGCAGCATACGATCACAAAGCAAAGTGTTGCACAGTTCCTCTGGGGAACTGAAAGCAGGATTACAAGTAGATATTGCTGTCATACACACCACTTTTATGTGCATAGTGCTTCATGACATTCATTTTGTACACTCTCAACAGTCATCTGATGCCATATTATTCCCATTTGGGAGTAAGAAGTTTGACATGTAATATTGCCACACAACTAAAGAGGAGAAAATATATGTTCTGAATCACTGTCCAATTATATACCATTGGGCCATCAATCTATATCAATCTATATTTCAAGAATTCAGACTTGGCTGCTAGTAACGTTTTTAAAAATATTGTGTGCAATTTTTTTAGATACATAACACGTTTTATTCCCTTTTTGTAGTGGAATTTTTAAAAATTCAAGAAAATTATCCTAGTTCAATAAAATTTATTTGTATATAGAAGAAAGCCTCCTAATGTACTATGCATTGGCAGAAAGGCAGGATATAAATTGCAATAAAACAAATGTCATAATTCATTATTTCTAAAATTATTGAAAAACAGGCTTTGAAAACACCAGTCATGATGTATTTTATCTGAACTGGGAATCAACTGAGAGAGATTGATCAAATATACTATGAAATTTTTGCTGATCTTCAGAAGTGACCTTTCATGATTGATCTTTGTCTAGATTGAAGCTTCTATGTTGTATATGTTACATCTTACTATGAATTGGATTCGTTAAAAAATCAGAACAAATGTAGGACAGAAGATAGATTTCATGGCTGATTAGATATCATCCAAGCATCTTACTGGATAAAAATGGAAACTTATATGTATGATATCTCAAAGAAGCCTGGCAGTCAATTATAAAGCAATTAACTCAGAGACAAAGATGACAGATATATCCATCTTGTTTTGTTTGCCAAAAGCAGTATTTCCAGCCTTCCCATTCTCCAAAGTTACACATACATCATGGTGGGATCACGAGGGTCAGTGATACACCACAGATATATAAATCCCCTTTACATATCTGAATGTTTAGATTATTTTTGTTCTAATACTTTCTTTGTGCTCCACAAAACTAGTCTTCACCCTCAATGGCTATCATTTTGTAGAAAGTGCATTAAGCTAGGGCAATTTTAGCCAGTTGTAACACTGGGGAGGATGGCTATTACAGAATAAAACAAAGTCTTAAAATATTAAGATACCATTTAATACTAAACCAGGATCATCCATACCAGCTGGATAGTGAAAAAGAAAAAAAAAGTCAATTCATTTAAAATGTGATAGTGGAGAAGAGTTCTTTTGGTGTTTTTTGGACTGCTAAAAAGAGAAATAAATGGGTCTGAAACCAAATAAAGCCTGAACTATCCCTAGAAGCCAAGATGACTAAACTGAGACTGTTGCACTTTGGCCATATCATGAAAATACATCTCACTGGAAAGAATAAATATGCTTGGTAAGACAGCAGGAAGGTAGATGATAGCAGAATAAGAGGAAGGTCACATTTCAGATGGGGAGCGCGAATGAGGGATGCCACACCGCTAAATTTGCAAGACCTACATCAGGCTGACGGGGGAGTTAGAGATGTCTCATTCATAGGGTCACCATAAGTTGAACTCAACTTGATGTCAGTTAACAACAAGTATCATACCAAAAAGACTGTTACAGCAATTGGTTGCATTAAATATGTAGTATAAATGCTGAAAACTGGGAAGCCCTGGCACTTTAATGTTCTAACTGGAGGCCAGCTTTTACCAAACATGATATGGATTTTGAAGAGGTATGAATAGAGGGAGAAAAGGACAAAAGTGCCAAGAGGAACTGCATTTCATCTGGAAATCTATGCCCTCATTGTGAATGACCATGTGGATCCAGAAAAGTATCTTCAGTCACTTACAGATCCACTGCCAAGACGATGCCCTTTGAAGACAATTATACTCAGACATGAGTGGTTACCTATGATGATAGTGGTGGAAGGTATAGTGAAAACAAAATGTCACTGTGTTCCTGAACAAAATATTTTATGTTCCTGAAATGTATGTTTATTAGCATGTACCATTAGCTCAATCACTAGGCAAGAGAGATGGCTAACATTCCATCTACAACATTATAGATAACCTGTAACAACCAATATATTGCTGTCAGTGTGCTTCTGGGCAAGAAGTTAGATAAGGAAAATCTGATTGTGATTAGTACCGGGGGGGGGGGGGGGTGGCCTTTCCAAGAGACCAGAAGACACTAAGAATATACTGCAAGTCACTTGTGGTGTGAGAAAATTGGCTGTCTGCAGAAATATTGCCCAAGGGATGCCCAGATGTGTTACCATCCTGTGGAAAGCTTCTCTCATGTCACCACATAGGAAGCTGGGGCTGACAGATGGGAGCTCACCTTGTCTCACGGATCTGAACTGTTGACATTCAGGTCTTTCTGGTGAGCAGTTCAGCCAGCACAAGGGTTTCGCTGAATATCCAGACTTCGCAAGAACAGCATTTCCCTCCCAAAAATTTCTCTATGATATATCATAGAAATATCAGTGATTGTCCTTTCTCTGATGCATAAAAGCACAGATATCTCAAGAACAAATCCAGGTCTAGGATGGTTCATTATTATAAGACCAAGAGAGCTCAGAATGGGTTTGCACATATACTTCCAAACACTTACCTACTGACCTACCTTTTTTCATTTCCTTCTTTCTCTCTCACTACCTAACATCAAGAAAAGGTGAAGGCATCATCTCTGCAGTCAGTGCAATGAGAGAAAATCACAGCAGTTACAGAAAGTCATGTAACCATTTTGTCTCCTCTCCTTGTCTGGTTGTGAAATGTGATAATCATACATAAGTTGCTTATATAGCATGTGTTGCAGCTTCAAGGTCAGTGAAATTTGTTGATGCTGCCGCAAATAACTCAGAATCCATGATGACTGCACTGCTCTATTTGTGAAACTGTTAGAATCCTGTTATATGAAAGTAATTAGATTTTTTAAAACATATCGTATTATAGACTTCCATTGCAAATCTGCATACCAATAAATTTCACCGCATTTCGAAAACTAGAGCCAAATTATATAGAATTGAAGCAAATGGTGACACTTTCAGCTTTGTTAATGAAGAAAAATGCCTTCACTATTAGATGCTGTTACTACCCCCTACTTCTTCAATAGCCTACCACAAAGGACTCTGAATGCCTGCGAGACTGTTATCCACAAAGGGGTGTTCATAGAAGAATGAACTGTAAAAAATAAATAAATACAAGTATGCTAAATTTTTGAGCATGTGAACTCTTGCTCTCCTTCCACCAGCATAATGGATCCCTCATACTAAACTTCTTTGCTTTCGAGTTCCTATGCTGTCTTCCACTCTGATTATATGTTTTGCATTTCAGCAATGGTTTATTTTCATTCAAACTAATTGCGGTACATGATCTCTGTGCTTTTATACTGCAATTATTTGGCTGTTCTTTAGAAGTACAAGCTATACTGAAGTAGTGTGCATTCTCCAGTTTCTTTTGTTGAAGCATATTTTCCCATTAATTGACAACACCAAATATATTAGAATTTTCTCACTGGGGAACTGTGGTGGCAACAGAAGGACATTGTGTTCTAGTCTCTAAATTTATCAATGTCCATAATTAACACACCATCCTAACTACACTGTGAGACAAGCTTGCAATTGTTTCAAAGCAAACATATTAGTTCAACACAAATACAAATGTATTGATTACATACTATATGCTACTGAAAATGCTATGTTTAAAAAATCTTGGGGAGCACTTGGAAGTTGCATAAATAAGCACTTGAGTGAAGGAGGCAACAACAAGGTGTCTAGAAGAAGCAAGTGTAGAAGGCTCTGCAACAATCAGACCAATAAGCATGTAGTATAACTTCATGATTTTTCTGTTTTTTGTAAATGTCGGGCTTTGTGATGCTTGTTCAAATTTATTGATCTCCAATGTTGGGATGTGAAATGCATTGCAACTTGCCTGTTTGTTGTGCTTAGCACATACAAATGTTATTCCACTTGAAAATAATTCTTGAGAATTCAGAAAAATAGTT